>NC_069501.1:1150756692-1151056692 GCF_027579735.1 Bombina bombina | reverse complement strand
CGTTATGTATGGTTTATTTATTTCATTATTAACTTTATATATGTATGAAGCATTTGTTGGCTGGATTTCACATGCCAATTACCTATGTTAATCCCATACAGGCTAGTAGCAATTATTTGTATATGCAACAGTTCTGTTCGCTAGGTTCTCCACACTGTTTAAACATATTAACACATGTTACTTGTTTGTAATTAATGACAACCAATAGATACTCACTACTGCTTTTAAATATTGGCGGTTTTCATCAGAAAACTATGTCTATGAGTAAGGCCATGGGCCGAAACATGTCAGACTTTTCGCTTTGAGTACTGTCAATACTTTTAAAGTTGACCAATAATTTGGACTTTTTGTTTTTAAGACCACAATTGGCTTTTTCACTCTTTATTTATTTATTTTTATATATATATATATATATATATATAAATTGACATATATATATATATATATATATATATATATAGACATATATATATTATATATATATATATATATATATATATATATATATATATATATATATATATATATATATATATATATATATAAATTGGTAGATATGCAATTCAAGAAAAAAATTCATAATAGACCACCCTGTACATGTTGCTCATCCTTTAACCCCTTAAGACTTCCCCAAAAGACCAGAGCATTTTTAGCATCACTACATTTAAACAGAAATAGAGCCTTTTTTAAATTATATTTTATATATATATATATATATACACGTGTGTGTGTATATGTATGCATATGTGTATATATATATATATATATATATATATATATATATATATATATATATATATATTTATAAAATATAATTTAAAAAAGGCTCTATTTCTGTTTAAATGTAGTGATGCTAAAAATGCTCTGGTCTTTTGGGGAAGTCTTAAGGGGTTAAAGGATGAGCAACATGTACAGGGTGGTCTATTATGAATTTTTTTCTTGAATTGCATATCTACCAATTTCTATATATATATATATATATATATATATATATATATATATATATATATATATATATATATATATATATAAAAATAAATAAATAAAGAGTGAAAAAGCCAATTGTGGTCTTAAAAACAAAAAGTCCAATTTATTGGTCAATTTTAAAAATATTGACAGTACTCAAAGCGAAAAGTCTGACATGTTTCGGCCTATGGCCTTACTCATAGACATAGTTTTCTGATGAAAACCGCCAATATTTAAAAGCAGTAGTGAGTATATATATATATATATATATATATATATATATATATATATATATATATATATATATAAATAAGATGTCCTTCTTAATATAAGAAGAGTCCACGGCATCATTCCTTACTGTTGGGAAATACTGAACCTGGCCACCAGGTGGAGGCAAAGAAACCCCAGCCAAAGACTTAAATACCTCCTCCCACTTCCCCCATCCCCCAGTCATTCTTTGCCTTTCGTCACAGGAGGATGGCAGAGAATTGTCAGAAGATTTTGGAGTAGTTCCTTAGGAAGGGTATCTGCCCTTCGATATGGGACTGGAGTTTTCTTCATAAATGTAAAGAGTCCACAGCTGCATTCATTACTTTTGGGAATTAAGAACCTGGCCACCAGGAGCAGGCAAAGACACCCCAGCCAAAGGCTTAAAGGGCCAGTAAACCTAAAAAATGTTATATAATTCTGCACATAGTGCAGAATTATATAACATTATATGAGTGCTAGCTTTATAGAACTTGATAAATCCGGTGAACTTTTATAAAAACAAAACAGAGTTTTTCAGACGGGCTCTTACTAGACAGCTGGCCAGATGCGCTCTGAGGGAAAACCAGACCCGCTCAGTAGAGCACAGAGGGTGAGTCTGGAAAACCCTGTTTTTTTTTTATAAAAGTTCACCAGATATATTAAGTTCTATAAAGCTAGCACTCATACAATGTGTTATAATTCTGCACTATGTAACTTATATAACATTATTTCTTTCATGTAATTAGCAAGAGTCCATGAGCTAGTGACGTATGGGATATACATTCCTACCAGGAGGGGCAAAGTTTCCCAAACCTCAAAATGCCTATAAATACACCCCTCACCACACCCACAATTCAGTTTTACAAACTTTGCCTCCGATGGAGGTGGTGAAGTAAGTTTGTGCTAGATTCTACGTTGATATGCGCTCCGCAGCAAGTTGGAGCCCGGTTTTCCTCTCAGCGTGCAGTGAATGTCAGAGGGATGTGAGGAGAGTATTGCCTATTTGAATGCAGTGATCTCCTTCTACGGGGTCTATTTCATAGGTTCTCTGTTATCGGTCGTAGAGATTCATCTCTTACCTCCCTTTTCAGATCGACGATATACTCTCATATATACCATTACCTCTACTGATTCTCGTTTCAGTACTGGTTTGGCTTTCTACAAACATGTAGATGAGTGTCCTGGGGTAAGTAAATCTTATTTTCTGTGACACTCTAAGCTATGGTTGGGCACTTTGTTTATAAAGTTCTAAATATATGTATTCAAACATTTATTTGCCTTGACTCAGAATGTTCAACTTTCCTTATTTTTCAGACAGTCAGTTTCATATTTGGGATTATGCTTTTGAATTATTCATTTTTTCTTACCTTCAAAAATTTGACTCTTTTTTCCCTGTGGGCTGTTAGGCTCGCGGGGGCTGAAAATGCTTCATTTTATTGCGTCATTCTTGGTGCGGACTTTTTTGGCGCAAAAATTCTTTTCAGTTTCCGGCGTCATACGTGTCGCTGGAAGTTGCGTCATTTTTTGACGTTATTTTGCGCCAGAAATGTCGGCGTTCCGGATGTGGCGTCATTTTGGCGCCAAAAGCATTTAGGCGCCAAATAATGTGGATTTGGCGCTAAAAAATATGGGCGTCGCTTTTGTCTCCACATTATTTAAGTCTCATTTTTCATTGCTTCTGGTTGCTAGAAGCTTGTTCTTTGGCATTTTTTCCCATTCCTGAAACTGTCATATAAGGAATTTGATCTATTTTGCTTTATATGTTGTTTTTTCTCTTACATATTGCAAGATGTCTCACGTTGCATCTGAGTCAGAAGATACTACAGGAAAATCGCTGTCTAGTGCTGGATCTACCAAAGCTAAGTGTATCTGCTGTAAACTTTTGGTAGCTATTCCTCCGGCTGTTGTTTGTATTAATTGTCATGACAAACTTGTTAATGCAGATAATATTTCCTTTAGTAATGTACCATTGTCTGTTGCAGTTCCTTCAACATCTAAGGTGCAGAATGTTCCTGATAACATAAGAGATTTTGTTTCTGAATCCATCAAGAAGGCTATGTCTGTTATTTCTCCTTCTAGTAAACGTAAAAAATCTTTTAAAACTTCTCTCCCTACAGATGAATTTTTAAATGAACATCATCATTCTGATTCTGATGACTCTTCTGGTTCAGAGGATTCTGTTTCAGAGATTGATGCTGATAAATCCTCATATTTATTTAAAATGGAATTTATTCGTTCTTTACTTAAAGAAGTATTAATTGCTTTAGAAATAGAGGATTCTGGTCCTCTTGATACTAATTCTAAACGTTTAGATAAGGTATTTAAATCTCCTGTGGTTATTCCAGAAGTTTTTCCTGTTCCTAATGCTATTTCTGCAGTAATTTCCAAAGAATGGGATAAATTGGGTAATTCATTTACTCCTTCTAAACGTTTTAAGCAATTATATCCTGTACCGTCTGACAGGTTAGAATTTTGGGACAAAATCCCTAAAGTTGATGGGGCTATTTCTACCCTTGCTAAACGTACTACCATTCCTACGTCAGATGGTACTTCGTTTAAAGATCCTTTAGATAGGAAAATTGAATCCTTTCTAAGAAAAGCTTATCTGTGTTCAGGTAATCTTCTTAGGCCTGCTATATCATTAGCTGATGTTGCTGCAGCTTCAACTTTTTGGTTGGAAACTTTAGCGCAACAAGTAGCAAATCATGATTCTCATGATATTATTATTCTTCTTCAGCATGCTAATAATTTTATTTGTGATGCCATTTTTGATATTATTAGAGTTGATGTCAGGTTTATGTCTCTAGCTATTTTAGCTAGAAGAGCTTTATGGCTTAAGACTTGGAATGCTGATATGGCTTCTAAATCAACTCTACTTTCCATTTCTTTCCAGGGTAACAAATTATTTGGTTCTCAGTTGGATTCTATTATCTCAACTGTTACTGGTGGGAAAGGAACTTTTTTACCACAGGATAAAAAATCTAAAGGTAAAAACAGGGCTAATAATCGTTTTCGTTCCTTTCGTTTCAACAAAGAACAAAAGCCTGATCCTTCGTCCTCAGGAGCAGTTTCAGTTTGGAAACCATCTCCAGTCTGGAATAAATCCAAGCCTGCTAGAAAGGCAAAGCCTGCTTCTAAGTCCACATGAAGGTGCGGCCCTCATTCCAGCTCAGCTGGTAGGGGGCAGGTTACGTTTTTTCAAAGAAATTTGGATCAATTCTGTTCACAATCTTTGGATTCAGAACATTGTTTCAGAAGGGTACAGAATTGGTTTCAAGATGAGACCTCCTGCAAAGAGATTTTTTCTTTCCCGTGTCCCAGTAAATCCAGTGAAAGCTCAAGCATTTCTGAATTGTGTTTCAGATCTAGAGTTGGCTGGAGTAATTATGCCAGTTCCAGTTCCGGAACAGGGGATGGGGTTTTATTCAAATCTCTTCATTGTACCAAAGAAGGAGAATTCCTTCAGACTAGTTCTGGATCTAAAAATATTGAATCATTATGTAAGGATACCAACGTTCAAGATGGTAACTGTAAGGACTATCTTGCCCTTTGTTCAGCAAGGGAATTATATGTCCACAATAGATTTACAGGATGCATATCTGCATATTCCGATTCATCCAGATCACTATCAGTTCCTGAGATTCTCTTTTCTGGACAAGCATTACCAGTTTGTGGCTCTACCGTTTGGCCTAGCTACAGCTCCAAGAATTTTTTCAAAGGTTCTCGTTGCCCTTCTGTCTGTAATCAGAGAACAGGGTATTGTGGTATTTCCTTATTTGGACGATATCTTGGTACTTGCTCAGTCTTTACATTTAGCAGAATCTCATACGAATCGACTTGTGTTGTTTCTTCAAGATCATGGTTGGAGGATCAATTTACCAAAAAGTTCTTTGATTCCTCAGTCAAGGGTAACCTTTCTGGGTTTCCAGATAGATTCAGTGTCCATGACTCTGTCTTTAACAGACAAGAGACGTCTAAAATTGATTGCAGCTTGTCGAAACCTTCAGTCACAATCATTCCCTTCGGTAGCCTTATGCATGGAAATTCTAGGTCTTATGACTGCTGCATCGGACGCGATCCCCTTTGCTCGTTTTCACATGCGACCTCTTCAGCTCTGTATGCTGAATCAATGGTGCAAGGATTACACAAAGATATCTCAATTAATATCTTTAAAACCGATTGTTCGACACTCTCTAACGTGGTGGACAGATCACCATCGTTTAATTCAGGGGGCTTCTTTTGTGCTTCCGACCTGGACTGTAATTTCAACAGATGCAAGTCTCACAGGTTGGGGAGCTGTGTGGGGATCTCTGACGGCACAAGGAGTTTGGGAATCTCAGGAGGTGAGATTACCGATCAATATTTTGGAACTCCGTGCAATTTTCAGAGCTCTTCAGTTTTGGCCTCTTCTGAAGAGAGAATCGTTCATTTGTTTTCAGTCAGACAATGTCACAACTGTGGCATACATCAATCATCAAGGAGGAACTCACAGTCCTCTGGCTATGAAAGAAGTATCTCGAATTTTGGTTTGGGCGGAATCCAGCTCCTGTCTAATCTCTGCGGTTCATATCCCAGGTATAGACAATTGGGAAGCGGATTATCTCAGTCGCCAAACGTTGCATCCGGGCGAATGGTCTCTTCACCCAGAGGTATTTCTTCAAATTGTTCAAATGTGGGAACTTCCAGAAATAGATCTGATGGCGTCTCATCTAAACAAGAGACTTCCCAGGTATCTGTCCAGATCCCGGGATCCTCAGGCGGAGGCAGTGGATGCATTATCACTTCCTTGGAAGTATCATCCTGCCTATATCTTTCCGCCTCTAGTTCTTCTTCCAAGAGTAATCTCCAAGATTCTGAAGGAATGCTCGTTTGTTCTGCTGGTAGCTCCGGCATGGCCTCACAGGTTTTGGTATGCGGATCTTGTCCGGATGGCCTCTTGCCAACCGTGGACTCTTCCGTTAAGACCAGACCTTCTGTCTCAAGGTCCTTTTTTCCATCAGGATCTCAAATCCTTAAATTTAAAGGTATGGAGATTGAACGCTTGATTCTTGGTCAAAGAGGTTTCTCTGACTCTGTGATTAATACTATGTTACAGGCTCGTAAATCTGTATCTAGAGAGATATATTATAGAGTCTGGAAGACTTATATTTCTTGGTGTCTTTCTCATCATTTTTCTTGGCATTCTTTTAGAATACCGAGAATATTACAGTTTCTTCAGGATGGTTTAGATAAGGGTTTGTCCGCAAGTTCCTTGAAAGGTCAAATCTCTGCTCTTTCTGTTCTTTTTCACAGAAAGATTGCTATTCTTCCTGATATTCATTGTTTTGTACAAGCTTTGGTTCGTATAAAACCTGTCATTAAGTCAATTTCTCCTCCTTGGAGTTTGAATTTGGTTCTGGGGGCTCTTCAAGCTCCTCCATTTGAACCTATGCATTCATTGGACATTAAATTACTTTCTTGGAAAGTTTTGTTCCTTTTGGCCATCTCTTCTGCCAGAAGAGTTTCTGAATTATCTGCTCTTTCTTGTGAGTCTCCTTTTCTGATTTTTCATCAGGATAAGGCGGTGTTGCGAACTTCTTTTGAATTTTTACCTAAAGTTGTGAATTCCAACAACATTAGTAGAGAAATTGTGGTTCCTTCATTATGTCCTAATCCTAAGAATTCTAAGGAGAAATCGTTGCATTCTTTGGATGTTGTTAGAGCTTTGAAATATTATGTTGAAGCTACTAAATCTTTCCGAAAGACTTCTAGTCTATTTGTCATCTTTTCCGGTTCTAGAAAAGGCCAGAAAGCTTCTGCCATTTCTTTGGCATCTTGGTTGAAATCTTTAATTCATCTTGCCTATGTTGAGTCGGGTAAAACTCCGCCTCAAAGGATTACAGCTCATTCTACTAGGTCAGTTTCTACTTCCTGGGCGTTTAGGAATGAAGCTTCGGTTGATCAGATTTGCAAAGCAGCAACTTGGTCCTCTTTGCATACTTTTATTAAATTCTACCATTTTGATGTATTTTCTTCTTCAGAAGCAGTTTTTGGTAGAAAAGTACTTCAGGCAGCGGTTTCAGTTTGAATCTTCTGCTTATGTTTTTCATTAAACTTTATTTTGGGTGTGGATTATTTTCAGCAGGAATTGGCTGTCTTTATTTTATCCCTCCCTTTCTAGTGACTCTTGTGTGGAAAGATCCACATCTTGGGTAATCATTATCCCATACGTCACTAGCTCATGGACTCTTGCTAATTACATGAAAGAAAACATAATTTATGTAAGAACTTACCTGATAAATTCATTTCTTTCATATTAGCAAGAGTCCATGAGGCCCGCCCTTTTTTGTGGTGGTTATGATTTTTTTGTATAAAGCACAATTATTCCAATTCCTTATTTTATATGCTTTCGCACTTTTTTATCACCCCACTTCTTGGCTATTCGTTAAACTGAATTGTGGGTGTGGTGAGGGGTGTATTTATAGGCATTTTGAGGTTTGGGAAACTTTGCCCCTCCTGGTAGGAATGTATATCCCATACGTCACTAGCTCATGGACTTTTGCTAATATGAAAGAAATGAATTTATCAGGTAAGTTCTTACATAAATTATGTTTTTTTAGGTTTACTGGCACTTTAAATACTCCTCCCACTTCCCTTAGTCATTCTTTGTCTTTCGTCCCAGGAGGTTGGCAGAGAAGTGTCATAAGTTTTCGATAGTCTCTTATGGAGGGTAGTACTCTTAGGCATGGGACTGAAGTTTTAAGTAGTCATGTCAGCCTCTCAGTGAGAGCACAGGTGAAAGTTAGTCTGGAGATGCAGGGAGAGTCTTTCTGTGAAACCATCCCGACTCATATTGACAGCTTCACAAGCAATCAGCTTGCAGAAGCGACGCTACTATCTGTCACACTTGAAGGGCCGTGTTCCTGTTCCACGGTGTAGATTCCGGTAAGATTTTCATTTTAACTTTCATCATGGATGTATTGTAATTACAACTGTTTATCCGAGGGGCTACGACCTATCATGGATAACTTTAACATAGGGTCTCAATGATGCTTCTTTTTGTATCTAGGAATCAAGGGTTAATATCTCCTGAGGGGGATTATTGAACAGGGGGGTTTATAATCATGTTTGTTATGTGATTCTATCTGCTACTGTGTAGTGTTGTTTCGGTTTATGGCTATTTTGGAACATAACGGCTTATTTCATGGACTGCACGGTTTACCTTGTGACTTCATTTGTGCTTTCCTGACCGCGTGGCGAGGGAGAAATCCTGGTCTGCTGGTGTCTGGTTCTCTGGAGGTGGCAGTGTCCCAGTTATGGAGGATTCTTGGAGACGGATGTCTCTGATTCAGACTCTATTTCTTGCAAAGAATATGAATTGGCCCGGTTGATACATGCTCATCAGTTATGTTCCAAATGCTGTTTTAGAGTTCTTTGTTCCTCGGGATCGGGGAATCGGGTGCCCATTGAGCCATTCGCCTCTGGGGATTCTATTTCTCACGAGACAAGTTTCCTACCACCAACTCTTACTGCGCATGCAGGTAAGCCAAACGCTACTTATCCTTTCCAGCGAATGTGGCCTGTTCCCACCGGAGGTTACGACACTGTTCCACATTGGCTGTATCTTTGGCGCTGGCACATCTTCATCTCCCGTGAGTGTGCTTACGCTATTGTCCATGTTTCGATAACCGGGGCTCGTCGGGCATGGGATAGCCTTCAGCCTTCCTGGGGTCAACCTTCGGGGCCTGTGTTTCCTTTTGTCCCAGCGGAGGTATGTTGCGCCTTTTGTTATAGACTGGCACGCCTTTGTGTTCTACTAAGGCATGTTTTTGTCGTTGCTGGAGGATCCTACTCTTAATGGGTCTGGGATTCTCAGTCTTACTCTTTGACTGGCTTGCATACATAGACATAAGGGGTTAAAGTAATATTCTTATAGTCTTTGTCATTTGTGTATCCTTTTCCTGTTCTGAGATTGGAAGTCTCGGACCCCTGTTGGGCTGGTCCTGCGGGTCTGTCCGTACTTCCTGGGCGATAACCTACGGGTTGCCTTATCTTTTATTTTCAACCGGTGTGAATGATTTTTATTTGGTCTAAAGCTCATGTTGTGGTGTGATGTTTCCTTCTGAAACTTTTTTTCTGAAATTGATACTCGCAATTTTGTGGTCGCACTCTTTATAAAAGTCTGTCTGACTGTTCTTTATCCCTCTATCATCGGCGAAGACTCCATGTGGCCTTGACAGTGCTGGGGCCCTTGGTTTCAGGCTGGTCCTGACTGGGTACAAATCTTTCTGTCTTTGAGGCCTAGTTCAGACACGTGGCACCTTTTTATGTCCGGTTGGTCCGGTGAGGGCGCCTAGTGATCACAATATGAATTGTGTTGTTTTCTTGTTTTATTTTACAAGCTTCAACTAGCATCCTGAGAAGACTTGATGGTCCGTGGTTGCTTAGGGGCATGGGTGATTGGTTCAGTTCTCATTCGCCTTTCAATCTAGTGGGCCAGGACACCGTTGAGATCCACGGCGATATGCTCAGTCGTTTCCAATATTTTTAGGAACTAGAGTGTTACTTCCCATTGTGGGTTGGAGGCTTGGAGGATTTAGGTCCTTGATACCGCCTTTCTTACGGTTTTGCCTTTCATGGTCTCTTTGGAAGTGTCCATTTAGGACTTATTCCTTTTAGAGGTTCTCTTCCCTTGGGTTGAGACTTTCTGGACTTCGTCTGGTTTTTGTTGCCGTTTAATTAGGAAGTGAAGGCCGCAAGGCTCTGTCTTCCTTTGGGAGTTAGTCATCTCCATATCAGGGGCGATAGGAGGTGTTGTCTATTTTTCCAAGCTTTTTGCTTAGGGGATGTTTTCTGCCTTGGTTCGGGATGTTTTGCATTCTTCTCCCTTGGGTGTGGTCCTCTGGAACGTTAATCTGAAAGGATTATGGAGACTAGCCTTTCTTTCTACTCTCTTTTGGTTGACTCTGTTCTCCTTCTCATTTCCCTTAGTGTTGCCCTTGGGCCCTTTGGGCTCTTGAGAAATTGCGTGACTGTCACGGCCTAGTACCTTACCGCTTCTTCCTCGTGTAGTGGCTTGTATAAAGCAGAAGGGAGTATCCTCCATTCTGATTGCTCCTTCGTGGCCGAGGAGGACGTGGTTTGCGGATCTGGTGGGGATGTCATCCTCTCCGCTGTGGAGGTTACCCTGCCGCAGGGATCTGCCCGAGCAGGGTCCTTTTCAACAGCAAAATTTGATTCGTTGAGGCTGACTGCATGGAGATTGAAGTTTAGTCTTGGCAAAGAGGGGTTTTTCTGAAAATGTGATTGACACTCTAGTTGAGGCAGGAAAGCCGGTCACTTGACGCATCTATCATAAGGTGTGGAGGATTTACTTGTCTTGGTGTGAGAGTCATGGCTACCCTTGGCATAGGGTGAGGGTATCCAGGATTTTGTCTTTCCTCCAAGAAGGTCTGGAGAAGGGTCTCGCCGTCAGTTCCCTAAAAGGACAAATTTTGGCTTTATCTGTTCTGTTGCACAGGAGACTCGCTGATCTCCCTGACGTCCAATCTTTTGTTCAGGCTCTGTCTCGAATCAGGCCTGTTTTTAGGCAGACTGCTTCCCCTTGGAGCTTAAATTTGGTACTTAGGGTCTTGCAGAAGGTTCCGTTTGAACCTATGCATTCTCTTGACATAAAAATGCTCTCATGGAAAGTTCTCTTTCTGTTGGCCATTGCTTCAGCACGCAGAGTTTCTGAGCCGGTGGCCTTGCAATATGAGCCCCCTTATCTGGTGTTTCATGCGGATAAGGCTGTTCTTCGCACAGGC
Organism: Bombina bombina; assembly: GCF_027579735.1. NCBI lineage: Eukaryota > Metazoa > Chordata > Amphibia > Anura > Bombinatoridae > Bombina > Bombina bombina. The sequence goes on along the minus strand of NC_069501.1, from coordinate 1,151,045,692 downwards.
TTGGGGTTTCACCATAACATCAATCAGGAGATAGTTGTTCCTTCTTTATGTCCTGACCCTTCTTCTGCTAAAGAAAGATTACTTCATAATCTGGACGTGGTTCGTGCTTTGAAATTCTATCTTCAGGCTACAAAGGATTTCAGACAATCTTAGTCACTTTTTGTTGTGTATTCAGGGAAGCACAGGGGTCAGAGGGCGTCTGCTACTTCTTTGTTTTTTTGGCTGAGGAGCTTGATCCGTTTGGCCTATGAGACAGCGGGACATAAGACTCTTCAGAGGATCACGGCTCATTCAACTAGAGCTGTGACTTCGTCTTGGGCCTTCAAAAATGAGGCTTCTATGGAGCAGATTTGCAAGGCGGCTACTTGGTCCTCATTGCATACCTTTACTAAGTTTTACAAATTTTACGTTTTTGCTTCTACGGAAGCTGTTTTTGGGAGAAAGGTTCTACAGGCTGTGGTGCTCTCTGAAACCGGGAGGGTAAAAAGGCAGACCCCTAATCTTTGTGTCCTCTAGAACTTAAGTATATGTTTCCCAGAAGTAATGAATGAAGCCATGGACTCTCCTCCCCTTTAGATGGAAAACATAAATTATGCTTACCTGATAATTTTTTTTCCATCGTGGGGAGGAGAGTCCACGGCCCCCGCACGTATCTCCAATGGGCGGACCTAAATTTAATATATTCTTCTGGCACCATTTATACCCTAATGTTTCTTCTACTGTTCCCTCGGCAGAATGACTGGGGGATGAGGGGAATGGGGGAGGTTTTTAAGCCTTTGGCTGGGGTATCTTTGCCTCCTCCTGGTGGCCAGGTTCTCAATTCCCACAAGTAAGGAATGAAGCCGTGGACTCTCCTCCCCACGATGGAAATAAAATTATCAGGTAAGCATAATTTTATGTTTTTTGATCATTTAAAAAAAAAATAAATATATGAATTTAAAGTTTGGATTTCAGACTACGTTTGTGTTTTGGAATTCCAGATTTGGAAATTTGTACCTGTATGTAAAATCATAAATTGAAAGTTAAGTTTCTGTTCTATTACATTTGAAATATAGAATGGTGGATACCAAATACGTCTGTCAATTTTTAATTTGTTCAGAGAAAATTGTGTATTTTCCTAAAAAAAAGAAAAGGAAAAAAAAAAGTGGAATGATACCAATACTTCTGTATATTCTTCAATATATTTAATCCCCTTTTTAAAAGAATGCAGATTTTTGAAAACTGATGTAGCACGAGTGTCTATATTTTAAACATTTGTTATTGGCTTCAATTTTAACGAATATTGATTTTATCCTTCCTGTGTGTAAATTAAACTTTAATATGGTCAAACACACATTATTGCATGAGTTCCATTTGTTGCATATTTTGTCTGTATACCAGTACTATATGTTCAAGCTCAGTGATCCAAGTTTTAATCCAGTTACATTAAGTAGTGCACATTGACCCAGCTATAAATGTTGTTCTTGTACATGATTGGCAGTAATCAAACATACTATTTTTCACTTTCTGTTTGTATGTGAAAGTTCCATTTGTGTGATATTTTTAACACCTAAGAACTGTCTTACATATTGTTAAACAATTTACAGTGTCAAAGAGCCCATAGTTGTTCTGCAGAGATCATGTCATACTGATCTGATTTCTTTTGTTTTATAACATAAAGGATAGACCAGGGTGGATAAAAAAGACATATATTATCTATTGAAGCTTTTGACACTACAGTACAAATTCATAAACTATATTATGTTGGACAAGTCTCAATAATAAAGTGGATAGTAGAGACAGGAAAGTCATGATTCAGAGTGTACAAAAACAAACACTTTTCTATTTAATTTTATTATCACACTTTGAGGAACCAGCTTATACTGAGCATGTGCAGTTTTTCACCATATATACATTTGAGTTTGTGATTGACTGATGGCTGTCACATGATACTGGGGCAGGGAAATTTAAGTTAATTTTGAATTTGTCTGAAAGAAACTACTGCGCTTTTGAAATTCAGATTAAGCACTATTTCATTGTCTTTTTATTATGCATTCATTTATTATACTATTCTGTTTTTGATGGTAACGCATTTTAATAACCAGAGTGCATTTGGAGGAAGTTCAATAGTTATGTGCCTCATGGTGACTAGTTTTGTTTTAAGGGACAGTCTAGTCTAAATTAAACTTTCATGATTCATCAAATTTGCTTTGTGCTCTTGGTATGCTTTGTTGAAAGCTAAATCTAGATAGACTCATGCTCATTTCTAAGCCCTTAAAGGCTACCCCTTATATAAGTGAATTTTGACAGTTTTTCACAGCTAAACAATGCTAGTTCATGTGTGCCATATAGATAACATTGTGCCCAATCCCATGGAGTTATTTATAAGTCAGCACTGATTGGCTAAAATGGAAGTCTAACAAAAGAACTGAAATAAGGGGGCAGTCTGCAGAGGCTTAGATACAAGATAATCACAAAGGTAAAAAATGTATTAATGTAACCGTGTTGGTTATACAAAATTGAGGAATGGATAATAAAGGAATGATCTATCTTTTTAAAGGGATACTAAACCCAATTTCTCTTGCAAGGTGTATCCAGTCCACGGATTCATCCTTTACTTGTGGGATATTCTCATTCCCTACAGGAAGTGGCAAAGAGAGCACACAGCAGAGCTGTCCATATAGCTCCCCCTCTAGCTCCACCCCCCAGTCATTCTCTTTGCCGGCTCTAAGCACTAGGGTCTCTCTACGGGAGGGTAAAGTGAATGTGGTGTTAGAATTGTAGTTTTATATCTTCAATCTAAAAATTCATCAGATTTCAGTCGGACAACATCACGACTGTAGCTTACATCAATCATCAGGAGGGAACAAAGTGTTCCCTAGCGATGAAGGAAGTAACCAAAATAATCAGGTGGGCGGAGGACCACTCCTGCCATCTCTCAGCAATTCACATCCCAGGAGTAGACAACTGGGAGGCGGATTTTCTGAGTTGTCAGACTTTTCACCCGGGGGAGTGGGAACTCCACCCGGAGGTATTTGCCCAGCTGACTCAGCTATGGGGCATTCCAGAGTTGGATCTGATGGCGTCCCATCAGAACACCAAGCTTCCTCTCTACGGATCTAGGTCCCGTCACCCCAAGGCGGCATTGATAGATTCTCTAGCAGCGCCTTGGTCCTTCAATCTGGCTTATGTTTTCCCACTGTTTCCTCTTCTCCCTCGTCTGATCGCCAGAATCAAGTAGGAGAAGGCGTGATTTTGATAGCGCCTGCGTGGCCACGCAGGACTTGGTATGCAGACCTAGTGGACATGTCATCTGTCCCACCATGGACACTACCAATGAGGCAGGACCTTCTAATACAGGGTCCGTTCAAGCATCCAAATCTAGTTTCTCTACGTCTGACTGCTTGGAGATTGAAGCTTAATTCTATCAAAGCGTGGTTTCTCTGAGTCAGTTATAGATACTCTGATTCAGGCTAGAAAGCCTGTCACCAGGAAAATCTACCATAAGATATGGCGGAAATATCTTTGTTGGTGTGAATCCAAGGGTTACTCATGGAGTAAGATTAGGATTCCCAGGATATTGTCCTTTCTCCAAGACGGATTGGAGAAAGGATTGTCGGCTAGTTCTTTAAAGGGACAGATATCTGCTCTGTCTATTCTTTTACACAAGCGTCTGGCAGAGGTGCCAGACGTTCAAGCGTTTGCACAGGCTTTAGTCAGAATCAAGCCTGTCTATAAACCTGTGGCTCCGCCATGAAGTTTAAATCTAGTTCTTTCAGTTCTTCAAGGGGTTCCGTTTGAACCTTTACATTCCATAGATATTAAGTTGTTATCTTGGAAAGTTTTGTTTTTGGTAGCTATCTCTTCTGCTCGAAGAGTCTCAGAATTATGTGCCTTACAGTGTGATTCACCTTACCTGGTGTTCCATGCAGATAAGGTAGTTTTGCGTACTAAACCTGGTTTTCTTCCTAAAGTGGTTTCTAACAAGAATATTAACCAGGAAATTGTTGTTCATTCTCTGTGCCCCAATCCTTCTTCGAAGGTTGCACAATCTTGATGTAGTTTGTGCTCTAAAGTACTATTGTCAAGCAACTAAGGATTTCAGACAAACATCTTCCTTGTTTGTTATCTATTCTGGTAGAAGGAGAGGTCAGAAAGCGACTATTACCTCTCTTTCCTTTTGGCTGAAAAGCATCATCCGTTTGGCCTATTAGACTGCTGGCCAGCAGCCTCCTGAAATAATTACTGCTCATTCTACCAGAGCAGTGGCTTCCACATGGGCTTTCAAGAATGAGGCTTCTGTTGAACAGATTTGCAAGGCAGCGACTTGGTCTTCACTGCATACTTTTGCCAAATTTTACAAATTCGATACTTTTGCTTCTTCGGAGGCTATTTTTGGGAGAGAGGTTTTGCAAGCAGTGGTGCCTTCCGTTTAAGGTACCTGTCTTTGGTATTGGTATCCCACAAGTAAAGGATGAATCCGTGGACTGGATACACCTTGCAAGAGAAGACAGTTGCTTACATGATAAATTACTTTCTCTTGCGGTGTATCCAGTCCACGACCGCCCTGGCATTTAAGTCAGGTAAAAAATTTTTTGTTTAAACTACAGTCACCACTGCACCCTATGGTTTCTCCTTTTTCTTCCTAACCTTTGGTCGAATGACTGGGGGCTGGAGCTAGAGGGGGAGCTATATGGACAGCTCTGCTGTGTGCTCTCTTTGCCACTTCCTGCAGGGAATGAGAATATCCCACAAGTAAAGGATGAATCCGGATACACCGCAAGAGAAAGTAATTTATCAGGTAAGCATAAATTCTGTTGTTTTTTTTCATGATTCAGCTAGAACATGCAATTTTAAGCAACTTTCTAATTTACTCCTATTATCATTTTTTCTTCGTTCTCTTGGTATCTTTATTTGAGAAAACAGTATTGTAAGCTTACAAGCCAGCCCATTTTTGGTTCAGCACCCTGGGGATCGCTTGCTGATTGGTATTGTATTGTATGCAGTTTTGGAGACCATATCTGCATGATAAAGAAACTTCTAGTGAGAGCTACTAATATGGTACTTTGGATCACTAAAGTAACTAATTTAATCCCATAGCCCTTTCTAATGTGATCTTTGCAAAATTGAGTATTCTTTTGTTTAGAGAATTCATACGGTCTAAGAGTGTTTGTGTTAAAGTAGCTGTTTTGAAGAAGTGTAGGTTTAGTGAGACAATTTATACCTATTTTGAAAATGTGTTCATTTAAATACGGTTTTCCGCTTTTTAAATAAAGAAGAGCAAAACTGTATTATGAAGCTGTCTCTCAACAGAATGCATATGGTTTAGTGAAGGAACAGCTGATAAACTAGAAGTTAACCTGTGGCTGTTTAATGGGGTGGAATGTTGAGACACGCAATGATCTATGAATAAGTTCCCATGAGAAAGTTCAGCGCAGCCATGGAAAAAGTAACATCAAGTTTTCAGTATTGTAATTTCCATAAAGAATAGGCAACTAGAAATTTAGGTATATTTAGTATAGCAAGCCAAACTGGGTATAATTTGTAAACAAAGTTATTTACTGAAAACATTAGATTGTGTTAAAGGGACAGTCTAAACAAGAATTTTTATTGTTTTAAAAGATAGATTTATTTTATTTATTTATTACCTAATCTCCACTAACACGGTTATATTAATATACTTTTTACCTCTCTGATTTCCTTGCATCTAGACCTCCTTGCATCTAAACCTCTTGTTACAGCTCCCTGATCACATTACTTTTTATTTATTATCTATTGACTTGCATTTAGTACTGTGTTGTGCTAACTCTTAAAGGGACACTGAACCCAAATTTTTTTATTTTGTGATTCAGATAGAGCATGCAATTTTAAACAACTTTCTAATTTACTCCTATTATTACATTTTCTTAATTCTCTTGGTATGTTTATTTGAAAAGCAAGAATGTAAGTTTAGATGCCTCCCCATTTTTGTGAACAAACTGGGTTGTCCTTGCTGATTGGACAGCATCAATATACTAGTGCTGTCCATGGTTCTGAACAAACAATTTGCTGGCTCCTTAGCTTAGAAAAATTGATAATAGGAGTAAATTAGAAAATTGCTCAAAATTGGATGCTCTATCTGAATCATGAAAGAAAAAATTTGGGTTCAGTGTCCCTTTAAATAACTACCCGAGCATGAACACATTTCTATCTATATGTCCCACATGAACTAACAGTCTCCTGTTTCGAAAAGCAAATAAAAAAGCATGTTATAAGAGGTGGCCTTCAAGGACTTAGAAATTAGCATATGAGTCTACCTAGGTTTAGTTTTTTTTTTTTTTTTTTTTTATTGAGAACATAAGAAAATACATACAGATAATCAGTAAGGGTACATGTTACACTTTACAACAATATTTTAGCTCTGATGTATACCCTCAGAAATAATAAAGTCCTCATTTTACTCCCCAAAATATAACAGTATTGGTCACTCTTGGACCAGAGATAAATTCAATACACAAACATAGGGTGTTATGGTGAACAAACAAAAGAAAAAAAGAAGGGTAATAATAAGCTGTAACAATTTTAGTGGTATGAAAGTTTATTACCCTTGGCCCTGATTGTACTAGATATTGTTTAGCTAGGTCAAACACTTTTAGCACTATATGCTTGATATAAATTATATAGATCTAATGGTCGTCCACGGGGGGGAATATCAAAAATGGAAAAGAGAAAAAAAAAAAAGAAAAAAAAAAGAAGGGGAAAGTGTACTTAGGGTTATAAAATTAAATCTAAGGTTGTGAGGTCAGGGTAGTACAATTAATATCCGGGTCATTGCAGGATAGGTAGCGTGCTTAACTAATTTGATATACTCGCCTTGCTGTTGTGCTGTAACAGAAATGTACATGTATGGATGTGGAAAGAGTATGCCTGAATTAGAGACCCATAAACAGAGCAGGTCTACTATTATTTGTCAGTGTCCTACCCAAAGTCTCGGCCGTTAGACCCAGGGAGGGAACCCACAGTGTATCCTGATTCCACACTGTATTTCTATCAGTTTTGTACTCGCTATAGTATTTTATAAGATATGAGGTAACTTTCTAGGGCCCCCCACACACCCTACAAAACCTCCCTTTGAATTATAAAAATGCGATATAATACAAACAATATATTTACAGTAAAAAGGCATGTATCAGTTACATCACAGCGCTGAGCATTGCATACCTCTAATTATAAAATTAATAAAGGTAGTGTAAGTAGGATAAGGAGTTTGTGGTATGCCTAGTCAGATATAGCCAACCACGTTTATTATTTAAATCCTGGTATTTTGGTGTCACTCCGTATACCGCTATGCTTAATATGGCTAAAAGCGTGTATTAAATTACAGGCACACTACTTCAACAGGTAGCTTTTCTCTCTCACACTAGTACAGGGTAAATGAAACTGTGTCATCACTTTCCTTTAGGCTATGGAACGTTATTAAAACAATTAGGGCATCTTATTGAACAGATAAACATACATTATTATGCAACCATATGAAACCCATCAACTCAAAAAAAATAAACAAACTGTCTCAACTCGGGTTTTACCGCCAACCGTATTTAGTTGGTTATGAGTGTAGGAAACTCCAATCAGTCCCCTGGTCTTTGCGATCGACGAGCTGAAGCCATGGGACACTCCAAAGAACGTCTTTCTTGTGGCTGAGTATGGCCAGAAAATTGAGGTGATAGTGTCTCTTGCGAGTCTATTTGCCAAGTGACTCTGTTACTCCCCTCCGCTAGCATATAGTGTGCAATGTAGAGATCACTGTCATGGGTATCCAGCAGTCCGGTAGTGTCCTTCTTTTTATTGCCTGTCAGGCCAGTAATCATCGCCATTCGGGAGCTCCCACCTAGCTCCCCCAGAGGCGCAACTTGTGCTGGGGTCTGATCCGGATTTGGTGGCCATGCTGAAGCTGTAGCTGTCATTGGTGCCAGTAAGTGAGTGGCATTGATCTTCGGCTGAGTTTTCCCCTTGTCAAAGCATTTAAGGGCTATGCTGCTTACTGCTGTGTCCAGCGCATTACCCCAGTCCGGTATAGTTGCTTTTGTGTGCCATAACTTTCCGTATGCTTGGGCACTGCGCTGCAGCTTTACAGGTATCCTTGGGTTTCCATCCTCTGTTATATGCGTCATAGGATTGGCGCCATTTTGCATGCAGGAGCCTGTTAATTCTTCCCGGAGAGGGCAAAACATCTTGCTGGCACAAATTTTATTCATCAGGTAGTCATATGGGGCTTTTTCCATTAATTTCTCTAACAGTCTCTCTATTTTTTCAAGCGGTGATGTGGAGTAATTTTGCCGCTCCATTGCTACCATGTCTCGCTAATAGTTGCTCAGTCCCACAAAAAGTGTACCCCCTTTTCAAGCGTAAGCTTCTTTGTATGTGCTAAATAGGTAGATATGTGTGCTGACCTGTTGTTTTTCTAATATAAACAATTAGGGCTGAATACCTCGGCGCACCGAGGGGGGATGCGCTACCTGCGTTTTAGCCGCCGCTGCAGGTCTTCTTAGTCCGATCTCGAGCAGAAACTTCATGAACACAGTTCAAATTTTGAGGTAGTTTGCACGGCAGTGCTCTGCAACTGTATAAAAAGCAAATTCTGTAGTAAAACTGTAAAAAAGCCTCCTGATTTCGGCGGTATATCCAGAGATCAGTTAGAGCTCTTGAGAGTTGCGACCTCTCAGGATCGCTGTACGGACACGCCCCCTACCTAGGTTTAGTTTTAACTAAGAATACCAAGGGAACAACAAAGCAAATTTGATAAAAGTAAATTGGAAAGTTGATTAAAATTATATGTCCTATCTGAATAATGAAAGTTTAGTTTTGACTAGACTGTCCCTTTAAAGGGATGTAAAATCCAAAATTTTTCTTTGCTTATGATACAGCTTATTTCTGGAGCACTATATGGCAGCAGTCTTGTAAGAATGTTATCCATTTGGAAGAGCACTAGATGGATTTGTATTTCAGAACTTCGAGGTCTAGAAAGGGTCAAGACGCACCAAGCTAAATTATAAGTGCGGCCGGTAGTGGTCAGCGGGGGAAGTGATGTCACCCGTGAGTGTCTTGGGGACCCTAAACCAGGGCGCTGGGTCTAGTTCTAAGACACCAGTGGTTTCTTGGTGCCTGAGTTTGTATCGAACTCTGGTGTAGCATCCTATATTAAAAAAGAAAAAAAAAAGACATTCTACAATTTTCTGTTTTTCTCTTCGATAACTCAATATGAACCAGATTCTTCTGATTTTTTATTTTTTTTTTTAAATTAAAATACCTTAGTGCCACAACTAGTGTGTCCTTCCTTGATCCCCAATATCCTGCTGCTTCTGCCATCAAATATTTCTTTCATGTAATTAGCAAGAGTCCATGAGCTAGTGACGTATGGGATATACATTCCTACCAGGAGGGGCAAAGTTTCCCAAACCTCAAAATGCCTATAAATACACCCCTCACCACACCCACAATTCAGTTTTACAAACTTTGCCTCCTATGGAGGTGGTGAAGTAAGTTTGTGCTAGATTCTACGTTGATATGCGCTCCGCAGCAAGTTGGAGCCCGGTTTTCCTCTCAGCGTGCAGTAAATGTCAGAGGGATGTGAGGAGAGTATTGCCTATTTGAATGCAGTGATCTCCTTCTACGGGGTCTATTTCATAGGTTCTCTGTTATCGGTCGTAGAGATTCATCTCTTACCTCCCTTTTCAGATCGACGATATACTCTTATTTATATACCATTTCCTCTACTGATTATCGTTTCAGTACTGGTTTGGCTTTCTACAAACATGTAGATGAGTGTCCTGGGGTAAGTAAATCTTATTTTCTGTGACACTCTAAGCTATGGTTGGGCACTTTGTTTATAAAGTTCTAAATATATGTATTCAAACATTTATTTGCCTTGACTCAGAATGTTCAACATTCCTTATTTTCAGACAGTCAGTTTCATATTTGGGATAATGCATTTGAATTAATCATTTTTTCTTACCTTCAAAAATTTGACTCTTTTTTTCTCTGTGGGCTGTTAGGCTCGCGGGGGCTGAAAATGCTTCATTTTATTGCGTCATTCTTGGCGCAGACTTTTTTGGCGCAAAAAATCTTTTCCGTTTCCGGCGTCATACGTGTCGCCGGAAGTTGCGTCATTTTTTGACGTTATTTTGCGCCAAAAATGTCGGCGTTCCGGAAGTGGCGTCATTTTTGGCGCCAAAAGCATTTAGGCGCCAAATAATGTGGGCGTCTTATTTGGCGCTAAAAAAAAAAAAAAAAATTTGGGCGTCGCTTTTGTCTCCACATTATTTAAGTCTCATTTTTCATTGCTTCTGGTTGCTAGAAGCTTGTTCTTTGGCATTTTTTCCCATTCCTGAAACTGTCATTTAAGGAATTTGATCAATTTTGCTTTATATGTTTTTTCTCTTACATATTGCAAGATGTCTCACGTTGCATCTGAGTCAGAAGATACTTCAGGAAAATCGCTGTCTAGTGCTGGACCTACCAAAGCTAAGTGTATCTGCTGTAAACTTTTGGTAGCTATTCCTCCGGCTGTTGTTTGTATTAATTGTCATGACAAACTTGTTAATGCAGATAATATTTCCTTTAGTAAAGTACCATTGCCTGTTGCAGTTCCTTCAACATCTAAGGTGCAGAATGTTCCTGATAACATAAGAGATTTTGTTTCTGAATCCATCAAGAAGGCTATGTCTGTTATTTCTCCTTCTAGTAAACATAAAAAATCTTTTAAAACTTCTCTCCCTACAGATGAATTTTTAAATGAACATCATCATTCTGATTCTGATGATTCTTCTGGTTCAGAGGATTCTGTCTCAGAGATTGATGCTGATAAATCTTCATATTTATTTAAAATAGGATTTATTCGTTCTTTACTTAAAGAAGTACTAATTGCTTTAGAAATAGAGGATTCTGGTCCTCTTGATACTAATTCTAAACGTTTAGATAAGGTATTTAAATCTCCTGTGGTTATTCCAGAAGTTTTTCCTGTTCCTAATGCTATTTCTGAAGTAATTTCCGAAGAATGGGATAAATTGGGTAATTCATTTACTCCTTCTAAATGTTTTAAGCGATTATATCCTGTGCCGTCTGACAGATTAGAATTTTGGGACAAAATCCCTAGAGTTGATGGGGCTATTTCTACCCTTGCTAAACGTACTACTATTCCTACGTCAGATGGTACTTCCTTTAAGGATCCTTTAGATAGGAAAATTGAATCCTTTCTAAGAAAAGCTTATCTGTGTTCAGGTAATCTTCTTAGACCTGCTATATCATTGGCTGATGTTGCTGCAGCTTCAACTTTTTGGTTGGAAACTTTAGCGCAACAAGTAACAGATCATGATTCTCATAATATTATTCTTCTTCTTCAGCATGCTAATAATTTTATCTGTGATGCCATTTTTGATATTATTAGAGTTGATGTCAGGTTTATGTCTCTAGCTATTTTAGCTAGAAGAGCTTTATGGCTTAAGACTTGGAATGCTGATATGGCTTCTAAATCAACTCTACTTTCCATTTCTTTCCAGGGTAACAAATTATTTGGTTCTCAGTTGGATTCTATTATCTCAACTGTTACTGGTGGGAAAGGAACTTTTTTACCACAGGATAAAAAATCTAAGGGTAAAACAGGGCTAATAATCGTTTTCGTTCCTTTCGTTTCAACAAAGAACAAAAGCCTGATCCTTCATCCTCAGGAGCAGTTTCAGTTTGGAAACCATCTCCAGTCTGGAATAAATCCAAGCCTGCTAGAAAGGCAAAGCCTGCTTCTAAGTCCACATGAAGGTGCGGCCCTCATTCCAGCTCAGCTGGTAGGGGGCAGGTTACGTTTTTTCAAAGAAATTTGCTTCAATTCTGTTCACAATCTTTGGATTTAGAATATTGTTTCAGAAGGGTACAGAATTGGTTTCAAGATGAGACCTCCTGCAAAGAGATTTTTTCTTTCCCGTGTCCCAGTAAATCCAGTGAAAGCTCAAGCATTTCTGAATTGTGTTTCAGATCTAGAGTTGGCGGGAGTAATTATGCCAGTTCCAGTTCCGGAACAGGGGATGGGGTTTTATTCAAATCTCTTCATTGTACCAAAGAAGGAGAATTCCTTCAGACCAGTTCTGGATCTAAAAATATTGAATCGTTATGTAAGGATACCTACGTTCAAAATGGTAACTGTAAGGACTATCTTGCCTTTTGTTCAGCAAGGGCATTATATGTCCACGATAGATTTACAGGATGCATATCTGCATATTCCGATTCATCCAGATCATTATCAGTTCCTGAGATTCTCTTTTCTGGACAAGCATTACCAGTTTGTGGCTCTGCCGTTTGGCCTAGCTACAGCTCCAAGAATTTTTACAAAGGTTCTCGGTGCCCTTCTGTCTGTAATCAGAGAACAGGGTATTGTGGTATTTCCTTATTTGGACAATATCTTGGTACTTGCTCAGTCTTTACATTTAGCAGAATCTCATACGAATCGACTTGTGTTGTTTCTTCAAGATCATGGTTGGAGGATCAATTTACCAAAAAGTTCATTGATTCCTCAGACAAGGGTGACCTTTCTGGGTTTCCAGATAGATTCAGTGTCCATGACTCTGTCTTTAACAGACAAGAGACGTCTAAAATTGATTTCAGCTTGTCGAAACCTTCAGTCACAATCATTCCCTTCGGTAGCCTTATGCATGGAAATTCTAGGTCTTATGACTGCTGTATCGGACGCGATCCCCTTTGCTCGTTTTCACATGCGACCTCTACAGCTCTGTATGCTGAATCAATGGTGCAAGGATTACACAAAGATATCTCAAATAATATCTTTAAAACCGATTGTACGACACTCTCTAACGTGGTGGACAGATCACCATCGTTTAATTCAGGGGGCTTCTTTTGTGCTTCCGACCTGGACTGTAATTTCAACAGATGCAAGTCTCACGGGTTGGGGAGCAGTGTGGGGATCTCTGACGGCACAAGGAGTTTGGGAATCTCAGGAGGTGAGATTACCGATCAATATTTTGGAACTCCGTGCAATTATCAGAGCTCTTCAGTCTTGGCCTCTTCTGAAGAGAGAATCGTTCATTTGTTTTCAGACAGACAATGTCACAACTGTGGCATACATCAATCATCAAGGAGGGACTCACAGTCCTCTGGCTATGAAAGAAGTATCTCGAATTCTGGTTCGGGCGGAATCCAGCTCCTGTCTAATCTCTGCGGTTCATATCCCAGGTATAGACAATTGGGAAGCGGATTATCTCAGTCGCCAAACATTGCATCCGGGCGAATGGTCTCTTCACCCAGAGGTATTTCTTCAGATTGTTCAAATGTGGGAACTTCCAGAAATAGATCTGATGGCGTCTCATCTAAACAAGAAACTTCCCAGGTATCTGTCCAGATCCCGGGATCCTCAGGCGGAGGCAGTGGATGCATTATCACTTCCTTGGAAGTATCATCCTGCCTATATCTTTCCGCCTCTAGTTCTTCTTCCAAGAGTAATCTCCAAGATTCTGAAGGAATGCTCGTTTGTTCTGCTGGTAGCTCCGGCATGGCCTCACAGGTTTTGGTATGCGGATCTGGTCCGGATGGCCTCTTGCCAACCGTGGACTCTTCCGTTAAGACCAGACCTTCTGTCTCAAGGTCCTTTTTTCCATCAGGATCTGAAATCCTTAAATTTAAAGGTATGGAGATTGAACGCTTGATTCTTGGTCAAAGAAGTTTCTCTGACTCTGTGATTAATACTATGTTACAGGCGCGTAAATCTGTATCTAGAGAGATATATTATAGAGTCTGGAAGACTTATATTTCTTGTTGTCTTTCTCATCATTTTTCTTGGCATTCTTTAAGAATACCGAGAATTTTACAGTTTCTTCAGGATGGTTTAGATAAGGGTTTGTCCGCAAGTTCCTTGAAAGGTCAAATCTCTGCTCTTTCTGTTCTTTTTCACAGAAAGATTGCTATTCTTCCTGATATTCATTGTTTTGTACAAGCTTTGGTTCGTATAAAACCTGTCATTAAGTCAATTTCTCCTCCTTGGAGTTTGAATTTGGTTCTGGGGGCTCTTCAAGCTCTTCCGTTTGAACCTATGCATTCATTGGACATTAAATTACTTTCTTGGAAAGTTTTGTTCCTTTTGGCAATCTCTTCTGCCAGAAGAGTTTCTGAATTATCTGCTCTTTCTTGTGAGTCTCCTTTTCTGATTTTTCATCAGGATAAGGCGGTGTTGCGAACTTCTTTTGATTTTGTACCTAAAGTTGTGAATTCCAACAACATTAGTAGAGAAATTGTGGTTCCTTCATTATGTCCTAATCCTAAGAATTCTAAGGAGAAATCGTTGCATTCTTTGGATGTTGTTAGAGCTTTGAAATATTATGTTGAAGCTACTAAGTCTTTCCGTAAGACTTCTAGTCTATTTGTTATCTTTTCCGGTTCTAGAAAAGGCCAGAAAGCTTCTGCCATTTCTTTGGCATCTTGGTTGAAATCTTTAATTCATCTTGCCTATGTTGAGTCGGGTAAAACTCCGCCTCAAAGGATTACAGCTCATTCTACTAGGTCAGTTTCTACTTCCTGGGCGTTTAGGAATGAAGCTTCGATTGATCAGATTTGCAAAGCAGCAACTTGGTCCTCTTTGCATACTTTTACTAAATTCTACCATTTTGATATATTTTCTTCTTCTGAAGCAGTTTTTGGTAGAAAAATACTTCAGGCAGCGGTTTCAGTTTGAATCTTCTGCTTATGTTTTTCATTAAACTTTATTTTGGGTGTGGATTATTTTCAGCAGGAATTGGCTGTCTTTATTTTATCCCTCCCTCTCTAGTGATTTTTGTGTGGAAAGATCCACATCTTGGGTAATCATTATCCCATACGTCACTAGCTCATGGACTCTTGCTAATTACATGAAAGAAAACATAATTTATGTAAGAACTTACCTGATAAATTCATTTCTTTCATATTAGCAAGAGTCCATGAGGCCCGCCCTTTTTTTGTGGTGGTTATGATTTTTGTATAAAGCACAATTATTCCAATTCCTTATTTTAAATGCTTTTGCACTTTTTTTATCACCCCACTTCTTGGCTATTCGTTAAACTGAATTGTGGGTGTGGTGAGGGGTGTATTTATAGGCATTTTGAGGTTTGGGAAACTTTGCCCCTCCTGGTAGGAATGTATATCCCATACGTCACTAGCTCATGGACTCTTGCTAATATGAAAGAAATGAATTTATCAGGTAAGTTCTTACATAAATTATGTTTTTCTATGTTTCTGACATATTATATTTGGCTTTGTAGTAAATTGTGATGGATAATTTTTTAATATTATACCAAAATTTTCAAATATCCAAGGGCATTCAATATTTCCTCAGGCAGCATCTGAAAATGGACTTTAACCAATGTTTTTCTTTGTTCTCTTGCTATCTTTATTTGAAAAAGCAGGAATGAAAACTTAGGCGCTGGCCCATTTTAGGTTCAGCACCTGGGTACCGCTTGCTGATTGGTGGCTAAATGTAGCCAAAAACCAAACCAAAAATGATGGTCTAGTTCCTAAGCTTTCATACCTGCTTTTTCAAATAAAGATAGCAAGAGAATGAAGAAAAATTAGTAAATTAGAAAGTTGTTTACAATTGCATGCTCTATCCCTTTAACCCCTTAGTGACCACAGCACTTTTCAATTTTCATACCGTTTGGGACCAGTGCTATTTTCACATTTCTGCGGTGTTTGTGTAGCTGTAATTTTCCTCTTACTCATTTACTGTACCAACACATATTATATACTGTTTTTCTCGCCATTAAATTGACTTTTTAAAGATACCATTATTTTCATCATATCTTATAATTTACTATAAAAAAAAATAAAATATGATGAAAAAATTGAAAAAAAAACCCCCACATTTTTTCCAACTTTGACCCCAAAATCTTACGCATCTACAATCGCCAAAAAAACTCCCATGCTAAATAGTTTCTGAATTTTGTCCTGAGTTTAGAAATACCCAATGTTTACATGTTTTTTTTTTTTGCAAGTTATAGGGCAATAAGTACAAGTAGCACTTTGCTATTTCCAAACCATTTTTCTTTCATGTAATTGGCAAGAGTCCATGAGCTAGTGACGTATGGGATATACAATCCTACCAGGAGGGGCAAAGTTTCCCAAACCTCAAAATGCCTATAAATACACCCCCCACCACACCCACAATTTAGTTTTACAAACTTTGCCTCCTATGGAGGTGGTGAAGTAAGTTTGTGCTAGATTTCTACGTTGATATGCGCTTTTCAGCATGCTGAAGCCCGGTTCCTCTCAGAGTGCAGTGAATGACAGAGAGATGTGAAGGGAGTATTACCTTTTGAATACAATGATCATCCTATCGGGGATCTATTTCTTAGGTTCTCTGTTATCGGTCGTAGAGATTCTTCTCCTACCTCCCTTTTCAGATCGACGATATACTCTTATATACCATTACCTCTACTGATTCTCGTTTCAGTACTGGTTTGGCTATCTACTTTTATGTAGATGAGTGTCTTTTGGTAAGTATGTTTCCTTTTATTTATGACACTCTCAGCTATGGTTTGGCACTTTATATGTAAAGTTCTAAATATATGTTTTATACTTATATTTGCCATGATTCAGGTTAATCAGTTTATTTCCTTCTTACAGACTGTCTGTTTCATTTTTGGGAAATGCATATATGAAAAAAAATATATATATATATTTCTTACCTGAAATTTTTTCAATTGACTTTCTTTCTAAATTACGGGCTGTTAGGCTCGCGGGAGCGCTAAATGCTATAATTTATTGCGTCATTTTTGGCGCAAGACTTTTCTTTCACGTAATTAGCAAGAGTCCATGAGCTAGTGACGTATGGGATATACATTCCTACCAGGAGGGGCAAAGTTTCCCAAACCTCAAAATGCCTATAAATACACCCCTCACCACACCCACAAATCAGTTTTACAAACTTTGCCTCCTATGGAGGTGGTGAAGTAAGTTTGTGCTAGATTCTACGTTGATATGCGCTCCGCAGCATGTTGGAGCCCGGTTTTCCTCTCAGCGTGCAGTGAATGTCAGAGGGATGTGAAGAGAGAGTATTGCCTATTTGAATTCAATGATCTCCTTCTACGGGGTCTATTTCATAGGTTCTCTGTTATCGGTTGTAGAGATTCATCTCTTACCTCCCTTTTCAGATCGACGATATACTCTTATATACCATTACCTCTACTGATTCTCGTTTCAGTACTGGTTTGGCTTTCTACTACATCTAGATGAGTGTCCTGGGGTAAGTAAGTCTTATTTTTGTGACACTCTAAGCTATGGTTGGGCACTTTTTATATAAAGTTCTAAATAATTGTGTTTAAACATTTATTTGCCTTGATTCAGAATGTTCAACATTCCTTATTTCAGTCAGTTTCATTATATGGGATAATGCATTTGAATAATCAAATTTTTTTTTTTTACCTTAAAATTTGACTTTTTTCCTGTGGGCTGTTAGGCTCGCGGGGGCTGAAAATGCTTCATTTTATTGCGTCATTCTTGGCGCAGACTTTTTTGGCGCAAAAAATTATTTGTTCTTTCCTGCGTCGTTCTTGTCACCGGAAGTTGCGTCATTTTTTACGTTTTTGCGCCAAAAGTGTCGGCGTTACTGGATGTGGCGTCATTTTTGGCGCTAAAAAGCATTTAGGCGCCAAATAATGTGGGCGTCTTTTTTGGCGCTAAAAAATATGGGCGTCATTATTGTCTCCACATTATTTAAGTATTATTGTTTATTTGCTTCTGGTTGCTAGAAGCTTGTTCACTGGCATTTTTTCCCATTCCTGAAACTGTCATTTAAGGAATTTGATCAATTTTGCTTTATATGTTGTTTTTTCTATTACATATTGCAAGATGTCTCAGTTGGACCCTGAATCAGAAGATACTTCTGGAAAATCGCTGCCTGATGTTGGATCTACCAAAGTTAAGTGTATTTGCTGTAAACCTGTGGTATCTGTTCCTCCAGCTGTTTGTAATGAATGTCATGACAAACTTGTTAATGCAGATAATATTTCCTTTAGTAATGTTACATTACCTGTTGTTGTTCCGTCAACATCTAATACTCAGAGTGTTCCTGTTAACATAAGAGATTTTGTTTCTAAATCCATTAAGAAGGCTATGTCTGTTATTCCTCCTTATAGTAAACGGAAAAGGTCTTTTAAAACTTCTCATTTTTCCGATGAATTTTTAAATGAACATCATCATTCTGATTCCGATAATGTTTCCTTTGGTTCAGAGGATTCAGTTTCAGAGGTTGATACTGATAAATCTTCATATTTATTCAAAATGGAATTTATTCGTTCTTTACTTAAAGAAGTCTTAATTGCATTAGAAATTGAGGATTCTAGTCCTCTTGATACTAAATCTAAACGTTTAAATAAGGTTTTTAAATCTCCTGTAGTTATTCCAGAAGTTTTTCCTGTCCCTGATGCTATTTCTGAAGTAATTTCCAGGGAATGGAATAATTTGGGTAATTCATTCACTCCTTCTAAACGTTTTAAGCAATTATATCCTGTGCCAGCTGACAGATTAGAGTTTTGGGACAAAATCCCTAAGGTTGATGGGGCTATCTCTACTCTTGCTAAACGTACTACTATTCCTACGGCAGATAGTACTTCCTTTAAGGATCCTTTAGATAGGAAAATTGAATCCTTTCTAAGAAAAGCTTACTTATGTTCAGGTAATCTTCTTAGACCTGCTATATCTTTAGCGGATGTTGCTGCAGCTTCAACTTTTTGTTGGAAGCTTTAGCGCAACAAGTATCAGATCATAATTCTCATAGCATTGTTAATCTTCTTCAACATGCTAATAATTTTATTTGTGATGCCATCTTTGATATCATCAGGGTTGATGTCAGGTATATTTCTCTAGCTATTTTAGCTAGAAGAGCTTTGTAGCTTAAAACTTGGAATGCTGATATGTCTTCTAAGTCAACTTTGCTTTCCCTTTCTTTCCAGGGTAATAAATTATTTGGTTCACAGTTGGATTCTATTATTTCAACTGTTACTGGAGGGAAAGGAACTTTTTTACCACAGGATAAAAAATCTAAAGGTAAATTTAGGTCTACTAATCGTTTTCGTTCCTTTCGTCACAATAAGGAACAAAAGCCTGATCCTTCCCCTACAGGAGCAGTATCAGTTTGGAAACCATCTCCAGTCTGGAATAAATCCAAGCCTTTTAGAAAGCCAAAGCCAGCTCCCAAGTCAACATGAAGGTGCGGCCCTCATTCCAGATCAGCTGGTAGGGGGCAGATTACGATTTTTCAAAGAAATTTGGATCAATTCGATTCACAATCTTTGGATTCAGAACATTTTTTTCACAAGGGTACAGAATAGGCTTCAAGATAATGCCTCCTGCAAGAAGATTTTTTCTTTCCCGTGTCCCAGTAAATCCAGTGAAGGCTCAAGCATTTCTGAAATGTGTTTCAGATCTAGAGTTGGCTGGAGTAATTATGCCAGTTCCAGTTCTGGAACAGGGGCTGGGGTTTTACTCAAATCTTTTCATTGTACCAAAGAAGGAGAATTCCTTCAGACCAGTTCTGGATTTAAAAATATTGAATCATTATGTAAGGATACCAACATTCAAGATGGTAACTATAAGGACTATTCTGCCTTTTTTTCAGCAAGGGCATTATATGTCCACAATAGATTTACAGGATGCATATCTGCATATTCCGATTCATCCAGATCATTATCAGTTTCTGAGATTCTCTTTCCTAGACAAGCATTACCAGTTTGTGGCTCTGCCGTTTGGCCTAGCAACAGCTCCAAGGATTTTTACAAAGGTTCTCGGTGCCCTTCTCTCTGTAATCAGAGAACAGGGTATTGTGGTATTTCCTTATTTGGACGATATCTTGGTACTTGCTCAGTCTTCACATTTAGCAGAATCTCATACGAATCAACTTGTATTGTTTCTTCGAGAACATGGTTGGAGGATCAATTTACCAAAAAGTTCATTGATTCCTCAGACAAGGGTAACCTTTTTAGGTTTCCAGATAGATTCAGTGTCCATGACTCTGTCTCTGACAGACAAGAGACGTCTAAAATTGATCTCAGCTTGTCGAAACCTTCAATCACAATCATTCCCTTCGGTAGCCTTATGCATGGAAATTCTAGGTCTTATGACTGCTGCATCGGACGCGATCCCCTTTGCTCGTTTTCACATGCGACCTCTTCAGCTCTGTATGCTGAACCAGTGGTGCAGGGATTATACAAAGATATCTCAATTAATATCTTTAAAACTGATTGTACGACAATCTCTGACGTGGTGGACAGACCACCATCGTTTAGTTCAGGGGGCTTCTTTTGTTCTTCCGACCTGGACTGTGATTTCAACAGATGCAAGTCTGACAGGTTGGGGAGCCGTTTGGGGGTCTCTGACAGCACAAGGGGTTTGGGAATCTCAGGAGGTGAGATTACCAATAAACATTTTGGAACTCTGTGCAATTTTCAGAGCTCTTCAGTCATGGCCTCTTCTAAAGAGAGAGTCGTTCATTTGTTTTCAGATGGACAATGTCACAACAGTGGCATATGTCAATCATCAAGGAGGGACTCACAGTCCTCTGGCTATGAAAGAAGTATCTCGAATACTGTATGGGCGGAATCCAGCTCCTGTCTAATTTCTGCGGTTCATATCCCAGGTATAGACAATTGGGAAGCGGATTATCTCAGTCGCCAAACGTTACATCTGGGCGAATGGTCTCTTCACCCAGAGGTATTTCTTCAGATTGTTCAAATGTGGGGACTTCCAGAAATAGATCTGATGGCTTCTCATCTAAACAAGAAGCTTCCCATGTATCTGTCCAGATCCAGGGATCCTCAAGCGGAGGCAGTGGATGCATTGTCACTTCCTTGGAAGTATCATCCTGCCTATATCTTTCCGCCTCTAGTTCTTCTTCCAAGAGTGATTTCCAAGATTCTAAAGGAGTGCTCGTTTGTTCTGCTGGTGGCTCCAGCATGGCCTCACAGGTTTTGGTATGCGGATCTTGTCCGGATGCCACTTGCCAACCGTGGACTCTTCCGTTAAGACCAGACCTTCTATCGCAAGGTCCTTTTTTCCATCAGGATCTCAAATCCTTAAATTTGAAGGTATGGAGATTGAACGCTTGATTCTCAGTCATAGAGGTTTCTCTGACTCTGTGATTAATACTATGTTACAGGGTCGTAAATCTGTATCTAGGAAGATATATTATCGAGTCTGGAAGATTTACATTTCTTGGTGTTTTTCTCATTATTTTTCTTGGCATTCATTTAGAATTTCTAGAATTTTACAGTTTCTTCAGGATGGTTTGGATAAAGGTTTGTCTGCAAGTTCCTTGAAAGGACAAATCTCTGCTCTTTCTGTTCTTTTTCACAGAAAGATTGCTAGTCTTCCTGATATTCATTGTTTTGTACAAGCTTTGGTTCGTATAAAACCTGTCATTAAGTCAATCTCTCCTCCGTGGAGTTTGAATTTGGTTCTGGGGGCTCTTCAAGCTCCTCCGTTTGAACCTATGCATTCGCTGGACATTAAATTACTTTCTTGGAAAGTTTTGTTTCTTTTGGCCATCTCTTCTGCTAGAAGAGTTTCTGAATTATCTGCTCTTTCTTGTGAGTTTCCTTTTCTGATTTTTCATCAGGATAAGGCGGTGTTGCGAACTTCTTTTAAATTTTTACCTAAGGTTGTGAATTCTAACAACATTAGTAGAGAAATTGTGGTTCCTTCATTGTGTCCTAATCCTAAGAATTCTAAGGAAAAGTCGTTGCATTCTTTGGATGTAGTTAGAGCTTTGAAATATTATGTTGAAGCTACTAAGGATTTCCGAAAGACTTCTAGTCTATTTGTTATCTTTTCCGGTTCTAGGAAAGGTCAGAAGACTTCTGCCATTTCTTTGGCATCTTGGTTGAAATCTTTAATTCATCATGCTTATGTCGAGTCGGGTCAAACTCCGCCTCAAAGGATTACAGCTCATTCTACTAGGTCAGTTTCTACTTCCTGGGCGTTTAGGAATGAAGCTTCGGTTGATCAGATTTGCAAAGCAGCCACTTGGTCTTCTTTGCATACTTTTACTAAATTCTACCATTTTGATGTGTTTTCTTCTTCTGAAGCAGTTTTTGGTAGAAAAGTACTTCAGGCAGCTGTTTCAGTTTGATTCTTCTGCTTATAATTTCAGTTTTTTTCATTATAAGATTTAAACTTTGTTTTGGGTGTGGATTTTTTTCAGCGGAATTGGCTGTCTTTATTTTATCCCTCCCTCTCTAGTGACTCTTGCGTGGAAGATCCACATCTTGGATAGTCATTATCCCATACGCCACTAGCTCATGGACTCTTGCTAATTTCATGAAAGAAAACATAATTTATGTAAGAACTTACCTGATAAATTCATTTCTTTCATATTAGCAAGAGTCCATGAGGCCCACCCCTTTTTTGTGGTGGTTATGATTTTTTTGTATAAAGCACAATTATTCTAATTCCTTATTTTTTATGCTTCGCACTTTTTTCTTATCACCCCACTTCTTGGCTATACGTTAAACTGATTTGTGGGTGTGGTGAGGGTTGTATTTATAGGCATTTTGAGGTTTGGGAAACTTTGCCCCTCCTGGTAGGAATGTATATCCCATACGTCACTAGCTCATGGACTCTTGCTAATATGAAAGAAATGAATTTATCAGGTAAGTTCTTACATAAATTATGTTTTTTTGGCGCGAGAATAACGTTTGTTGACGTTATGTCGTCATTTCCGGCGTCTTAGTTGGCGCAGAGAGTTTGCGCGTAGTTGCGTCATCCATGACGCTCTTGTTTGTTGGCGCCAAAAAATATTTGTCAGTTTGGGCGTCATACTTGGCGCCAGATTTTCACATTATTTAAGTCATTATTTCTTTTTGCTTCTGGTTTCCAGAGGCTTATTCTGTTTGCATTTTTTCCCATTCCTGAATCTGTCATATAAGGAAATTGATAATTTTGCTTTATATGTTGTTTTTTCTATTACATATTGCAAGATGTCCCATGCTGACCCTGTTTCAGAATCTACTACTGGAATTCTGCTGCCTGATGTCGGTTCTACCAAAGCTAAGTGCATTTGTTGTAAACTTGTGGTAACTGTTCCTCCGGCTGTAGTTTGTGTTAGTTGTCATGATAAACTTTCTAAAGCAGATAATATTTCTATTAATAATAATCTATTACTTGTTGTTGTTCCTTCAACATCTAATGTTCAGGATATTCCTGTTAATGTGAGAGAATGTGTTTCTTAATTTGGTTTTGAGGGCATTACAGGCTCCTCCGTTTGAGCCTATGCATTCTTTGGACATTAAATTACTTTCCTGGAAAGTATTGTTTCTTTTGGCCATCTCTTCTGCTAGAAGAGTTTCTGAATTATCTGCTCTTTCTTGTGAGTCTCCTTTTCTGATTTTTCATCAGGATAAGGCGGTTTTGCAGGCTTCATTTAAATTTTTACCTAAAGTTGTGAATTGCAACAACATTAGTAGAGAAATTGTTGTCCCTTCCTTGTGTCCTAATCCTAAGAATTCTCTGGAGAGATCTTTACATTCTTTGGATGCAGTAAGAGCTTTGAAATATTATGTTGAAGCTACTAAAGATTTCAGAAAGACTTCTAGTCTATTTGTTATCTTTTCTGGTTCTAAGAAAGGTCAGAAGGCTTCTGCCATTTCTTTGGCATCTTGGTTAAAGCTTTTGATTCATCATGCTTATTTGGAGTCGGGTAAATCCCCGCCTCAGAGGATTACGGCTCATTCTACTAGGTCAGTTTCTACTTCCTGGGCTTTTAAGAATGAAGCTTCTGTTGATCAGATTTGCAAAGCAGCGACTTGGTCTTCTTTGCATACTTTTACAAAATTCTACCATTTTGATGTTTTCTCTTCTTCAGAAGCAGTTTTTGGTAGAAAAGTACTTCAAGCAGCTGTTTCAGTTTGCTTCTTCTGCTTATAATTTCAGTTTTTTCATTATAAGATTAAAACTTTTGATTTGGGTTGTGGAATAACTTTATTTTTATCCCTCCCTCTCTAGTGACTCTTGCGTGGAGTTCCACATCTTGGGTATTTGCTATCCCATACGTCACTAGCTCATGGACTCTTGCCAATTACATGAAAGAAAACATAATTTTGTAAGAACTTACCTGATAAATTAATTTCTTTCATATTGGCAAGAGTCCATGAGGCCCACCCTTTTTGTGGTGGTTATGATTTTTTTTGTATAAAGCACAATTATTCCAATTCCTTATTGATGCTTTCGCTCCTTTCTTTATCACCCCACTTCTTGGCTATTCGCTAAACTGAATTGTGGGTGTGGTGGGGGGTGTATTTATAGGCATTTTGAGGTTTGGGAAACTTTGCCCCTCCTGGTAGGAATTTATATCCCATACGTCACTAGCTCATGGACTCTTGCCAATATGAAAGAAATGAATTTATCAGGTAAGTTCTTACATAAATTATGTTTTTTTTTCTCAAAATTAGCGATAGTTACATTGTAACACTGATATCTGTCAGGAATCCCTGAATAACCCTTCACATGTATATATTTTATTTTAGTAGACAACCCAAATTGATGTAGGCCCATTTTGGTATATTTTCATGCAACCTTTTCACTGCCAAATGCGATCAAAAAAAAAAAAAAAAAAATTGTTTACTTTGTAAATAATTTCAATGAGAAACCTAAAATTGTGAAACAATCATGGCACAAATGATTGTAAATGATTCTTTGGGACACCCAGACTTGTCTTATGCCCAGCAGTAAAGGGGTTAATTAGGTAGCTTTTAGGGTTAATTTTGACCCCTCTCTTCCCTCCCCCACCTCACAATTGTCACCGTCATCTTAAGTACTGGCAGAAAGCCTGCCAGTACTAAAATAAGTTTTTTATTTTTTATAAATAAAATGTTTAGTTGGATCCCACCTTAGCCCCCCAACCTCCCTGATCCCCCTCTACCTTTTTGCTGCCATTTTTTTTATTTATATTTATACCCCATTTTTCTGTAGTGTAGCTGCCCCACCTATATACTCTCCCCCCCTCCAAGATCCCTTTCCCAATAATGTATTCTTTATTTCCCCCGTCCCTCTCCCTCCACGGTATAATATAGTCACTATACTGGACTATGTACTAAGTAGTGCGCTCTCCCGATGACCTCGCCGCACTGCCACAACTGGATCCCAGTTGAGAAGAAGTTAACCAGTGATGGGCCTCCCACCCGCCTCCCTTGTATTCCTCCCACACCACCAACGATCGTCATCATCGCTGGCCGATGCAGAGAGGGCCACAGAGTGGCCCTGTTTGCATCAGTGTGCTTAAAAAGGGTATTGCAGTGATGCCTCAATATCGAGGCATCACTGCATTAACCTGAAAGTGTCTGGAAGTGGTTACGATCGATTCCAGCACTTGAAACCCCAATGAATGTGCCAGGCACGTCCTTGATCACTAACTGACACTTTTTGTAGGACGTGCCTGGCATGTTCTCGGTCGTTAAGGGGTAAAAATGTAGCATATACTGCTGCCTTTTGTGTTCCCTGCACACAGAAACTTCACTAGTAGATGGATGTTAAATATTAATTCCCCTCAGATTGCTAGCTATCTTGGAATCATAGATTATAGATTTTTTTTTGTACCAGTGATGTATTCTTCTGTCTTGTTTTATGTTGCAGTCATTGTACTTTTATTATAGTGCTGTGGAATACGGTTTACAAATAAAGGATACTAACAGCATAACTTTTTACTTGTTGGCAGTATAGGAAAGGGTCAGGAGCCATTCTACAAAGGGAATGTGAATATAAAGTAGCTATCATTCTGAATATCA
This sequence comes from Bombina bombina, assembly GCF_027579735.1. Classification (NCBI taxonomy): domain Eukaryota; kingdom Metazoa; phylum Chordata; class Amphibia; order Anura; family Bombinatoridae; genus Bombina; species Bombina bombina. Next base: position 1,151,019,935 of record NC_069501.1, on the reverse strand, counting down.
ACATTATTCTTATATACATATATGGCAAGAAAAAGTATGTGAACCATTTCCAGGATTTCTGCATCGGGTCGTATAATTTTGTTTTAATATTTAAAGTGATGGTAAAATCTCCCCTTTATAAAAACGGATCCGGACTGTTAGTGATATTTTAGATGGCGTTTAATTAATCAGTTATAATGAAGTTGAAGTTCAAATATTCTGCACTCTGCCGCAAACTTCAAAAGTAAATTTTTCTTTGAGCTAACGGTTTGAATCGTCGTCCAATCAGCACTCTAGCTACAACAAAAGGTGCCCAAAGGGGAGAGCGCTGATTGGAGAACAATTTAAACCATTATCTCACAGAAAAATTGACTTTTGAAGTGGGCGGTGGAGCGCAGGGAATTTGAATTTCATATCTATACTAAAAAGTAAGTTATAGCGCATCTTCATTACACCTGATGGATTAAACTCTATCTAAAGTATCGCTAACATTCCGGATCTGTTTTCATAAATCTGTTTCATAAATCTGTTTTCATAAATCTAAATCTTATCTGTATGGAATCGAGGGTTAATATCTCCAGAAGGGGATTATTGAATTGGGGGGGTTATACTTGATTTACTTTATTATGTTTTGTGCTGCGACATGTGTGAGATGTGGCTCTGGCAGAAGTGAGAACATTCAGGTTTTACTTTAATTTTGGATAACTGTGCAGCCTGTCAGTTTGGCGCGCTTTTCCCCCTGCAACAGGGGCGGTCTTGCATGGCACTCCATGTGACCGGGTGTGGCCTCATTAACTTCCTTTTTCCTGACTTTGCGGTTTGCAGGAAAAAAAAGCGGTTTCTCTGTGGGGCCTGTCTCATAGGAGGTGGTGAGTGCCCCGGCCATTGGGGGTATAAAGGTGCCATTTACATTTCTGTAGTCCATCGTAAAAGCGCAAGCTATGGAGGACTCTGATGCGTTAGAGGGTACTCCCTCTTTAACCAAATCTAATACCTGTTTTTATTGTGAGGAGGCTACGGTGTACCTGCCTGCTCAATTATGTTCCACATGCCTTGATAAAGAACAAGATGTTTAGTACCACTGAGCTGTCCACCTCTGAGGGGCCTCTGTCCCGCGAGGTGCATTCCCTGCCATCATCTCCTAGCTCCCCATTGCACTACTAATCCTCCTTCAGGAGGGGCCCTGTTACCGCCAGACTTTACTGAACAGTTGCAAATGGGAGTGTCTGCGACTTTTAGTGCTTTACCTTGTCCTGCTAAGTGCAAGCGAAAGGTTAAATACTGCTATCCTTCCCAGGGGTTATCTACTAACTTGTTGGATTTATCCGATACTAGATTATCCGCCGATGAAGACGCCTCTGATTCTTCAGAGGAGGCTCTTTCTGGGTCAGAATCAGCTGCCTCTAGGCCTCTGGCTGCGGAGGAACCAGACTTTAGATTTAGGATAGGGCACTTACACTTTCTGTTAAAGGAAGTGTTGGCTACGTTAGAGGTTCTGGAACCTATGTTACCCGAGGAACCTTTTATTCCTAAGCTTAATAAGGTGTATGAGGACAGGGTAGTGCCACAAACTTTCCCGGTTCCTGTAAAGATGGCAAATATCATTAAGAATGAATGGGAAAGACTTGAATCCTCTTTTCCCCCCTTCTTCCTTTAAGAAATTGTTCCCGGTTCCTGACTCCCAATTAGAGTTATGGGGATCGGTCCCTAAAGTGGATGGAGCTATCTCCACGCTTGCTAAGCGCACCACTATCCTGCTTGAGGATAGTTTGTCGTTTAAGGAGCCCATGGATAAGAAGCTAGTAACACTTAAGAAAGATGTTTCAACACACAGGATTTTTATTGCAGCCTGCAGCGGCGGTTGCTGCGGTGGCTGGAGCCGCTACCTATTGGTCTGATTCTCTGTTGGAGATGATCGAGGTGTAAACTCCCCTCGATGAAATCCAGGAAAGAATTAAGGCTTTGAGGGTAGCTAATTTGTTTATTTGTGAAGCAAATATGCAGATTATTCGCTTGAATGCCAAGACATCAGGCTTTTCTGTTCTAGCCCGTAGGGCTTTATGGTTGAAGTCTTGGTCTGCTGACATGACTTCGAAATCTAGATTACTTTCTCTTCCATTTAAGGGGAAGGTTCTTTTCGGTCCAGGACTAGACTCTTATCATATCCACGGTCACTGGGGGCAAGGGCGCCTTTTTACTGCAGGATAAGAAGAATAAAGCTAAAGGACAGGGTCCTAATTTTCGTCCCTTTTTGTTCGGATAAGTCCCAACGCCAGCAGCCTTCTGCGAAGCCTGATCAGTCCAAGGGAACTTGGAAACCTCAATTTTGGAACAAATCCAGACAGACCAAGAAGCCCGCAGAGACTAAATCGGCATGTAGGGGTGGGCCCCGATCCGTCACTGGATCGTGTTGGGGCAGACTATCTCTCTTTGTGGAGGCTTGGCTGGGAGATGTACAAGACCCTTGGGTTCTGGAGGTCATTGCTCAGGGTTACAGGATAGGTTTCAAATCTCATCCACCCAGCGGCAGATTCCTCTGATCAAACCTGTCTCCAAAACCAGAAAAACGGGACACCTTTCTAGAGTGCAGGAGGGATCTCTCCTCATTGTACCAGTACCTCTAGCAGAGAGAGGTCTGGGATACTACTCAAACATTTTTGTGGTCCCAAAGAAGGAGGGTACGTTTCGCCCGATTCTGGACCTAAAGTGCTTAAATAAATTTCTGTCAGTGCCGTCCTTCAAGATGGAGACGATAAGGTCCAAGAGGAGCAGTTCATGACCACGATAGACTTTGAAGGATGCTTACCTTCATGTACACAAGGATCACGTCAAGTTCCTAAGATTTGCTTTTCTGGATTTTCTGGAGCACTTCCAGTTTGTAGCTCTCCACTTTGGTCTGGCTACTGCTCCAAGAGTCTTTACGAAGGTTCTGGGGGCTCTGCTTGCAGTGGCGAGATCCAGAGGTATTGCAGTATCGCCTTATTTAGACGTCATTCTTGTGCAAGCTCCGTCCTGCCAGCTGGCAGAAGAACATTCGAGAGCTGCTCTTCTTCTTCTTCTTCTTCAATCTCATGGATGGAAGATAAACTTAGGAAAGAGTTCTCTGGTTCCCAGTACCAGAGTGGAATTCCTGTGCACGATAATAGATTCCGTATCTATGAAGATATTTCTTACAGACCAGAGACGTTGCAAAATTACTTCCAGTAGTCTTGCCCTACAGACCTCCTTAAGGCCATCTTTGGCCCAGTGTATGGAGGTAATTGGGCTCATGGTGTCCAGCATAGATATCATCCCATTTGCCAGGTTCCATCTCAGACCTCTACAGTTGTGCATGGGTGATCACTCAAATTTCTCCCAACAAGTTTCTCTGGAAAACCGATCAAGAGAATTGCTCTCTTGGTGGCTCTTTCCAGATCGCCTGTCCCAGGGGACATCCTTCTTGAGACCATCCTGGGAGATTGTGACTACTGATGCAAGTCTATCAGGATGGGGTGCCAGGAAGGCACAGGGCCTGTGAACTTGAGATGAGTCTCTTCTCCCTATCAACATTCTAGAACTTCAAGCAATCTTCAATGCTCTGAAGGCTTGTCCTCTTCTTGGTTTCTCCCAGTTTATCTGATTCCAATCGGGCAACATTAGCTTGGTGGCTTATATCAACCATCAGGGGGGAATGAGAAGCTTCTTAGCCATGAGGGAAGTATCTCGGATTTTGGATTGGGCGGAGGCCCACAACTGCTCGCTGTGAGTGATCCACATTCCGGGTGTGGACAAGTGGGAAGCGAATTTTCTCAGCAGACAATAGTTTCATCCGGGGGAATGGTCTTTCCATCCTGAGGTGTATGCAGAGATTTTCTACAGATGGGGGACGCCGGAGATAGATCTCATGGAGTCCAGACTTAATTCCAAGCTACCCAGATACTGGTCGAGGTCTAGGGATCCCCAGGCAGAACTGATAGATGCCTTAGCAGTGCCTTGGGGGTTCAACTTAGTTTACATTTTTCCTCCGTTGCCACTTCTACCTCGAGTAGTGACCCGCATCTAGCAGGAGCAAGCATAGACTATTCTGATTGCCACAAAGGATGTGGTTTGCGGACCTGGTGGGGATGTCATCATCTCCTCCATGGAGGTTACCTTGTCGCAGGGATCTGCTGGTACAGGGTCCTTTTTGTTCATCAGAATCTAGATTCTCTGTGGCTGACTGCGTGGAGATTGAACGCTTAGTCCTAGCCAAGAGAGGTTTTTCTGAGAGGGTGATTGATGCTCTAATTCAAGCTAGAAAGCCGGTCACCCGTCTCATCTATCATAAGGTGTGGAGGACCTACCTATTCTGGTGTGAAGAACGTGGCTTCCCTTGGCATAAGATCAGGGTATCCATGATTCTTTCCTTTCTCCAGGACGTTTTGGAGAAGGGACTTGCTGCTAGTTCCTTTTAAGGATGGATTTCGGCTCTATCAGTGTTATCACACAAGTGGCTCACTGAGCTTCCTGATATACAGTCTTTTGTTCAGGCTCTGTCTAGAATCAGGCCTGTGTTTATACATTCCGCTCCTCCTTGGAGTTTGAATTTGGTTCTTAAGGTTTTGTAGAGGACTCTGTTTGAGCCCATGCTTTCGGTTGACATTAAGTTACCTCTCTTGGAAGGTTCTTTTTCTGTTGGCTATTGCTTCGGCAGGTAGAGTCTCTGAGGTGGTGGCCTGGCTCCTTACCTAGTTTTTCATGCTGATAAGGCCGTTCTTCACACTGGGTTGGGTTTTCTCCCTAAGGTTGTGTCTGATCGCAACATCAATCAGGAGATCGTAGTTTCTTCTTTGTGTCCAAATCCTCCTCCTTCGAAGGAGCGATTACTTCTTAATTTGGATGTAGTTCGGGCATTGAAATTCTATCTTCAGGCTACAAAATATTATAGACAGATTGTTTGTTTCTTTCATGTAATTAGCAAGAGTCCATGAGCTAGTGACGTATGGGATATACATTCCTACCAGGAGGGGCAAAGTTTCCCAAACCTCAAAATGCCTACAAATACACCCCTCACCACACCCACAAATCAGTTTTACAAACTTTGCCTCCTATGGAGGTGGTGAAGTAAGTTTGTGCTAGATTCTACGTTGATATGCGCTCCGCAGCAGGTTGGAGCCCGGTTTTCCTCTCAGCGTGCAGTGAATGTCAGAGGGATGTGAGGAGAGTATTGCCTATTTGAATTCAATGATCTCCTTCTACAGGGTCTATTTCATAGGTTCTCTGTTATCGGTCGTAGAGATTCATCTCTTACCTCCCTTTTCAGATCGACGATATACTCTTATATATACCATTACCTCTACTGATTCTCATTTCAGTACTGGTTTGGCTTTCTACTACATGTAGATGAGTGTCCTGGGGTAAGTAAGTCTTATTTTCTGTGACACTCTAAGCTATGGTTGGGCACTTTTATATAAAGTTCTAAATATATGTATTCAAACATTTATTTGCCTTGACTCAGGATGTTCAAACATTCCTTATTTCAGACAGTCGGTTTCATATTTGGGATAATGCATATGAATAAATCAATTTTTTTCTTACCTTAAAATTTGACTTTTTTCCCTGTGGACTGTTAGGCTCGCGGGGGCTGAAAATGCTTCATTTTATTGCGTCATTCTTGGCGCGGACTTTTTTGGTGCAAAAACTTTTTCTGTTTCCGGCGTCATACGTGTCGCCGGAAGTTGCGTCATTTTGGACGTTTTTTTGCGCCAAAAGTGTTGGCGTTCCGGATGTGGCGTCATTTTTGGCGCCAAAAGCATTTAGGCGCCAAATAATGTGGGCGTCTTTTTTGGCGCTAAAAAATATGGGCGTCACTATTGTCTCCACATTATTTAAGTCTCATTATTTATTGCTTCTGGTTGCTAGAAGCTTGTTCACTGGCATTTTTTCCCATTCCTGAAACTGTCATTTAAGGAATTTGATCAATTTTGCTTTATATGTTGTTTTTTCTATTACATATTGCAAGATGTCCCAGATTGACACTGAGTCAGAAGATACTTCTGGAAAAACGCTGCCTGGTGCTGGATCTACCAAAGTTAAGTGTATCTGCTGTAAGCTTATGGTATCTGTTCCTCCAGCTGTTGTTTGTAATGAATGTCATGACAAACTTGTTAATGCAGATAATATTTCCTTTAGTAATGTTACATTACCTGTTGCTGTTCCGTCAACATCTAATACTCAGAGTGTTCCTGTTAACATAAGAGATTTTGTTTCTAAATCCATCAAGAAGGCTATGTCTGTTATTCCTCCTTCTAGTAAACGTAAAAGGTCTTTTAAAACTTCTCATTTTTCAGATGAATTTTTAAATGAACATCATCATTCTGATTCTGATAATGGTTCCTCTGGTTCAGAGGATTCTGTCTCAGAGGTTGATGCTGATAAATCTTCATGTTTATTCAAAATGGAATTTATTTGTTCTTTACTTAAAGAAGTTTTAATTGCATTAGAAATAGAGGATTCTGGTCTTCTTGATACTAAATCTAAGCGTTTAAATAAGGTTTTTAAATCTCCTGTAGTTATTCCAGAAGTTTTTCCTGTCCCTGATGCTATTTCTGAAGTAATCTCCAGGGAATGGAAACATTTGGGTAATTCATTTACTCCTTCTAAACGTTTTAAGCAATTATATCCTGTGCCATCTGACAGATTAGAGTTTTGGGACAAAATCCCTAAAGTTGATGGGGCTATCTCTACTCTTGCTAAACGTACTACTATTCCTACGGCAGATAGTACTTCCTTTAAGGATCCTTTAGATAGGAAGATTGAATCCTTTCTAAGAAAAGCTTACTTATGTTCAGGTAATCTTCTTAGACCTGCTATATCTTTGGCGGATGTTGCTGCAGCTTCAACTTTTTGTTTAGAAGCTTTAGCGCAACAAGTAACAGATCATAATTCTCATAGCATTGTTAATCTTCTTCAACATGCTAATAACTTTATTTGTGATGCCATCTTTGATATCATTAGAGCTGATGTCAGGTATATGTCTCTAGCTATTTTAGCTAGAAGAGCTTTATGGCTTAAAACTTGGAATGCTGATATGTCTTCTAAGTCAACTTTGCTTTCCCTTTCTTTCCAGGGTAATAAATTATTTGGTTCTCAGTTGGATTCTATTATCTCAACTGTTACTGGAGGGAAAGGAACTTTTTTACCACAGGATAAAAAATCTAAAGGTAAATTTAGGTCTAATAATCGTTTTCGTTCCTTTCGTCACAATAAGGAACAAAAGCCTGATCCTTCACCCACAGGAGCGGTATCAGTTTGTAAACCATCTCCAGTCTGGAATAAATCCAAGCCTTTTAGAAAACCAAAGCCAGCTCCAAAGTCCACATGAAGGTGTGGCCCTCATTCCAGCCCAGCTGGTAGGGGGCAGATTATGTTTTTTCAAAGAAATTTGGATAAATTCATTTCACAATCTTTGGATTCAGAACATTGTTTCAGAAGGGTACAGAATTGGCTTCAAGATAAGGCCTCCTGCAAAGAGATTTTTTCTTTCCCGTGTCCCAGTAAATCCAGCGAAAGCTCAAGCATTTCTGAAATGTGTTTCAGATCTAGAGTTGGCTGGAGTAATTATGCCAGTTCCAGTTCTGGAACAGGGGCTGGGGTTTTATTCAAATCTCTTCATTGTACCAAAGAAGGAGAATTCCTTTAGACCAGTTCTGGATCTAAAAATATGGAATCGTTATGTAAGGATACCAACATTCAAAATGGTAACTATAAGGACTATCCTGCCTTTTGTTCAGCAAGGGCATTATATGTCCACAATAGATTTACAGGATGCATATCTGCATATTCCGATTCATCCAGATCACTATCAGTTTCTGAGATTCTCTTTCCTAGACAAGCATTACCAGTTTGTGGCTCTGCCGTTTTGCCTAGCAACAGCTCCATCAATTTTTACAAAGGTTCTCGGTGCCCTTCTGTCTGTAATCAGAGAACAGGGTATTGTGGTATTTCCTTATTTGGACGATATCTTGGTACTTGCTCAGTCTTCACATTTAGCAGAATCTCATACGAATAGACTTGTGTTGTTTCTTCAAAATCATGGTTGGAGGATCAATTTACCGAAAAGTTCATTGATTCCTCAGACAAGGGTAACCTTTTTAGGTTTCCAGATAGATTCAGTGTCCATGACTCTGTCTCTGACAGACAAGAGACGTCTAAAATTGATCTCAGCTTGTCGAAACCTTCAATCACAATCATTCCCTTCGGTAGCCTTATGCATGGAAATTCTAGGTCTTATGACTGCTGCATCTGACGCGATCCCCTTTGCTCGTTTTCACATGCGACCTCTTCAGCTCTGTATGCTGAACCAGTGGTGCAGGGATTACACAAAGATATCTCAATTAATATCTTTAAAACCGATTGTACGACACTCTCTGACGTGGTGGACAGATCACCATCGTTTAGTTCAGGGGGCTTCTTTTGTTCTTCCGACCTGGACTGTAATTTCAACAGATGCAAGTCTGACAGGTTGGGGAGCTGTTTGGGGGTCTCTGACAGCACAAGGGGTTTGGGAATCTCAGGAGGTGAGATTACCAATCAATATTTTGGAACTCCGTGCAATTTTCAGAGCTCTTCAGTCATGGCCTCTTCTAAAGAGAGAATCGTTCATTTGTTTTCAGACAGACAATGTCACAACTGTGGCATACATCAATCATCAAGGAGAGACTCACAGTCCTCTGGCTATGAAAGAAGTATCTCGAATACTGGTATGGGCGGAATCCAGCTCCTGTCTAGTTTCTGCGGTTCATATCCCAGGTATAGACAATTGAGTAGCGGATTATCTCAGTTGCCAAACGTTACATACGGGCGAATGGTCTCTTCACCCAGAGGTATTTCTTCAGATTGTTCAAATGTGGGGACTTCCAGAAATAGATCTGATGGCTTCTCATCTAAACAATAAACTTCCCAGGTATCTGTCCAGATCCAGGGATCCTCAGGCGGAAGCAGTGGATGCATTGTCACTTCCTTGGAAGTATCATCCTGCCTATCTCTTTCCGCCTCTAGTTCTTCTTCCAAGAGTAATCTCCAAGATTCTGAAGGAATGCTAGTTTGTTCTGCTGGTGGCTCCAGCATGGCCTCACAGGTTTTGGTATGCGGATCTTGTCCGGATGGCCTCTTGCCAACCGTGGACTCTTCCGTTAAGACCAGACCTTCTGTCACAAGGTCCTTTTTTCCATCAGGATCTCAAATCCTTAAATTTAAAGGTATGGAGATTGAACGCTTGATTCTTAGTCAAAGAGGTTTCTCTGACTCTGTGATTAATACTATGTTACAGGCTCGTAAATTTGTATCTAGAAAGATATATTATAGAGTCTGGAAGACTTACATTTCTTGGTGTCTTTCTCATCATTTTTCCTGGCATTCTTTTAGAATTCCGAGAATTTTACAGTTTCTTCAGGATGGTTTGGATAAAGGTTTGTCTGCAAGTTCCTTGAAAGGACAAATCTCTGCTCTTTCTGTTCTTTTTCACATAAGGATTGCTAATCTTCCTGATATTCATTGTTTTGTACAAGCTTTGGTTCGTATAAAACCTGTTATTAAGTCAATTTCTCCTCCTTGGAGTTTGAATTTGGTTCTGGGGGCTCTTCATGCTCCTCCGTTTGAACCTATGCATTCTTTGGACATTAAATTACTTTCTTGGAAAGTTTTGTTTCTTTTGGCCATCTCTTCTGCTAGAAGAGTTTCTGAATTATCTGCTCTTTCTTGTGAGTCTCCTTTTCTGATTTTTCATCAGGATAAGGCGGTGTTGCGAACTTCTTTTAAATTTTTACCTAAGGTTGTGAATTCTAACAACATTAGTAGAGAAATTGTGGTTCCTTCATTGTGTCCTAATCCTAAGAATTCTAAGGAGAGATCATTGCATTCTTTGGATGTAGTTAGAGCTTTGAAATATTATGTTGAAGCTACTAAGAAATTCCGAAAGACTTCTAGTCTATTTGTTATCTTTTCCGGTTCTAGGAAAGGTTAGAAGGCCTCTGCCATTTCTTTGGCATCTTGGTTAAAATCTTTAATTCATCATGCTTATGTCGAGTCGGGTAAAACTCCGCCTCAAAGGATTACAGCTCATTCTACTAGGTCGGTTTCTACTTCCTGGGCATTTAGGAATGAAGCTTCGGTTGATCAGATTTGCAAAGCAGCAACTTGGTCTTCTTTGCATACTTTTACTAAATTCTACCATTTTGATGCGTTTTCTTCTTCTGAAGCAGTTTTTGGTAGAAAAGTACTTCAGGCAGCTGTTTCAGTTTGATTCTTCTGCTTATAATTTCAGTTTTTTTTCATTATAAGATTTAAACTTTATTTTGGGTGTGGATTATTTTCAGCGGAATTGGCTGTCTTTATTTTATCCCTCCCTCTCTAGTGACTCTTGCGTGGAAGATCCACATCTTGGGTAGTCATTATCCCATACGTCACTAGCTCATGGACTCTTGCTAATTACATGAAAGAAAACATAATTTATGTAAGAACTTACCTGATAAATTCATTTCTTTCATATTAGCAAGAGTCCATGAGGCCCACCCTTTTTGTGGTGGTTTTGATTTTTTTGTATAAAGCACAATTATTCCAATTCCTTATTTTTTATGCTTTCGCACTTTTTTCTTATCACCCCACTTCTTGGCTATGCGTTAAACTGATTTGTGGGTGTGGTGAGGGGTGTATTTGTAGGCATTTTGAGGTTTGGGAAACTTTGCCCCTCCTGGTAGGAATGTATATCCCATACGTCACTAGCTCATGGACTCTTGCTAATATGAAAGAAATGAATTTATCAGGTAAGTTCTTACATAAATTATGTTTTTTTTGGCGCTAAAAAATTTGAGCGTCATTGTTGTCTCCACAATATTTAAGTCTCATTATTTATTGCTTCTGGTTGCTAGAAGCTTGTTCATTGGCATTTTTTTCCCATTCCTGAAACTGTCATTTAAGGAATTTGATCAATTTTGCTTTATATGTTGTTTTTTCTATTACATATTGCAAGATGTCTCAGATGGACTCTGAATCAGAAGCCGCTTCTGGAAAAACGCTTAACTGATTTTCAGTTCTACCAAAGCTAAGTTAATTTATTTTAAATGTTATAAATGTTTATCTTTAGCTATGGTTTGTAATAAGTTATTATGTTATACTTTTACATGCGGAATCCATTAGTATTTATGCTTTATATATTTTCTTTTCTTACAAGAAATATTTAGAAGACTTATAAGAAATATTTTTCTGATTCTATGTTAAAGGCTTTGTTTGACTTCGTGCCTTCTAATAAAATTTTTAGGTCTTTTTTACTTCTTTTTTAATTATTGAAGTTTCAAATGACCAACAACATACTGATTTATCCTTCTCTGATGATGTTTTTTTCTCTTTCAGAAATTTTCTTCATCAGATATTGACACTAACAAATCTACTTTTTTATTGTTTTTCTATTAAAGTACATTTGTTCTTTGTTGAAAAGGTGTTGATTATTTTTGATATTAAGGTAGCTAGTTCTTTAAGACTAGCCGACATTATTTCTGCCTATTTATTTCTTCTGTGTTTTCAGAGGTTTTCTTTCCAATTCCCTATACTAGGGAATGGAATAGGCTGAGAATTTTCTTTTATTCCTTCTTCAAAGGTTTTAAACTATATTCTTTGCCAGCAGTTAAACTCAATCAATTTATTGGGGCTATCTCTAATTCTACTAATTATGCTATTGTTTCTATAGCAAAATAGTATTTATTTTCCTTTAGATAGTTGTATCTTATTCATGGAAAATTATTTAGTTTCAGGTACTTTTCTTGGTCCTGTGATTTATTTGGATATTGCAATTGCTTCATTTTCTCTTTTTACTTTAAGATCAAGTATCAGATTATGATTTATTTTAGCATTGTTAAAGGGACAACATTTACTAGACTAGGTGCTGTTGCATTTGTCTTGTTGTTTTGCATTTATTGATTATGCAAGTCCACTGTATTGGCTGGTCCTTTAAACCGGACTATCATGCTAATAATTTCATTTGTGTCTTCATTTTTATTGAATATTTTCGCAAATGAGGGTTAATCTATGTCTTTAGCTTTTTTAGCTAGAAGAATTTTGTGATTTTTAAAAAAATAAATAAAAAAATCCATATTTATTTTGTTCTAAGATAATCAATTATTTGTTTTATAATTGGATTCAATTCTTAACTGTTACTCTGGGCTTCAAGGTTGAGTTCTAAGACTAAAACTTTAAGCTTATACTGGTTTGGTTGTTCTTATTAAGGAACAAATTCCTGAGTTCTTTCCCAAGTAACATGTCTATAATTGGAGTTCGAAATCAGCTCCCTAATTTTGCGATGTACGTGCCGTATTCCAGCTTGGCTGGTAAGGGGCAGGTTAAGGCTTCTTTGAAATTTATTTTGTCCAAATTTCTTTGATTTTATTTCAGTAAGGCTGACACTTTCTTTAACTGTGTTTCTGTCCTATATATTTTGGGTACTGTTGAAGCATGGCTGGGCACCCATGGGGTTCAAGCGCTGCTCAGACCTGGAATCTTCTGGGGTATTTCTTCCAGTTCCTTTTGGGGAACCGGGTTTTGGAGTTTTATTCAAACTATTTTGCCTTTTTATGGTCATTGATAGCTTTTTTTGTTTTCATTAGATACAATAAATGCATATTTTCATTTTTCTGTTTTCATTCAGATTATTTTCTGAGGATGCGGAATCTCATATGATTCACTTACTCTTCAGGACATAGTTAGAGGATCTTCTTTTCAAAAGCTCTTGATTCCTCACACAAGGGTCACCTTTTTTAGGTTTCCAGATAGTTTGTGTCACTGTCCTTGTCTCTATCAGACAAGGGATAATGTTTTTGGGTTCCGTCTATCGGTACCTTTAGTCTCTATTATTTCCTTCAGTTGCTATATATGCATAGAAGTTTTAGGTCTTATGGCCACAGCATTGGATTCAATTCCCTTTGCTCATTTTCACTAGAAAGAACCTTTCCAGTCTTTTCTAAGTGTTGTTTCTTCAAGAACATGGTTGGAGGATCAATTTACCAAAAAGTTTGTTTGATTCCTCAGACAAGGGTAACCTTTTTAGGTTTCCTGATAGATTCAGTGTTCTTGATTCTGTCTATGACGGACAAGAGGCGTCTGAAATTGGTTTCAGCTTATCGAAACCTTCAGTCTCAATCTTTCTAGACGGACGATGTCACATCCGTGGCATATGTCAATCATCAAGGAGGAACTCACAGTCCTCTGGCTATGAAAGAAGTCTCTCGAATACTTGTATGGGCGGAATCCAGCTCCTGTCTAATTTCTGCGGTTCATATCCCAGGTATAGACAATTGGGAAGCGGATTATCTCAGTCGCCAAACGCTACATCCGGGCGAATGGTTTCTTCACCCAGAGGTATTTCTTCAGATTGTTCAAATATGGGGACTTCCAGAAATAGATCTGATGGCTTCTCATCTAAACAAGAAGCTTCCCAGGTATCTGTCTAGATCCAGGGATCCTCAGGCGGAAGCAGTGGATGCATTGTCACTTCCTTGGAAGTATCATCCTGCCTATATCTTTCCGCCTATAATTCTTTTTCCAAGATTCTAAAGGAACGTTAGTTTATTCTGCTGGTGGCTCCAGCATGGCCTCACAGGTTTTGGTATGCGGATCTTGTCCGGATGGCCACTTGCCAACCGTGGACTCTTCCGTTAAGACCAGACCTTCTATTGCAAGGTCCTTTTTTCCATCAGGTTCTCAAATCCTTAAATTTGAAGGTATGGAGATTGAACGCTTGATTCTCAGTCATAGAGGTTTCTCTGACTCTGTGATTAATACTATGTTACAGGCTCGTAAAACTGTATCTAGGAAGATATATTATCGAGTCTGGAAGATTTACATTTCTTGGTGTTTTTCTCATCATTTTTCTTGGCATTCTTTTAGAATTCCTAGAATTTTACAGTTTCTTCAGGATGGTTTGGATAAGGTTTGTCTGCAAGTTCCTTGAAAGGTCAAATCTCTGCTCTTTCTGTTCTTTTTCACAGAAAGATTGCTAGTCTTCCTGATATTCATTGTTTTGTACAAGCTTTGGCTCATATAAAACCTGTTATTAAGTCAATATCTCCTCCTTGGAGTTTGAATTTGGTTCTGGGGGCTCTTCAAGCTCCTCCGTTTGAACCTATGCATTCGCTGGACATTAAATTACTTTCTTGGAAAGTTTTGTTTCTTTTGGCCATCTCTTCTGCTAGAAGAGTTTCTGAATTATCTGCTCTTTCTTGTGAGTCTCCTTTTCTGATTTTTCATCAGGATAAGGCGGTGTTGCGAACTTCTTTTAAATTTTTACCTAAGGTTGTGAATTCTAACAACATTAGTAGAGAAATTGTGGTTCCTTCATTGTGTCCTAATCCTAAGAATTCTAAGGAAAAGTCGTTGCATTCTTTGGATGTAGTTAGAGCTTTGAAATATTATGTTGAAGCTACTAAGGATTTCCGAAAGACTTCTAGTCTATTTGTTATCTTTTCCGGTTCTAGGAAAGGTCAGAAGGCTTCTGCCATTTCTTTGGCATCTTGGTTAAAATCTTTGTTTCATCATGCCTATGTCGAGTCGGGTAAAACTCCGCCTCAAAGGATTACAGCTCATTCTACTAGGTCAGTTTCTACTTCCTGGGCGTATAGGAATGAAGCTTCAGTTGATCAGATTTGCAAAGCAGCCACTTGGTCTTCTTTGCATACTTTTTCTAAATTCTACCATTTTGATGTGTTTTCTTCTTCTGAAGCAGTTTTTGGTAGAAAAGTACTTCAGGCAGCTGTTTCAGTTTGATTCTTCTGCTTATAATTTCAGTTTTTTTCATTATAAGATTTAAACTTTATTTTGGGTGTGGATTTTTTTCAGCGGAATTGACTGTCTTTATTTTATCCCTCCCTCTCTAGTGACTCTTGCGTGGAAGATCCACATCTTGGGTAGTCATTATCCCATACGTCACTAGCTCATGGACTCTTGCTAATTACATGAAAGAAAACATAATTTATGTAAGAACTTACCTGATAAATTCATTTCTTTCATATTAGCAAGAGTCCATGAGGCCCACCCTTTTTTGTGGTGGTTATGATTTTTTTGTATAAAGCACATTTATTCCAATTCCTTATTTTTTATGCTTTCGCACTTTTTTCTTATCACCCCACTTTTTGGCTATACGTTAAACTGATTTGTGGGTGTGGTGAGGGGTGTATTTATAGGCATTTTGAGGTTTGGGAAACTTTGCCCCTCCTGGTAGGAATGTATATCACATACGTCACTTTCTCATGGACTCTTGCTAATATGAAAGAAATGAATTTATCAGGTAAGTTCTTACATAAATTATGTTTTTCTATTCTGGGAAGCGCAAAGGGCAGAAGGCTTCTTCCACTTCTCTATCTTTTTGGTTGAGGAGCATTATCCGCTTAGCATATGAAAATGCGGGACATAAGCCTCCTCAGAGGATTACAGCTCATTCAACTAGAGCTGTGACTTCTTCTTGGGCCTTCAAAAATGAGGCCTCTATGGAACAGATTTGTAGGGAGGCTACCTGGTCCTCCTTACATACTTTTCCAAAGTTTTACAAATTTGACATGTTTGCTTCGGCTGAAGCAGATTCTGGGGGAGAGGTTTTGCAGGCTGTGGTACCCTCAGAATAGGGTCCGCCTCTCCCTTTACCCTCCCGTTTTCATTCAGTATCCTCTAGAGCTTGGGTATATGTTTCCCACAAGTAAGGAATGAAGCCGTGGACTCTCCTCATATTAAGATGGAAAACATAAATTATGCTTACCTGATCATTTCATTTCCATCTGTATGAGAGTCCATGGCCCCCGTCCGTTTTTTCCGTTGGGCGGACCAAAATTTTTGTTATTCTTCTGGCACCTTTTATACCCTGATATTTCTCTTATTGTTCCTTGTTCCCTCAGCAGAATGACTGGGGGATGAGGGGAGTGGGGGAGGTATTTAAGCTTTTGGCTGGGATGTCTCTGCCTCCTCCTGGTGGCCTGGTTCTGTATTCCCACAATTAAGGAATGAAGCCGTGGACTCTCCTCATACAGATGGAAATGAAATTATCAGGTAAGCATAACTTGTTTTTTTTTTTCTTAAAAATGTGTAGCCCTTCATTGCTTTAATTATTGCTTTCTTTTTGGCATTGGGAAAGGTAATTAAGTGGATTTTTCTGTGTTTGTGTGGTTGATATGGAGCGTGTGTGTGATGTATACAATGCCCAAAGCTCCATTTGTTCATGCTTTTGCTATAGATGCTCTCTTTTCTGCATGCTTAGATAGATTTTAGTTTTGATTTTTCTTTAATATATTTGTCATTTTACCAATCCCTTTTACAACAATACTGAGGTAAAATACCTTGTGTGTAGTGTTGCAGTAAATACTTATAAAAGCTGAATATAAAAACTTTCCAGTCTCACACTTTGTTTGCAGCAGTTTTGTTTGGTGACCAAACTTTCCTCTCCGCTTGCCTTATTTGGAGGAGCCTGTCTGCACTTGTTGTTTCAGTACACATGACTAGCCACTGTCATTTTGCTATCAAAACTTGCATTATTTAGCAGTATCTTATCACCCATACTGAGGACAATTAGGGAGCTCTATTAAAAAAAACATTTGCAGTGCAAAGGGTCAAACTGAAGAGCTCAGTGACTTTAAACAGGGCACTGTCATAGGATGTCACCTTTAACACAAGTCACTTTGTGAAATTTCTGCCCTTCTAGATCTGCCCCTGTCAACTGTAAGTGCTATTATTGTAAATTGGAAGCGTCAGCTATGAGGGGGTAGACCATGCAAACTCACATAGTGGGGCTGTCGTGTTCTGAAGCACAGATCACGTAACATCACCTACAATCTGTTGTAGCACTCACTACAGAGTTCCAAACTGACTCTGGAAGCAACATCTGCACAAGAACTGTACGTCAAAAGCTTTATTAAATGGTGTCCACGGCCGAGCAGCTTGTACACCTGACAAGACATCGGCTGGAGAGGTGTAAAGCACTGATAAGAGAAAGGTGGGGAGATGCTGGTGGGAGGGTAATCACGAGAGCAAATATATACATAGTATGAAGAAAAGCAACTGTTTTAACACACTGTATAATGTGCTCAGTTCATGTCATAAAGCAGAAGGCTGCCACCCCTTGGAGACTTCCCCTATCTCTGCTGGGGTGTAAGTGAGAATACTCGGCTTTCACAGACTGTAACCTTGAAGGTGTAATTCAATGCGACTCGTCAGTGCACAGTGTACTGCTAGGCACATACCTGCTGTTTCCTACGGCTTTCACTCTAAGTGGCTGTTATGCAAACTGCTCTCCCTTCGTGGATCCAATGCCTCACCGTCCTGCTGAACAAACCAGTCTGTGACTCTAGGACCGCCTCCAATGGCGGCAGAGCCGGGTTTCCTTTCTCCCGCTTCCAACCCTTTGCGGAGTGTTACCCTTTAGCGGTCAGACTTTCTCCTTGTCTGTGCTCACTCAAATGGCCACAATAAGCAATGAGTATACAAAATGTGGAGGAGCACAGACAGGCGTTAGATGCAAGTCAAAATGTTTATTTACATAATAGCGCCGTAGCGCAGAATAAGTGAATAAAAAAATGTATACACACACGGTGGAGGGGTCAGTACCCCAGGGTTAAAATACAGTATAACTCTGGGGCTGTGTGACAAACGGGTAGACGCGTTTCAGCTTATAGCCTTACCCTTTACCTGAAGTAAAAATGTACTACATGCTCTATAAAACTAGCAGCCCTGCTCTCTATTGGACACCAGGTTCACACCCCCTTTTAGACAATGTCCAATAAGATATGTTAGAACCAAGCAGCTCATTGTTAAAGTAAACATTATGTGGCTGAAGTTAGACCGATAGTTGGCGTTACCAGCTGTGCTTATCTGTAATGTACAAGTACGCTTAAATTATAGAACATAAATACATACATGCTGGATATCTATGCGTCTACCTGTTTGTCACACTGCCCCAGAGTTATACTGTATTTTAACCCTGGGGTACTGACCCCTCCACCGTGTGTGTATACATTTTTTGATTCACTCATTCTGCGCTACGGCGCTATTATGTAAATAAACATTTTGACTTGCATCTAACACCTGTCTGTGCTCCTCCACTTTTTGTATACTCATTGTGTAAAGCACTGACTATGGAGCAGTGGAAACATTCTTGGGAGTGATAAATTATGCTTCACTATCTGTCTGATGGAAGAATCTGAATGTGGCAGATGTCAGGAGAACGTTGCCTATCTGAATGCATAGTGACTACTGTTGGAGGAGGGATACTATCTTGGCTTGTTTCTCATGGTTTGGGCTAGACCCCTTAGTTCCAGTAAAGGGCCATCTTATAAAAGAATATGAAGAAAAAAATTATTTTGTGATTCAGACAGAGCATACAATTTAAAAAAAAGTTTCCAATTTACTTCAATGATCAAATTAGCTTTCCATGATATTCACTGTTGAAGAGATACCTAGGTAGGCATCTTTAGAACTGCATGGCAGGAAATAGTGCTGCCATCTAGTGCTCTTGCAAATGGAGAACATGCTTGCAAAACTACTGCCAAATAGTGCTCCAGAAATTGGCAGGCTCCTAAGCATTCGTCCCTGCTTTTCAACAAAAGATTCCAAGAGAACATTGATAATAGAAGTAAATTAGAAAGTTTTTTTTTTTTTGTTTTTTTTTTTAAATGTCAAGCTCTATCCGAATCACGAAAGAAAAATGTTGGGTTTCATATTCCTTTAATGCTATAGGATACAAAGGCAATTTAAACAATTGGGTGCGTCCAACTTTGTGGAAACAGTTTGGGAATGGTCATTTCCTATTCCAGTAATGAGGTCCATGAAGACATGGTTTGACAAGTTTTGTGTGGGGATCTTGAGGCCTGCACAGAGCCCTGATATTAACCCTATTTAACACCTTTGGGATGAACTAGAATGCCGATGAATTGGAGTTGCGTCTGTTGTAGCTGCAAAGGTGGGGGTCAACTTCATATTAATGCCCACAAAGCTCATATAGGTGTGATGGTCCGGTGTCCACATACATTTGGCCTTATAGTTTATGTAGCAGTGTTTGGCTTGTGAAGTCTTCCATGTGTACGTTCTCAGGATTGGAAAACCCATCATTATTTTTTAACTGTGTGTAAATAATCATTTTATATTACATATTTTATATTACAATCTCAAAATGTTTCATGTGTCAGTTATCATATGTAGTGACCAATAGGATTTTTTTATGATAAAAAGTCAATTTAAAAGCTGTTCCTTATGTCACAGACCCAATAGGTGAGGATAATAAGTAACTCAAATTGTTTAAGTGAATGCTGAGAACACTTTAGTGTTATGTTGCTGTGCATCTGGTCTGTGAGGCCGTATTTATAAACACACGCACACATATGTTGCCTGCTCGGATTGATGCAGAATGTATATATGATACTCCAACTGCATCATTGCTTTTTCATTTATGGGAAACTCGTACATCAAGGACATGTTTAAGTGAATTTTATAAAACACTATTACCCAACTTGGATAATCATTGTACTTTTGTACGATCAGTTACAATATTAATTAAGGAACAAATCTCGGAGCATGTTTATTAACATTTGCAAATGGTACTGGAAAGAAGCCAAGGTCATTTTAGTCTTGAGGTAATGTGGCTAGTGAATTTTTACACAAATGTTCAGTAATGGAAGAAAAAAATATTTTTTTCTAGAAGGCTGACCTCTAGTGATAACTACAGACCAACAAGCAGCCTATGTGAATCTTAAAGGGACACTAAACCCAATTTTTGATTCAGATAGAGCATGCAATTTTAAGCAACTTTCTAATTTGCTCCTATTATCAATTTGTCTTTGTTCTCTTGCTGTCTTTATTTTAAAAGCAGGAATGTGATGCATAGCCGGCTTATTTTTGGTTGAGAACCTGGGTTATGCTTGCTTATTGGTGGGTAAAAGTAAGCCTCCAATAAGCAAGTGCTATCCATGGTGCTGAACCTAAAATGGGCTGGCTGCTAAGATTTACATTCCTGCTTTTAAAATAATGATAGCAAGAGAACAAAGAAAAATTGATAATAGGAGTAAATTAGAAAGTTGATTAAAATGTCATGCTCTATCTGAATCATGAAAGAAAAAAATTGGGTTATGTGTCCCTTTAAAGCTTAAATGGTTATCGAACCCAATTTTTTTCTTTCGTGATTCAGATAGAGCATGACATTTTAATCAACTTTCTAATTTACTCCTTTTAATTTTTCTTTATCTTGCTATCATTGTTTGAAAAAGAAAGTCCAGAACCCTGGACAGCACTTGTTTATTGGTGGATGAATTTATCCACCAATCAGCAAGAACAACCCAGGTTGTTTACCAAAAATGGGCCGGCATCTAGACTTACATTCTTGCTTTTCAAATAAAGATACCAAGAGAATGAAGAACATTTGCTAATAGGAGGAAATTAGAAAGTTGCTTAAAATTGCATGCTCTACCTGAATCACAAAATAAAAAAATTGGGTTCAGTGTCCCTTTAAAGCTTAAAGGTACAGTAAACACCAGATTTTTGTTGTTTAAAAAGGTAGATAATCCCTTTATTACCCATTTCCCAATTTTGCATAACCGACACAGTTATAATAATATACTTTTTACCTCTGTGATTACCTTGTATCTATGGCTCTGCAAACTGCCCCCTTATTTCAATTCTTTTGACAGACTTGCATTTTTAGCCAATCCGTTCTTGCTCTTAGGAGCTTCACGTGCATGATCTCAATGTTATCTATATGAAACACATGAACTAATGCCCTCTAATGGTGAAAAACTGTCAAAATGCATTCAGATTAGAGGTGGCCTTTTAAGTCTAAGAAATTAGCATATATAGCTCCTAGATTTAGCTTTCAACTATGAATACCAAGATAACAAAGCAAAATTGGTAATAAAAGTAAATTGGAAAGTTGTTTAAAATTACATGCCCTGTTTAAATCATGAAAGTTTTTTTTTTTACTTGACTGTCCCTTTAAAGGAATGTGGATGTCAAAAATAAACTTTCATGTCACTTTCATTATCAAATGTAGTTCTTTCTCTATAGACAATGTATGACCTTATTTTGTTAGTCCCTATTGTGAGTAGTCCATGGTGTATGCAGATAAATAAAAATAAACGTATTCCATTGCATTTACATATGTAATACAGGTCAGAAAACCTGATCCCAGCTCAAAATGCCACAGAGTGCACATAAAGACTCCTTGTAATAAGAGTTCTCTGCAGTCTTGCGATAACTATTTTGGATGGGTTTGAAAATTATTGGAAATCATTGTCATCTTGTTTGCTGTACAGGTATACCTCACTTTACAGCGCTTCACTTTACAGCGATTCGCTAATACAGCGCTTTGTGGAGCTCAAGTTCAACCTCCAAGGATTTTAAAACAGTGCTGTAATCATTGTGAGATTGCAAGAAAAGTGACTGGCACCATTTTATTATGCTCATTTCACTCTGTTTACAGCATTACAGTGCAATCTGTGCAATCTGTGTCTCAGTGCTATAGTCTTGCAAATTGTACTACAGTAATTGTCACTATTTTACAGGTACAGTATTTATTGAATACTGTGCGAGTGTTAAACTAAACTTAGCGCTATTGTACTCCTAATATAAGTTAGTTAAAACATGTTTTCAAGTTTTTAAACACACTGGCAAGTGAAAAGAAAGCTAAAATTGCCTTGTTTCACTTTAAGGCGGTTTTCACTTTACAGCGGGGCTCCGGTCCCTAACCCGCTGTATGAGCGGGGTATACCTGTAATTGTTTTTAAATAGCTAAGCTCCACCCACCACTTGCCTTATTTGGAGGAGCCAATCCCCACACATTCTTGGAGTAGACAGCTGCCAGTACCCTACCACTAGCAGGAGAGTTAGAGAGCTATTTGGGAGGGATCAGGGAGGTGGGAGTGTTGATGAGGGTTTCATACACTGCAGGAGGAAAAATTGATTATAGATGTAAATTGGAAATGTGTTTAAAATGACATGCTCTATCTGAATCACTTTAAGTATGACTTTGAAATCTAAACAAGTGTGTTGAACCCTCTATAATCATTTAATATGACTCCCACAACAACATGAATGAACATAGTAGATGCAACTCTGATAGCTTTTCCTACATCTTATTTACTGGTGCAGTTTGTCACCCTCAGTCTAGATGAATAGTTTAACTATGTTTTAAATGTCTGTATCATATTAGGCACCTCACACTCTATATTATATCTTTTTCCTTGCTTTAACACTCCATTCTGATGTAAAACAATCCTTGTCTGAACCTATAATATCTTGCAAACACAATTCATTATTCTGCTACAGTTTTTAAATACTAACCCACCTCCCCTGTAAGCTCATCTCAAAGGGACAGTCAAGACAAAACAAAACTTTCATGATTCACACAATTTTAAGCAACTTTCCAGTTCACTTCCATTGTATAAATGTGCACCATCTTTATATATACAGATCCTACTGAGCACGTGCTAGATTCACAGAATATACACATATGCATTTGTGATTGGCTGATTACTGTCACGTGATGCAGTGGTAGGGGAAATAGAATTAACTTAAAAAATGGTCAGAAAGAAATCTACTACTCATTTCAAAATCACACAATGTGGTTTTGCATTGTCTTTTATTATGCATTTACTGGTTATGCTATTCTACTGTTTAGTGGTCCTTCAAGCATTTTCCCACCCTTTTTCAATTATCCCCTTCTCGCATGTCCACCTATAAGACCATTCCTGAGCTGTAACTACTCAGCTGAATTCTTTCTTCTTTTCTGTCTTCATGATTTCAAATGCTCACAGATAATCACTTATTACATCTTAGCCAAATAAAATATTACTCCCATTAAAGCAGCATAACATCCTCTCTTCTTTTAAACCACAACCAACCAACAACCCTCTCATATTTATTTTTATTACCTGAGTATACCCCTTGGATTTGTAAGTTACAGCAGTCAAGGGTCCCGTATCCATGGAATCAGTATGTTAGTGTTTTCAGTGTGTATTATTTCCTTGTATAGTGCTGCAGTATATGTTGGCTCTTTATGAATAAAGTAAGATGGATTTGCAAGGCCCAAGTTATGAATTAGTTATGTAATGCAAGAAATACTTTTTGGGCCAGAGGAAGCCAATACTGAGCGCTAGTGTAAAAAACAAACAAAAAAAACAGCTGTGGTTTGGAGAAAATGTGTGTTTCTTGCATAATTCATTTGAATAGATTTTTGGATTTTCTAAATATAAATACTAGTATTAGGGTTAGATTTCACCAACATAATTGCCCAGCAGTTCCTTTCATCTGAGATTTCTACACAGTCTTAGAATTTAGAAGTGAACTATTTTTACCTGGAATGATTAGTTTAGTATTTTTCTTAAGCATAGCACATTCCCTCCTTCCTAGCAAGGATTTTACTTGGTTGTTTTGTACAGCTGCTTCATTAATCTCCCTTCAGCAATTCTTGTTATAACAAGGTGTGCATGAAACCACAGCTGCCATGCTGTACAGATCTGTTTTGAAATAAATCAGGAAATTTAGTATTGCAACGCAAATTATAGGCTTTACACATCACCATTGCCCCCACTTGCAAATTTCTAATAATCAAATTACAGTTTAAAGGGACAGTAAAGTAATTATTAAACATTCATGATTTAGACGGAACATACCATCTTAAACAACTTTCCAATTTACTTCTATCATTCAATTTGCTTCCTTCTCTTGTTATCCTTTGCTGAAAGGTTTATCTACGTAAGCCCAGGAGCTGCAAAGAACGTAGGTTCTAGCTGCTGATTGGTGGTTGCATATATATACCAATTGTCATTGGCTCACCCATGTGTTTAGTTACAAAACCAGTAGTGCACTCTGCTGCTCCTTCAACAAATGATACCAAGAGAATGAAACACATTTGATAATAGAAGTCAACTGGAAAGATGTTTAAAATTATATGTTCTACCTAAATCATGAAAGACAAATGTTGGGTTTCATGTCCCTTTAATTGTGTGAAAAGAAAATATTGTAATGTTTTAGAGCATTTTATTATTGCATATAATTTTATGTAACCCCTGCAAAGGGATTAAATACATAGTTTAAGTCAGCTCCGGAGCAGCAATGCACTACTGGAAGCTAGCTGAACATGTTGATGAGCCGATGACAAGAGGCATAGGTGTATAGCCACCAATCACCAGATTGCTCCCAGTAAACGACATTGCTGCTACTGAGCCTTCCTAGGTAGGCTTTTCAACAAAGGACACAAGATAATTAAGTACATTTGATAATAGAACATGCAATTTCAAGACACTCTTCAATTTACTTCTATCTGAGCCATGGAAGTTATATTTTGACTTTCACGTTCCTTTAAAGGGACATAATACTCATATGCTAAATCACTTGAAACTGATGCAGTATAACTATAAAAAACTGACAGGAAAATATCACCTGAGCATCTCTATGTAAAAAAGGAAGATATTTTACCTCACAATTTTCTCAGCAGAGTAAGTTCTGTGTAAAAAGTTATACTCAGTTGTTGCTCAGCTGCAGGTAAAAAAAATAAAAAATGAAGACATGAACAGCAGCCAATCAGCATCAGCAGTGCTGAGGTCATGAATTCTTTTACTGTGATCTCATGAGATTTGACTTAACTCAAATGAGATTTCATTGTAAACATCATTACACTGAATAGGGAAATAACATGAGTGCACGAGGCTCATCCCTTCGGCTGTCCCGGGACAGACATACCGATTTGCTGCTTAGAAGTCCTTTACAATGGGATGTGGCTACTGAGGAACTTTTGAGGTAAAATATCTTTCTTTTTTACATAGAGATGTTCAGGTGATATTTTCTAGTCAGCTTTTTACAGCTATGCTGCATCACTTTCAAGTGTTTAAACATTTGGGTATTATGGCCCTTTAACATCTATCCTTTACTACTTGTAGAGAAGTGTAACATTTTATACTATATAATTTCTTTCCTGTGTTTAAAATTTTTTCTTCATATGATATTGACATGCCATACAGTAATTCCCTGGGCTACAACTGTTTAAATTGTAAAACGTAGGTAATTTACTTCTTAAAGATTGACCTTTGCTTACTGCATCAATTTGTTTTCTAATTTAAAATAACATTAAATTAATTTATTGTTGTATTATAGTTTTAGTTTTAGTGTAACACATACATTGCTTTTCTGAGCTTTTTTTCTGCAGCCACCAATCAATCAGTAGCTTCTGATCCTACCTAGGTATGCTTTTCAACAAAAGATTCCCAGAGAAGAAACAAATGAGATAACAGAAGTTAATTGGAAAGTTATCTCAATTACAGTCTTGTAAAAATCTAAACTTTCATGATTCAGATAGGGTATGCAACAACTTTCCAATTCACTTTTATCATCAAATTTGCTTTGCTCTATTCTTAGTTAAAAGCTAAACCTAGGTAGGCTCATATGCTAATTTCTAAGCCCTTGCAGGCCACCTCTCATCTGAATACATTTGACAGTGTTTCACAGCTAAAGGGCATTAGTTCATGTGTGCCATGTACATACCATTGTGCTCACTCCCATGGAGTTACTTATATGTCAGCACTAATTGGCTAAAATGCAAGTCTTGCAAAAGAACTGAAATAAGGGGCAGTCTGCAGAGGCTTAGATACAAGGTAATTACAGAGGTTAAAAGTATATTAATATAACCTTGTTAGTTATGCAAAACTGGGGAATGGGTAATAAAGGGATTATCTATCTGTTTAAACAATAAATCTGGAGTAGACTGTCCCTTTAATCATTTAAGAATGATTTCTGCTACATCAACCCTACAGCCACACTAGCAGCTTTCTTAGCCAATAGATAGAAAAACATATAAATAAAGAAATAAGTACTGTGTAATATTGAAAACAATTACTTTACAAAATCAATAGGTTTTATCCCTATACAGATGATGATTTCATGAATTGAACACAACGGACTGAATTTATGCTGTTAGACACAAAAGAGTTGATAAGAAAATAATTTTCTATCAAACTAATTACATTTTTAAAGATACGTACAATACAAATTGATCTAGAAGATTATCTCATGTGTGGAAGGTTCTGTTTGTAGTAAAATATAACTTACTAATTACCATATGCATAATCATGGAAATTGTATGATTGTTTATTATTGCAATTTCACATTAATATGGGACATAAAAGTCAAAACTACACTTAAAATATGTAGTTTTAAGAGCTTTTCCAATTTACTAATGTTATTAAATGTTCTATGTTCTCTTAGTATTCCTTGTTGAAAAGCATAACTAGAATGGGCATAACAGGGGTCTCAAAAGAGGCTGGGCCCTTACGTCTTGGGGGCCATCTGACCCTGCAATCAGTAGTGACATTGCTACAGGTGGTTCAGGTGGGAAATCGGTTAAAAGAACGCAGCTCCTCCGCAAACAGAAGCAGACGGGGCACCTGCGAGAGACCACACTCGTGTATACTGCTGTGTGGTTCTGCTGAAACAGCTGAGAAAGCCGAAAGCCACAAAATATCCAAAATAAATGACTTCACTCTCAGAGCAATAAGAGAAAAAAAAAAACTTATTACATGTTGATAAAAAGAACACAAGGAAGAGGATAATCCTTATGCGTTTTGTGCCGCCCACAGGCACTTAGTCATAGAAAAAGTTGTGGTGGGGCCTGGGGTTTCACCTGCATCATATCTTTCTCCGCTGTGTGCCTCCCTGGTGTGGCCCAGAGGTGTCTAGCTAGGTTTAGCAGCAGCAATATTCTACTGGAAGCTAGCTTCTGATTGGTGCCTTCACATATTACTCTTTTTCATTGGCTTGCTAGATGTGTAGATGTCTTATTGCTGCTCTGGAGCTATGTGTTTATTTCCTTTGCAATAGTTAAATATATTAGAACATTTTTTTTTTTTTTGCACCTTATGTCCCTTTAAAGGGACACTGAACCCAAATTTTTCCTTTCGTGATTTGTGCTATCTTTATTTGAAAAAGAAGGCATCTAAGCTAAGGAGCCAGCCAATTTTTGGTTCAGGACACTGGACAGTAGTTTATTGGTAGGGGGTTTTATCAACCAATCGGCAAGAACAACCCACCAAAAATGGTCCGGCATCTAAACTTACATTCTTTGCTTTTCAAATAAAGATTCCAAGAGAATTAAGAAAATTTGATAATTAGGAAGTTGCTTAAAATTGTATGCTCTATCTGAAGCACGGAAGAAGAATTTGGGTTCAGTAAAGGGACACTGAACCCAAATTTTTTCTTTTGTGATTCAGATAGAGCATGGAATTTTTTAGATTTAGATGCCGTCCTATTTTTTGTAAACGACCTGGGTTGTTCTTGCGGATTGGTGGATAAATTCATCCACCAATAAAAAAGTGCTGTCCAGAGTCATGACCAAAAAAAAAAAATCTTAGATGCCTTCTTTTTCAAATAAAGATAGCAAGAGAACGAATAAAAATTTATAATAGAAGTAAATGAGAAAGTTGCTTAGAATTGCATGCTCTATCTGAATCACAAAATAAAAAAATTGGGTTCAGTGCCCCTTTAACAATACAAAAATGAATAAAGAACCTAATTACAGGCATACCTCGTTTTAATGCACTTCACAGATATTATTCTTTTTACAAATTGAATGTTTGTAGCAACCTTGTGTCGATCAAGTCTATCAGTGCCATTTTTCCAACATATATACGCATATAAACACATAAATAAATAATAAACCTGAATACACATGTATACACACCTATAGATACATACCACCAGCCAAAGGAATATGGCTCACTGAAAGCTCAGATGACGGTTAGTATTTTTTTAGCAATAAAGTATTTTTAATTAAGGTGTGTGTATATACATTGTTTTTTATACCTAATGCTATTCCACACT
Source organism: Bombina bombina (assembly GCF_027579735.1). NCBI lineage: Eukaryota > Metazoa > Chordata > Amphibia > Anura > Bombinatoridae > Bombina > Bombina bombina. The sequence continues at coordinate 1,150,992,116 of NC_069501.1, read as the reverse complement.
TAATAGACTACAATATAGTGTAAATATAACTTTCATACGCACTGGAAAACAGTCACTTTATTGCTATATTCGCTTTATTGCGGTGGTCTGGAATAAAACCCGCAATATCTCCGAGGTACGCCTGTACACTGAAAACTACAAATATGTCTCTGTACATGGTAGTGCAGGGGTTAAAATGTTTTGTATTCTGAGTATTTTCACTCCCATTGCATAGAGAAAAGCAAATTGGTATGAATAAATTCAATTTCACAGTGCATGTTGATATGCTTAGTATCCTGATTATCAAACATAAAGAGGCCAGATCCAAACCCCAAAAGGTGTCTACAGGAGGTATTTCTTTGCAATGACTTCTTGCTGTCTTCATGTTCAGATATTTATTAAATCTGGCAGTTTAAGAAATGGATTCTTGAGGCATTATGTTACTTGCCACGGATCTTTAATAAAAAGTAAGGGGCACAATATAGGTCTTGTTTGCTAAATTTGAAGATAATTAATTAGACTTGTGCCCTCATCTATCATCCATTTCCTAGCCTTAGAATGGAAAAACTGCACAGCTGCAAATACTTGTGGGATTTCGTAGACACTAAGAGCGCGGCCATTTGGGAACAAGCCTCTCTGATTAATTTAAATTCACCTCACTCTTGGGGAAATGCTTCAGTAGGAAAGAATTATTGTCTAGAACCAGCAAACATTATAGATTTTCCAAATTATGAATTGTGTAAATTTACATGCCGGATTGGTTTGGGAGTAACAGATTTTGATTTAAAGCTGTGGTCCTTCCAAAAACAAGTGCAACACAAACCTCATTAGATTTCACAATAAACATACAGAATAATAAGTTACCTTCCTGTGAGAATCGGCATGGTGCTGTGAATGGTAATGATGAGGCTTGGCTTGGCATTGCAACGCATTAAGGCTGTTACAGAATTAGTCTGATGTCGCTTAAAAAGGACATTAAACGCCTCCTTTGTGGAAATAAAAAATATGCTATATGTTCCATGCTTCCTAGAGGGACCTAAAGTAAAATGTATAACCTAGATTTTAAAAGTACTGTACTGCAAATTGCTTAAACCGGCTACTTTGATTTGCTTGAAACAAGCACATAATTTACTCAAGTGCAAAAGTTGTTTAATGTCCTTTTAAAGTTTTGTTGCATGTAAAAAGTGGTATAGAAATTGCTATCACCTGACTACTTGATGCTGTAAAATGGCCTCAAATACGTTATTATTAAAGCTGAACAGCTTTATCAAGTTGTAAAAATATCGACTTTACCTCCAATAATCTATTTATTGCAGACGGTCCCTATTCATCTCCCACCAGCCTTTTTCCAGCAACCTATTATTAATAAGTTTATTTGGGGAGGACGTAAACCAAGAGTAGTTAGACAGACTTTGTATAGATCCAAGAATAGAGGGGGACTGGGAACCCCCACATTTACTGATACTACCAGGCTAATGTGTTAAAGAAATCTTGAACTGGCACACAGGCCTACAAGATAAGGCATGGATCTCATTAGACACGTATATCTTAAAAACACCTCAAGTTGGCCCAATCTGCTGGTTACCAGATAAATCTCGACCTCTTAAAACCAAATCTTCCCCCCCTTTACAGGCACATTTTCTCTTTTTGGGACAATATCAATAAGCAGGTGAGAGGAATCTCCTCAGCATATTCCCCCATGTTTCCGGTTTTTCAAAACACAGAATTGCTGCTTGGTGTGCATCTTGCCTTGGGTAACATTCACTACAGAGAGTTAGGCTTTTCATCGCCATTGACTGACTTCCTTTCTCAAGGGAAGCTAAAACCCAGACAGGACCTGACAGATATATTAGAGGGCACATTTTCTAATTGGTGGAAATATTCTCAAACTGCCAACACCTTTTGCACGTATCCCCACATAAATCCCAGCTTTTATGTCCCCTTACCCAATTCTAGAAGCTCTGTAGAGCTGGTATCCCCTCGAGAGGAAATCTAGCCTTGTCAAGACGTCTTATAGATGACTGTTTGCATAAAGCTCTGCCGAAATATACCCAGTCCTGGCAAGAAGAGCTAAACATAGACATTCCACCAGAAAAATTGTATAAATTATTTGACTTTACATATAGGCCCTCAACTTCTACTCAAATCCTTGAAATGAATTATAAGATCCTCTCAAGGTGGTACTTGACACCAGCCAGACTGAAATTGATATACCCCGGAGTGTCTCCTCAGTGCTGGAGGGGCTGTGGGGGAGTTGGAACCCTGTCGCATGTGTGGTGGTCATGCCCATGTCTGCAATCCTTTTGAGACTCTCTTGAAAAAGCCTGGCATCTGATTATTGGCACTACATTTAAATTGACCCCTATGATTATACTATTCAACAGCAAACCCAAGATTTCTTGCAAACTTAGACTCTCCCTGTTCCAGATTTGCATAAATGGAGCTAAGTCTTTAATAGCAAGGAAATGGAAATCTAACATTACTCCCACTATTGCAGAATGGAAAGAAAGAACACAGGAACTTATATTACTGGAGGAATGCTCATACCTTAAACAAAATAGACAAAAACAAACCTAGTTTATGAAAAAAACAAAACAAAACTGAACAGCTTTAAATGGATGTTACCAAAATGCTGAACCACTGGAAAGCAATGCAGCAAAAAAAAACAAAAAAAACAAAAATATCAAATGAACTTCAAAATGTCCTCGTTAGCCACATCACATTGTAAAGGGACTTGCAAGGTAGTGCCCATGAGGTATGTGCAGGCGCAGTTGTTTTTTAACTCCTCAAATTAAGGAAGTTTATTATGAAGTCCCACAAGATTCTGGGGAAATCTCACAAGATCACAGTAAAGCAAAGTATGAATCCCAAGACTGATGATGCTGATTGGCTGTTTTTTTTGTTTTTGTTTTATAAAGTTTTGAATCCGCTTTATTTTGACATTTTGAAACAATACATAGAGGTGGGAGACGCAGCTCCCTGTTTAAAACAATAGAATAATGCAAATGGTTAACAAAGCTAATTCGGTATGAATTAAATAACATTAGACCGGTTAACCCCAAGCAAGGAAAATAGGAACTTAAGCATCAAGACCATATAAATTGCAAATTGCAGATTGGACTCCTATGTCATTCTTATATTTATTTGATTAGTCTCTAAGGAACTGGAAGTGTGAAACAGTTGGGAGTGATATTGGGGAAAGTGTTAATCAAAGTTTTCCCTTTCGGTCTGTAAAGTTTGTTGATTTATCTGTTTTTGAGGTAGGTTTCTCATGTTGATATGATTTCTTCGTACCAGTCCATTCTATTCTGTTTTAAGTAGTAAAGTTCCTTTAATCGCAAGGACTCTTTTGGATCCACATTTCCAGTGTTGGGGGGTCTTTAGTTTTCCAATTTTTGGCTATTAGGAATTTAATGCTAGTGGACATTTAGGAAAAATAATTTAAAGAAATGGTTTGTATTTTTTTTTTTTTTTTTTTTATTTATAAACCATATCATAGGGTTGAGTGGAAATTGGATGTCAAGGATATGTTCCATTTCAGATATTACAGATCTCCATAGGTTTTGAATTGATGTATACCACCACCACATGTGAGCCATGCCACTAATTACCTGGCCAGAGCGCCAACATGTGTTTTTAGCTTTATGGAATAGGCGATTTTTTTTTTGGCGGGTGTAGTGCCATCTGTGTAGGATTTTGAGATCAACTTCCAAAGAAGCAGAGGATATAGAGGTTTTGAGGGTGATATGAACTATCTGTGAACTTGCTTGTAATGGAATAATAATTCCAAGGTCTCTTTCCCAACTTTCTGGGTATGGTAAAGGATGTCCTGGGGGTGGAATTATTAGCATTTTATATATAAGCAAAAATGTGTTGTAGATTGGCGGTTCTCTGGTACATAATTGTTCAAAGTTCGTTAGCGGTCTAGTCATGTTTCTTGCTTGAGGATGTGTCGTCATAAAATGATATGCTCTCCTATAAGTGAACCAGTTAGTGAAATATGTGAATCCTTGCTGTATGAGCGAGTGTTTCTTGTGATTTTATTTGTTCATTATTTATAAGTCATAAGATCGGAAAATTAGATAAGTGAGTAGTGTACTGGTGTGATGTTATTAGAGGTCCTAAATTTAGTTCTCAGTTTGATAGAAGAGATGTTAGTGGAGAGGGTCTAGACTAGAGGTTAGGTGTTGAAAGTGTAGTAACATTTTTTTCCCAGGATTTGAATGTTTCGGATAGGATTGGGTTGTTGTTGAGCAATCTGTTTAATAGTCCAGCAAGATCTATTGATATTTGTAGTTTGTAGGATGTTATGTTCAAGAATTACCCAGTGCTTGTAGTGTTTGTGAATGTTCCAATCTATTATACGTTGGAGAAATATAGCGTATCTATAATATGTCAGGTTGGGAAGGTCTAGTCGTCCTTGTTTTTTAGGTAGAAACATACATTTTCGGTTTATTCTAGGGTGCTTTTTTTGCCAAGTGAAGTCGCTAAGTGCTCTCTGTAATGTCTCTAAGTATTTATCTGGGAGTGGGATCGGTAGGGTTTGGAGAATATACAGGATTCTTGTGAAAATATTCATTAGATTTTATTAGATTTATCAGTCCTAGCCAGGATAGCTTTTTAGATTTCCAGCTTGACAAATCCCTAATTATTTCTTCTTTTATTTTAACATAATTAAGTTGGAATAGGGAATTGATAGAAGTGGTGAGGTGTATGCCTAAATATTTAATAGAGCAGGGATTCCATTTAAATGGTGTACATTTTTGGACTCTTTCTATTTTATCTGGTTTGGGGTCATGATGCAAAGAAGGCTCTACCGGATTTATAATGAAATGTTTTGGGCTCCCTACCTTTAAGGAAGTGGGTTTCTTGGAGTAAAATTATTTCTACAGCCTGGCGTTTAAAATAAGTTAGGGATTTTTATTTTTTCCTCAGTGAATTAAGGCCCTTAGAGTTAATGGTAATAACATTTAATAATTTGTTATTAGATTGTGAGTTTGTGATGTCATGAGGGTTTGCTGGGATCAGTATATCTGCAATAATGCATGGTGTATAAGGGTGGAGTCTTAAGTCTTAGTGTGTTTGCTGTAACATGTATGAGAAAAAGGTGGTCTTCCAGTCTAATAATAACTTAATAAACAATGGTATGACAATAAACATTGTGCAAAACTTGAAAATAAAAAAGGAAAAGGATCCCATCTCTCGTCAAGTAGAAACATGATCGAGGGAGGATTGCCTCTCCTCCCCAGTACCCAAGTTGGATATCTTGGGTCTCTGGTAAGTGACTCTAATACTTGGTTACTTGAAAATAATATAATACATTTTGAGCATATTATTACAATAATAGAAAAATGTAACTTGGATTTAACATTCAACATTAAGGTTGTATGAACATCTATTGACTATAAAACAGTATATTTTCACGTAGTATTCTTTATTTATCGTAATATAGATAGTTGTGTATGAGCCTACAGCAGGGGTAGTCCTCTCTAAAGTTCAATTACTCGCTTGAGTATAATTCTCATTAGGTAGTAAATTAGTCCCTCCTATGAGATTGATAAATGTCAACATATTTCAGAATTAGAGGCAGAAGGTGAGTAGTTAAGGCATATGGGTCTTAAATAAGACCAATTCAAGTGAAATTACTGTTGCCATTCTATATTGAAAGAAAGAGATATTGTGAATGTATAATAAAAACAGTACTTGTCCACATATCGCAAGATCAGAACCAGTATGAGGAAGAAGGATCTTCAGGGTGGCAGGTGTGGTTGCTGGGAGTCAGGTTGTTTCTTCTTGGGTATTGTAATCCAAGTTGTTTTTTGCGATGTATCTGAGCCTTTTTTGAGATGGCTTGTGAAAGGTGTGTTTTTTGCAAGAGAGGGTGGTGATTTAAAAGCAAGTCCTAAAGTTTTAGAAAGAGTGTCCAAGTCAGAGGAATATTTGTAGAAGTTTTCCAGCATGTGGGATCATTAGGCTGAATGGGAAGCCCCATCAATAGCGTATTTTATGATCCTGGAGAACTGTGGGTTTTACATTTCAATGATTTCCTTTTTTCTATAGTTGTCAAGCTTAAGTTTTGCAATATTTGCAGTTCTTTGTTTTGGAATGTTAGTAGGTGAGTATTTCTTGCTGAAGTCCAAATGGTTTCTCTATCTTTGAAGTGAAGAAGTCTAACAATCACGTCTCTTGGTGGAGCATTTGGGCTAGGACGCAGCCTTAGTGCTCTATGAGCCCGTTCTATAGGGGATTCTTTGAGTGAAGTTGATTGAGTGATGGAGTTAAAGAACTTTATTAGATAGGAGTGGAGGGTCTCAGTTGATATTTCTTCAGGGATTTCTCGGTTCCTCAAGTTATTCCTCCTGCTCCTGTTCTGAAGGTCTTCAACTTTGTCTTGTAGAGTTTGGCTCATAGAAGCATGCTGTGATAATACTGTTTCTGCATTTTTATATTATAGAATTCATGGCGTCTTGATCAGCTTCTAGTTCTTCCAGCCTAGAATGTTTATTTTCTTTCTTCTGTTAAGTGTGATCAGTCCACGGGTCATCATTACTTCTGGGATATTACTCCTCCCCAACAGGAAGTGCAAGAGGATTCACCCAGCAGAGCTGCATATAGCTCCTCCCCTCTACGTCACTCCCAGTCATTCTCTTGCACCCAACGACTAGATAGGATGTGTGAGAGGACTATGGTGATTATACTTAGTTTTATATCTTCAATCAAAAGTTTGTTATTTTAAAATAGCACCGGAGTGTGTTATTACCTCTCTGGCAGAGTTTGAAGAAGAATCTACCAGAGTTTTTGCTATGATTTTAGCCGGAGTAGTTAAGATCATATTGCTGTTTCTCGGCCATCTGAGGAGAGGTAAACTTCAGATCAGGGGACAGCGGGCAGATGAATCTGCATAGAGGTATGTAGCAGCTTTTATTTTCTGACAATGGAATTGATGAGAAAATCCTGCCATACCGATATAATGTCATGTATGTATACTTTACACTTCAGTATTCTGGGGAATGGTACTTCACTAGAATTACACTGTAAGAATTACATAAAGCTGTTTAATAACTAGAAATTATGTTTAACGTTTTTGCTGGAATGTAAAATTGTTTTCATTTGCTGAGGTACTGAGTGAATAAATGTTTGGGCAATATTTTTCCACTTGGCAGTTGCTTAATCTTTTTTCTGACAGTTTCTGTTCTCTCTCACTGCTGTGTGTGAGGGGGAGGGGCCGTTTTTTGGCGCTTTTGCTACGCATCAAATATTTCAGTCAGCAGCTCATTGTATTTCCTGCATGATCCGGTTCATCTCTACAGAGCTCAGGGGTCTTCAAAACTTATTTTGAGGGAGGTAATTTCTCTCAGCAGAGCTGTGAGAATTATAGTTGACTGAGATAAAAAACGTTTATTCTGTAATTTGTTTCCTGCTTTCAGAATTTGTTATCTTTGCTAATGGGATTAAACCTTTGTTAAAGTTGTGTTGTTTACACTATAACTGTTTTCAATTTATTAATTTTCAACTGTCATAGATCTTCTGTGCTTCTTAAAGGCACAGTACGTTTTTAATATTATTCTAATTGAATTGTATTCCAAGTTGCAAGTTTATTTGCTAGTGTGTTAAACATGTCTGATTCAGAGGATGATACCTGTGTCATTTGTTGCAATGCCAAAGTGGAGCCCAATAGAAATTTATGTACTAACTGTATTGATGCTACTTTAAATAAAAGTCAATCTGTACAAATTGAACAAATTTCACCAAACAACGAGGGGAGAGTTATGCCGACTAACTCGCCTCACGTGTCAGTACCTGCATCTCCCGATCGGGAGGTGCGTGATATTGTAGCGCCGAGTTCATCTGGGCGGCCATTACAAATCACATTACAGGATATGGCTACTGTTATGACTGAAGTTTTGGCTAAATTACCAGAACTAAGAGGTAAGCGTGATCACTCTGGGGTGAGAACAGAGTGCGCTGATAATATTAGGGCCATGTCAGACACTGCGTCACAGGTGGCAGAACATGAGGACGGAGAACTTCATTCTGTGGGTGACGGTTCTGATCCAAACAGACTGGATTCAGATATTTCAAATTTTAAATTTAAACTGGAAAACCTCCGTGTATTACTAGGGGAGGTGTTAGCGGCTCTGAATGATTGTAACACAGTTGCAATACCAGAGAAAATGTGTAGGTTGGATAAATATTTTGCGGTACCGGCGAGTACTGAGGTTTTTCCTATACCTAAGAGACTTACTGAAATTGTTACTAAGGAGTGGGATAGACCCGGTGTGCCGTTCTCACCCCCTCCGATATTTAGAAAAATGTTTCCAATAGACGCCACCACACGGGACTTATGGCAAACGGTCCCTAAGGTGGAGGGAGCAGTTTCTACTTTAGCTAAGCGTACCACTATCCCGGTGGAGGATAGCTGTGCTTTTTCAGATCCAATGGATAAAAAATTAGAGGGTTACCTTAAGAAAATGTTTGTTCAACAAGGTTTTATATTGCAACCCCTTGCATGCATTGCGCCGATCACGGCTGCAGCGGCATTCTGGATTGAGTCTCTGGAAGAGAACATTAGTTCAGCTACTCTGGACGACATTACGGACAGGCTTAGAGTCCTTAAACTAGCTAATTCATTCATTTTGGAGGCCGTAGTACATCTTACTAAACTTACGGCGAAGAATTCAGGATTCGCCATTCAGGCACGCAGGGCGCTGTGGCTAAAATCCTGGTCAGCTGATGTTACTTCTAAGTCTAAATTGCTTAATATACCTTTCAAAGGGCAGACCTTATTCGGGCCCGGGTTGAAAGAGATTATCGCTGACATTACAGGAGGTAAAGGCCATGCCCTGCCTCAGGACAAAGCCAAAGCTAAGGCTAGACAGTCTAATTTTCGTTCCTTTCGTAATTTCAAAGCAGGAGCAGCATCAACTTCCTCTGCACCAAGACAGGAAGGAGCTGTTGCTCGCTACAGACAAGGCTGGAAACCTAACCAGTCCTGGAACAAGGGCAAGCAGACCAGGAAACCTGCTGCTGCCCCTAAAACAGCATGAATTGAGGGCCCCCGATCCGGGATCGGATCTAGTGGGGGGCAGACTTTCTCTCTTCGCCCAGGCTTGGGCAAGAGATGTCCAGGATCCCTGGGCGCTAGAGATAATATCTCAGGGATACCTTCTGGACTTCAAATACTCTCCTCCAAGAGAGAGATTTCATCTGTCAAGGTTGTCAACAATCCAGACAAAGAAAGAGGCGTTTCTACGCTGCGTACAAGAGCTCTTGTTAATGGGAGTAATCCATCCTGTTCCACGATCGGAACAGGGACAGGGGTTTTACTCAAATCTGTTTGTGGTTCCCAAAAAAGAGGGAACTTTCAGACCAATCCTGGACTTAAAGATCCTAAACAAATTCCTAAGAGTTCCATCGTTCAAGATGGAGACTATTCGGACAATTTTACCTATGATCCAAGAGGGTCAGTACATGACCACTGTAGATTTAAAAGATGCCTACCTTCACATACCGATTCACAAAGATCATTACCGGTACCTAAGGTTTGCCTTCCTAGACAGGCATTACCAGTTTGTGGCTCTTCCATTCGGTTTGGCTACAGCTCCAAGAATCTTCACAAAGGTTCTGGGTGCTCTTCTGGCGGTACTAAGACCGCGGGGAATCTCGGTAGCTCCATACCTAGACGACATTCTGATTCAAGCTTCAAGCTTTCAAACTGCCAAGTCTCATACAGAGTTAGTACTGGCATTTCTAAGGTCACATGGATGGAAGGTGAACGAAAAGAAAAGTTCACTCGTTCCACTCACAAGAGTTCCCTTCCTGGGGACTCTTATAGATTCTGTAGAAATGAAGATTTACCTGACAGAGGACAGGCTAACAAGACTTCAAAGTGCTTGCCGCACCCTTCATTCCATTCAACACCCGTGAGTGGCTCAATGCATGGAGGTAATCGGCTTAATGGTAGCGGCAATGGACATAGTACCTTTTGCACGCTTACACCTCAGACCTCTGCAACTGTGCATGCTAAGTCAGTGGAATGGGGATTACTCAGACTTATCCGCTTCTCTGAATCTGGATCAAGAGACCAGAAATTCTCTTCTATGGTGGCTTTCTCGGCCACATCTGTCCAGGGGGATGCCATTCAGCAGACCAGACTGGACAATTGTAACAACAGACGCCAGCCTTCTAGGTTGGGGTGCCGTCTGGAATTCTCTGAAGGCTCAGGGACAATGGAGTCAGGAGGAGAGTCTCCTGCCAATAAACATTCTGGAATTGAGAGCAGTTCTCAATGCCCTCCTGGCTTGGCCCCAGTTGACAACTCGGGGGTTCATCAGGTTTCAGTCGGACAACATCACGACGGTAGCTTACATCAACCATCAGGGAGGGACAAGAAGCTCCCTAGCTATGATGGAAGTATCAAAGATAATTCGCTGGGCAGAGTCTCACTCTTGCCACCTGTCAGCAATCCACATCCCGGGAGTGGAGAACTGGGAGGCGGATTTCTTAAGTCGTCAGACTTTTCATCCGGGGGAGTGGGAACTCCATCCGGAGGTCTTTGCCCAAATACTTCGACGTTGGGGCAAACCAGAGATAGATCTCATGGCGTCTCGACAGAACGCCAAGCTTCCTCGTTACGGGTCCAGATCCAGGGATCCAGGAGCAGTCCTGATAGATGCCCTGACAGCACCTTGGGACTTCAGGATGGCTTACGCGTTTCCACCCTTCCCGATGCTTCCTCGATTGATTGCCAGAATCAAACAAGAGAGAGCATCAGTGATTCTAATAGCTCCTGCGTGGCCACGCAGGACTTGGTATGCAGACCTGGTGGACATGTCATCCTGTCCACCTTGGTCTCTACCTCTGAAACAGGACCTTCTGATACAGGGTCCCTTCAAACATCAAAATCTAACTTCTCTGAAGCTGACTGCTTGGAAATTGAACGCTTGATTTTATCAAGACGTGGGTTTTCCGAGTCAGTTATTGATACCTTAATACAGGCTAGGAAGCCTGTTACCAGAAAGATTTACCATAAGATATGGCGTAAATACCTATATTGGTGTGAATCCAAAGGTTACTCTTGGAGTAAGGTTAGGATTCCTAGGATATTGTCTTTTCTACAAGAAGGTTTAGAAAAGGGTTTATCTGCTAGTTCATTAAAGGGACAGATCTCAGCTCTGTCCATTCTGTTACACAAACGTCTGTCAGAAGTTCCTGACGTCCAGGCTTTTTGTCAGGCTTTGGCCAGGATTAAGCCTGTGTTTAAAACTGTTGCTCCACCATGGAGTTTAAACCTTGTTCTTAATGTTTTACAGGGCGTTCCGTTTGAACCCCTTCATTCCATTGATATAAAGTTGTTATCTTGGAAAGTTCTATTTTTAATGGCTATTTCCTCGGCTCGAAGAGTCTCTGAATTATCAGCCTTACATTGTGATTCTCCTTATTTGATTTTTCATTCGGATAAGGTAGTTCTGCGTACTAAACCTGGGTTCTTACCTAAGGTAGTTACTAACAGGAATATCAATCAAGAGATTGTTGTTCCTTCCTTGTGCCCAAATCCTTCTTCGAAGAAGGAACGTCTACTGCACAACCTGGATGTAGTCCGTGCTCTAAAATTTTATTTACAGGCAACTAAGGAATTTCGACAAACGTCTTCTCTGTTTGTCATTTACTCTGGGCAGAGGAGAGGTCAAAAAGCTTCTGCTACCTCTCTTTCTTTTTGGCTTCGTAGCATAATTCGTTTAGCTTATGAGACTGCTGGACAGCAGCCTCCTGAAAGAATTACAGCTCATTCTACTAGAGCTGTGGCTTCCACTTGGACCTTCAAGAATGAGGCCTCTGTTGAGCAGATTTGCAAGGCTGCAACTTGGTCTTCGCTTCATACTTTTTCCAAATTTTACAAATTTGACACTTTTGCTTCCTCGGAGGCTATTTTTGGGAGAAAGGTTCTTCAGGCAGTGGTTCCTTCTGTATAAAGAGCCTGCCTATCCCTCCCGTCATCCGTGTACTTTTGCTTTGGTATTGGTATCCCAGAAGTAATGATGACCCGTGGACTGATCACACTTAACAGAAGAAAACATAATTTATGCTTACCTGATAAATTCCTTTCTTCTGTAGTGTGATCAGTCCACGGCCCGCCCTGTTTTTAAGGCAGGTAAATATTTTTTAATTTATACTCCAGTCACCACTTCACCCTTGACTTTTCCTTTCTCGTTGGTCCTTGGTCGAATGACTGGGAGTGACGTAGAGGGGAGGAGCTATATGCAGCTCTGCTGGGTGAATCCTCTTGCACTTCCTGTTGGGGAGGAGTAATATCCCAGAAGTAATGATGACCCGTGGACTGATCACACTACAGAAGAAAGGAATTTATCAGGTAAGCATAAATTATGTTTTTTAACAGTAGACATTTCGGATTGTATAAATGTCTTTAGGTCTGCAAAATCCATTTTAGATGGTAATTGTTTGATGGGGGCTTGTAGCAGTGTTAGTTGTTGCTGAGTGATTGATTGAGTCTCTTTTGTTATGTTGGCTGCATCTGATTTGTTGTGGACTGGAGAAGTGAAAAATGTGGATAAAGATGCAGATTGTGAAGAAGACTTGCCATTTTTATCTAGCTTAGTTGATTTTCTGGTAGTCATGGTGCGGCGTGAGTAGCTGTTGTTTTAGGCGAGAAAGCAGATGCAGTGTTGCTATGAATTTTATTTGTGTATAAGGCACTCTTAACAAGGTCACTTATAATAAGAGATTTAGTGTGGGGTGAAAATCTTATTTTCTTAAGACTTGGATGCTTTATAGATATTTTGTGTCTCAGGTATTTACCCACAGTTTAGCCCTCTTATAGGTCAGCAGTTAAGTCTGGCTTGTAACGAAGAAAGGTATACACCCTGGATGTTTTGAGATTCTAGTTTGATATGAGCTGCAATAATGGAGTCAGCTATGTTATAATTGTTCAACATGAGAAGCGTTAGTCCTTCAGGAGGATAGAGAAAAATGATATTAAGGCGGCTTCTGTGCTGCATTAGAGGGTATGCGGTTATAAGATTTGTAAACCATATCTCAGTTTGAGGAGAGCAGCTGTTAGTAAATTATTAGCAGTGGGTTGCTATCTATTGTAGTTGTGTTCTCAAATACTGAGGATTTAGGTATTCTGTTAGTAAATGGCTATGTTTGCATTCAGTGTGCTTTTCTATGCGTATTTAACTGTTAGCGGTTCTTTTCATATTTCTTAGAAGTCGTAAGTCTCTCACCTGTACTACTACTTGTTGTTCTTGGAGGATCTTTACTCTCATTAAACATCGGCGAATGTTGATGTCATTTTGAAAGAAAACGAGTCACGGTTAGTCTGCTCGCGGCCGCATGACGATGTTCAATATTGTAGCCTCTGTACTGTTCCAAGTTTGTGGCGGCCATTAAATCGCAGAAGTGGCGAGTTTCCAGCTCATGGCATGTTGCTCTAACCTTACCGGTAAGAGGGAGCAACGTTGTGAGTGCTTCTGATTGCGCTGGGTATTATTTAATTGAGACACTGAGGGTTAGATGCTCCGGCTCTATGTGGCCATGTTCCTGCACGTCAAGCTCTGCCCCCAATGCTGATTGGCTGCTTGTTTTCACCATATAGATGACCGTGAAATGAGTAGCTGATGGGTAACTGTTACCAGAGCACTTACTCTGGTGAGCTGAATACATTTTAAGGTCAAATATCTTCCTTTTATTTTTAAATTGAGATGTTTATGTGATACTTTCTAATCAGCTTTTTACAGATATGCAGCATCACTTTCAAGTGATTTTGCATATGAATAACATTCCCCTTTAAGTTAACCTTTTTAATGAAAAGATTTTGATATATAAGGCAATAAAAATATTTTATTTAGGTCAAATTCCTTTAACTTTATAAGCATGTATTATGCAACTTTAAAGGGACATTAAACACTTTGAGATTGTAATATAAAATGATAAATCGTATATATATATATAAAAACCGCTCTAATAGACTTCATTATTTATTTTGTCCCCTTTTCCTGTAATTCCATTCTGAAATTGTGCGCTTTACAGACCCTTTTAGACGTGGAAGTGCAGAACACTATTATATGCTGCACACTATAGTGACCTATTTTAACTGTCCCTAATTGGCCAGCAGCTGAGAAAGTTACAACATAGCAGCTCCCATTGTTTTATAGACACTAAAACTTTACACTTATTTTTGTCTATTTAAATATCTAATGAAACTTTAAAAATACATCTACATGTTATTATTAGACTAATCTTTTCTTTGAATCTAGCATTTATTTAGTGTTTAATGTCCCTTTAAGAAAATGTGTCCTTTACAATCTGATCTTTTTAAAATCTTTTTTCATTTCAATATTGCCCACATTTTATGGCAGCAACCTGCTTTAGGCAACGGTGATGCACTGATCTTTAAATGATCTCTACTGTAGCCTGTGCTACATTTCATAAATAATAAGTCTGATAATCATTCATGATACTGCATAAGTCATGCTTTCCTGATTTTTAATCAGATTCAGCCGTTCATAGTCATGCATACACAAGTAAGCAAGAGGCTTCTTTACATTGTAAATCGAGACGGGCAAAAGGTTCAACATATTAAAGTCTGTGTGTTAGAATTTGTAAACCCGCAATTTTGAAGCATTAATCGCAGTGCGTAAAAGTGGTAAAATCTATTTTTTTTTATTTGTTCACGAACAGGAGTCAAATATTTACTCAAATTTAAAAGAACAAAGTCAAGTCAAAATTAAACTATCGTGATTCACATAGGGTATGCAATTTTTAAACAACTTTCCATTTTACTTTTATAATCAAATTTACTTTGTTCTCCTGGTATTTTTTTTAAAGCTAAACCTAGGTGGGTTTAAACTGATTTCTAAACTGTTAAAGGCCCTCTCTTATCTCAGTGCATTTTGACAGTTTTTAATAGTTAGCGCTAGTTCATGTCTGTTGTATAGATACCATTGTGTTCACTCCAGTGGAATCATTTATGAGTCGGCACTAATTGGCTAAAATGCAAGTCTGCCAAAAGAACTGAGATAAGGGGGCAGTCTGCAGAGGCTTAGATACAAGGTAATCACAGAGGTAAAGTGTGTATTAATATAATATTTTAATTATATATTCTTGCACATGCTCAGGCGGACTCGAAAAGTGTAGCTATACTGTGCATATTTTGTTAATCAAAGTAAATTGGAAAGTTGTTTAAAATTGCTTGCTCTATCTCAATAATGAAAGTTTAATTTTTGACTTGAGTGTCCCTTTAAAAGGGACACTGAACCCAATTTTTTCTTTTGTGATTCAGATAAAGCATGCAATTTTAAGCAACTTTCTAATTGACTCCTATTATCAAATTGTCTTCATTCTCTTGGTATCTTTATTTGAAATGCAAGAATGTAAGTTTAAATGCCGGCCCATTTTTGGTGAACAAACTGGGATAAATTCACTCACCAATAAACAAGTGCTTTCCATGCTTCTGAACCAAAACAATAGCTTAGATGCCTTCTTTTTCAAATAAAGAAAGCAAGAGAATGAAGACAAATTGATAATAGGTGTAAATTAGAAAATTGCTTAAAATTGCATGCTCTATCTGAATCACGAAAGAAAAAAAATTGGGTTCAGCGTCCCTTTAAGCATTGTGAGTTGTTACATTATATTCAAACTTTGGTACCTTTTCCCCCCTCCCCCCAAGTTATCTTTCCATCTGGAGTTCAAAATGCTTAAAAATATCACACTATCTGTTGTCTTATATCTAGAGCATTTGTTTTCTTTTCCCCACTACCGAACTGATTATCCAATTTCTAGAGGTTTGTAAGGGACTTGAAGTGAAACTAAAGAATCACTGAATTATCAATTTGGTTGTGAGAAAAGATTTCCATCACTGGAAGACACTGAAAGCCCAAAATCAGAGCTTCCTAGAACTGCAAAACCGTAAATAGTATCTTTGACTCAGTGTTTGTGTTTTCAGACAAAGTGATTAATCTCTAAGGATATATGGGGCTTTTGATGGACCAAAATAAAGATGCACATTTAAACCAGATAGCTTATATAAGTAGGTTTACTGAAATTATAGTATGCTCTGAAGATATGCCGTTTGCGCCACCTTATGACTGCAACCATATAGACGCCACAGCCCCAAGTTCTATCTTGTGTTAGTATGATAAGCATATAAAATAGTTATAAAAGTTTAGGGGGCGATGATTGATCATTGATATGATGTGAAACACCTCTTGATATTCAGTATGAATATTAAGGGATATGAGTTGGAGAATGATTGAATCGTCTAAATATTTTATGCATTGTTTTATCCAATTGCAAATTAGTGTTCACAAGTTAAATAGTTGCAGGGTAAAACATTTAAGCTAAGTGATTAATTCATAAGAAAGATGCAATTTTTTTTTATAGAAAAATTTGGAATCGGCTAAACATCTTTTAGAAGAATTATTTTATATACATATGTAGAGGTTAATCTAAAAAATATAGAATTGATTAATTCGCCAACAACCTGACTTTAAAGGGAGATCAAACCCCAAATTCAGAGATAGAGGGGAGCATACATTTTTATACAACTTTCAAATTAACCTCTGTTATCAAATTAGCTTAATTGCCTTGGAATCCTTTGTTGTCGGTTCTGAGATACACAACTGGGAACTTGCTGAAAACAATATCCACTCTGAGTAACAGCAAAAAATAGTGTTTATTTAAACCAACACAACACAATCAGCAACGTTTCGGTACTTCTACCTTATTCATGCTACCTTAATGAATAAGGTAGAAATACCGAAACGTTGCTGGTTGTGTTGGTATAAATAAACACTATTTTTTGCTGCTACTCAGAGTGGATATTGTATTGATGAAACAGAGACTGGAGTGGGTCTCTGGAGTGGCTGGCAATAGGGTCGCTGTGTGCTGGATTAACTTTCTGATTTTGGAACTTGCTGAAAACACCTGGTGAGACAGTGACAAGAGGCATATGCTAAGCGTTTTACAATTTTTGTGCCAAAATCTCTCAAAATCTTTTTACAAAATGCATATAATGCTTAATATGAAATATTCCCAACTGCTATAGATGGCAAGTATGTATGGTTGTTTACTTATTTTATATTCAAATTCAATATGTATTCAATTATTTATAGGGCTTAATAGTCATTTTATCTCTAAACAAATAATTAAAAATAAAACAAAATACAAAATAACCGGCCAGTAGTGGCTAGTATTGGTCACCAGTTGTTGATTGTTCCTAATATCTATTTAATTGACAGAAGAGAGCCTACACATATTTAGGTTTGTATTTCACTAAGAAAAGAGAGCACAAGTATTATTTATTTATCTAAGGAATGTAAGTTCAGCTTTTACACAACATGCACAATGTGTTGAATATCCTTTTAAATGACTACAAAAGCAGGGGGGAACTATACTGTAAAACTTAATGTGTTTCCAATGACTTGTTATACCAGCAGTATAAAATTTATGATAATTTGCTTCTTTAGGTTTAATTATCTGTATGAAACAGCTGGTTTTGTTCTTTGACACCACAACCCATCAAAATGTAAGGTTATCACTGTTTCTACACACAAATGCTTGTTTGTATACGAAATTCCAAGAACAATTTTAAATTAACATTTTATTGCTTATCTCTTCTACCATCTCACCTACCTCCCACTTGGGCTGTAATTTCTTCTGCTGGCTGTGTTTACATAGCTTTTTTATAGCTAATACTTAAGTATAGAAACTTTCAGTATAGGTTGGGATAGCACAGGCATATTCAGCTGTTTCAATTGCTGATTTTAACAGAAAGGAACTATTAGTAAACAATGTGTAACACTCCAGCAGGTAAAATGGATAAATGGGAACAAATTAAAGAGGAGAACATTTGGGGGTAAACTGTCCCTTTAATGTTGGCTTTCATTTTATGCGGGTGTCGGTAAAATTAGCTGAGTTGCTAAATATATCCTGGGGCAGAACTCTGATACTAGACAATACTGCCTTTTTGCAATTAAAAACCTATGTGATCAATACATTTTGTTGTATTAAGGAATATTCACACACAGTATGAATACACACTTTTTAATATATTCTTCTTATTATGCACAAATACAGTATCTCACAAAAGTGACTACACCCCTCACATTTTTGTAAATATTTTATATCTTTTCATGTGACAACACTGAAGAAATTACACTTTGCTAGAATGTAAAGTATTGAGTGTACAGCCTGTATAACCGTGTAAATTTGCTGTCCCCTCAAAATAACTCAACACACAGCCATTAATGTCTAAACCGTTGGCAACAAAAGGGAGTACACCCCTAAGTGAAAATGTCCAATTTGGGCCCAAAGTGTCACTATTTTGTGTGAACATGATTATTTTCCAGCACTGCCTTAACCCTCTTAGGCATGGAGTTTACCAGAGCTTCACAGGTCGCCACTGGAGTCCTCTTCCACTCCTCCATGACAACATCACAGAGCTGGTGGATGTTAGAGACCTTGCGCTCGCCCACCTTCCGTTTGAGGATGCTCAAAAGGGTTTAGGTCTGGAGACATGCTTTGCCAGTCCATCACCTTTACCCTCAGCTGCATTAGCAATGCAGTGTCGTTTTGGAGGTGTGTTTGGGATTGTTATCATGTTGGAATACTGCCCTGCGGCCCAGTCTCTGAAGGGAGGGATTCATGCTCTGCTTCAGTATGTCACAATACATGTTGGTATTTATGGTTCCCTCAACGAACTGTAGCTCCCCAGTGCCGGCAGCACTCATGCAGGCCAAGTCCATGACACTCCCGCCAGCATGCTTGACTGTAGGCAAGACAGACTTGTCTTTGTACTCCTCACCTGGTTGCCGCCACACATGGTAGACACCATCTGAACCAAATAAGTTTATCTTGGTCTCATCGGACCACAGGACATGGTTTCAGTAATTCACGTCCTTAGACTGCTTGTCTTCAGCAAACTGTTTGCGTGCTTTCTTGTGCATCATCTTTAGAAGAGGCTTCATAGGCTTCCTTCTGGGACGACAGCCATGCAGACCAATTTGATACAGTGTGCGGCGTATGGTCAGAGCACTGACAGGCTGACCCCCCACCACTTTAATCTCTGCAGTAATGCTGGCAGCACTCATAGGTCTATTTCCCAAAGACAACCTCTGGATATGAAGCTGAGCATGTGCACTCAACTTCTTTGGTCGACCATAGCGAGTCCTGTTCTGAGTGGAACCTGTCCTGTGAAACCGCTGTATGGTCTCGCCCACTGTGCTGCAGCTCAGCTTCAGGGTCTTGGCAATCTTCTTATAGCCTAGGCCATCTTTATGTAGAGCGACAATTCTTTTTTTTCAGATCCTCAGAGTTCTTTGCCACGAGGTGCTATGTTGAACTTCCAGTGACCAGTATGAGAGAGTGTGAGAGCGATAACACCAAATTTAACACGCCTGCTCCCCATTCACACCTGAGACCTTGTAACACTAACGAGTCACATGTCACCGGGGAGAGAAAATAGCTAATTGGGCCCAATTTGGACATTTCCACTTAGGGGTGTATTCATGGTGGGCAAGACCATACAGTGGTTTCACAGGACAGGTGCCACTCAGAACAGGCCTCACTATGGTTGACCAAAGCATGTGCTCAGCTTCATATCCAGAGGTTGTCTTTGTGAAATAGAGAAATGAGTGCTGGCAGCATTGCTGCAGAGGTTGAAGGGGTGGGGTGGGGGTCTGCCTGTGAGGGCTCAGACCATATGCTGCACAATGCATCAAATTGGTCTGCATGGCTGTCGTCCCAGGAGGAAGCCTATGAAGACTCTTCTAAAGATGATGCACAAGAAAGCTCGCAAACAGTTTGCTGAAGACAAGCAGACTAAAGACGTTAATTACTGGAACCATGTCTTGTTGTCCGATGAGACCAAGTTAACCCCTTAATGACTGACGCCGTACGTCCTCCCAAAAAATACCTTTATCGACCAAGGTCGTACGTCGTCGGTCTCGGAAAGCAGTGGAAGCGATCCTGATCGCTTCCAGCTGCTTTCCGGTTATTGCAGTGATGCCTCGATATCGAGGCATCCTGCAATAACATTTCTTACCCCTCCGATGCAGAGCCACTCTGTGGCCCTCTATGCACCGGACATCGATGGCCGGTATCGTTGGTGGGTGGGCGGCCATCAATGGCTTGGATCATCAAGCGGGGGCGGGGTCGCGCATGGGTGGGCGGCGGCGTGCGTGCGTGCTTGTGTGTGCGTGCAAGGGGACGGAGTGGGTGGGAACCGCTACACTACAGAATTTTTGGGGGCAAAAGTGGGAGAGGGGGGCGGGAATTGCAATAAAAATGGATCTGGGAAGGGGTTGGGGGTTAGTCTTGGGGGCGGGAAGCTACACTACAGAAACAAAAAAATAAAATAAAACTCATTTTTTTGTAAACTGGGTACTGGCAGATGGCTGCCAGTACCCAAGATGGCTCCCAATAAGGTAGGGGGGGAGGGTTACAGAGCTGTTTTGGGGGGGTCATGGAGGTTGGGGGCTAAGGGGGATCCTTCACAGCAGCATATGTAAATATGCTAAAAAAAATAATAAAAAAGCTACCTTTTATTTTATTACTGGCAGACTTTCTGCCAGTTCTTAAGATGGTGGGGACATTTGTGGGGTGGGGGAGGGAAGAGAGCTGTTTGAGAGGGATTAGCGATTGATGTGTCAGGTGGGAGGCTGATCTCTACACTAAAGCTAAAATTAACCCTGCAAGCTCCCTACACTGCTAGACATAATACACGTGTGATGCGCAGCAGCATTTACCGGCTTCCTAATTACCAAAAAGCATCGACAAAGCCATATATGTCTGCTATTTCTGAATAAAGGGGATCCCAGAGAAGCATTTACAACCATTTGTGCCATAATTGCACAAGCGGTTGGTAAATAATTTCAGCGAGAAACCTAAAATTGTGAAAAATGTAGAGTTTTTTTTAAATTTGATCGCATTTGGTGGTGAAATGGTGGCATGAAACATACCAAAATGGGCCTAGATCAATACTTGGGGTTGTCTACTATACTACACTAAAGCTAAAATTAACCCTAGAAGCTACCTACATGCTCCCCAATTAACCCCCTCACTGCTGGACATAATACACGCATGGTGCACAGTTGCATTTAGCGGCCTTCTAATTACCAAAAAGCAACACCAAAGCCATATATGTCTGCTATTTCTGAACAAGGGGGATCCCAGAGAAGCATTTACAACCATTTATGCCATAATTGCACAAGTTGTTTGTAAATAATTTCAGTGAGAAACCTAAAGTTTGTGAAAAAATTTGTGAAAAAGTGAATTTTTTTTTTAATTTGATCGCATTTGGCGGTAAAATGGGCCTAGATCAATACTTTGGGATGTCTTCTAAAAAAAAAAAAATATGCATGTCAAGGGATATCCAGGGATTCCTGACAGATATCATTGTTCCAATATAACTAGGGCTAATTTTGAAAAAAAGTGGTTTGGAAATAGCAAAGAGCTACTTGTATTTATTGCCCAATAACTTGCAAAAAAAGCAAGGAACATGTAAACATTGGGTATTTCTAAACTCAGGACAAAATTTAGAAACTGTTTAGCATGGGTGTTTTTGGTGGTTGTAGATGTGTAACAGATTTTGGGGGTCAAAGTTAGAAAAAGTGGGTTTTTTTCCATTTTTTCCTCATATTTTATCAACGGTATAATGTGTGGGTACAGTAAATGAGTAAGAGGAAAATTACAGCTTAACACAAACACAGCAAAAATGTAAAAATAGCCTTGGTTCCAAACGGACAGAAAATGGAAAAGTGCTGTGGTCATTAAACTTATTTGGTTCAGATGGTGTCAAGCATGTGTGGCGGCAACCAGGTGAGGAGTACAAAGATGAGTGCCTACAGTCAAGCATGGTGGTGGGAGTGTCATGGTCTTGGCCTGCATTAGTGCTGCCAGCACCGGGGAGCTACAGTTCGTTGAGGGAACCATGAATACCAACATGTACTGTGACATACTGAAGCAGAGCATGATCCCCTCCCTTCAGAGACTGAGCCGCAGCGCAGTATTCCAACATAACGACCGCCAAACACACCTCCAAGACGACCACTGCCTTGCTAAAGCAGCTAAAGGTAAAGGTGATTGACTGGCCAAGCATGTCTCCAGACCTAAACTCTATTGAGCATTTGTGGGGCATCCTCAAACGGAAGGTGGGGGAGCGCAAGGTCTCTAACATCCACCAGCTCTGTGATGTTGTCATTGAGGAGTGGAAGAGGACTCCAGTGGCAACCTGTGAAGCTCTGGTGAACTCCATGCCCAAGAGGGTTAAGGCAGTGCTGGAAAATAATCGTGGTCACACAAAATATTGACACTTTGGGCCCAATTTAGACATTTCCACTTAGGGTGTACTCACTTTTGTTGCCAGCGGTTTAGACATTAATGGCTGTGTGTCGAGTTATTTTGAGGGGACAGCAAATTTACACTGTTATACAGGCTGTAGACTCACTACTTTACATTGTAGCAAAGTGTCATTTCTTCAGTGTTTTCACATGAAAATATATAATGAAATATTTACAATAATGTGAGGAGTGTACTCAGTTTTGTGAGATCCTGTGTGTGTGTGTGTGTATATATATGTATATACAGTATCTCACAAAACTGAGTACACCCCTCACATTATTGTAAATATTTCATGATATATTTTCATGTGAAAACACTGAAGAAATGACACTTTGCTATAATGTAAAGTAGTGAGTGTACAGCCGGTATAACAGTGTACATTTGCTGTCCCCTCAAAATAACTCAGCACACAGCCATTAATGTCTAAACCGTTGGCAACAAAAGTGAGAGACCAGACAAAATTTGACAAACATATAAAGTAGGAATTGAGGGCTCTATTCCCGTGGGAACTTACAATCTATAATAATTGGTGTGAATTTGTACTGTATTAAAGATAGAAATAGATACATAAATAAATATGTGTGTGTAATAGGTGTATATTAACCCCTTAAAGACCAGCGACATACCATGTATGTCACGGGTTTTTCTATGGGGATTGTGGAATTAATAGCACGGTCTTGCCACCAGCTTTTTCCAGTGACCAGAAGTGAGGAGGGATGGTATAATAGTGCGGTCCCACAGCGTGCGTTACTACCCGCGCTATTAGTAGCAAGAAAACACCAAACGACCAGCGATGTATATGGTACGTCATGTTCATTAAGAGGTTAAAAAGTGTGTATTCATATTGTCTTTAACATTCAGGTGAATCTTAAAATTATTTTGAAATGTTTACTGTTTTGCAGTTATAACTTTGTGACTACATGGTTTGACATTTTACTATATAGAGTAAAACTTATGCCCAGCACCTAAACAATGCGTAGCTGGCTTCTCAATTTCTGTCTGGGTCAGCAATTGGATATCAGTATCCGGATCTAAACAGGCATACTAATGAAAGTGTTTTTCTAAGACACACACACACACACATATTTATACCTTGAAATGTTTTGTTCTTTGAATAGGCGATTAAAAACATGCAAGCTGCCTTAAGGGGACTAAACATTTCTAAGAATTTCTCATTTAATACAAGAACCGCTGATGTGGCTTCACATTTTAGGAGTCTTATGGGACATATCCAGCTATACTCTCTGGATTCTTGCTGTGATTACATTTATGTTAATGGCATTTATATAGAATCTGCTGAAAATAGCAACAGTACATTGATAGTCTAAACTCGATGCCAGTAAGATACGTTCACTTGAGAAATTCTTATTAAACCCTGAAATAGCTTGTGGTCCTGATAGATGAATCATGACTCTATACATATGTTCCTGATGCTTTTTTGTGTGCTTTCAAGCTAAGAAGAAAAATCCAGCACTGTTTTATTCTTACAGGATGAAAGTAAATGCAGTTAGTTTATATATACAGTGGATATAAAAAGTATACACACCCCTGTTAAAATGTCAGGTTTCAGTGATGTAAAAAAATGAGACAAAGATAAATCATTTCAGAACTTTTTCCATCTTTAATGTGACCTATAAACTGTACAACTCAATTGAAAAACAAGCTGAAATCCTTTAGGTAAAGGGAAATAAAAATAAAAAAAATAAAATAATGTGGTTGCATAAGTGTGAACACCCTTTTATAAATGGGGATGTAGCTGTGTTCAGAATTAAGCAATCACATTCAATATCATGTTAAATAGGAGTCAGTACACACCTGTCATCATTTAAAGTGCCTCTGATTAACCCCAAATAAAGTTCAGCTTTTCTAGTAGGTCTTTCCTGACATTTCTTTTACAAGATATGACGAGTCCACGGATTTCATCCTTATGGGATATCGCCTCCTGGTCAGCAGGAGGGGGCAAAGAGCACCACAGCAGAGATGTATATATAGCTCCTCCCTTCCCTCCCACCGCAGTCATTCTCTTTGCCTGTATTAGTGAAAGGATTACTTATTATTAGAGTGTTTTTTGGCTGACGCTGGGGACATAATATGGTGTGTTTCACTGTATATTTGTTTTGCGGTACATGGCGTTAGATTGCCATTTCTTATCTTCCCGGGTTTGATGATGTTTATGCCCACGATAGGCGGGGCTTGTCCTTGCGCGCTCAGATAGCGCAGTTACGCATCGATCGAGCTCTGGGTGGCTCGTTGGTCTAGGGGTATGATTCTCGCTTTGGGAGTCCCTTCTTCCTTTTCCACTAAGCAGTAAGGGAACTTTGCACAAGCACATCTGGAGACCCAACCAGGCTTGGAACAAGGGTAAACAACCCAAGAAGCCCGCTGCTGCCCCCAAGACAGCATGAAGGGGCGGCCCCCGATCCGGGACCGGATCTAGTAGGGGGCAGACTTTCTCTTTTTGTCCAGGCTTGGATAAGAGATGTTCAGGATCCCTAGACACTAGAAATCGTGTCACAGGGGGGTATCAACTGGAGTTCAAAAATTCCCTCCCAAGGGGAAGGTTTCTTCTTTCACGATTGTCTGTAGACCAGGCAAAAAGAGAGGCATTCTTACGTTGTGTAAAAGACCTCTCCACTATGGGAGTAATTTGTCCTGTTCCAATACAGGAGCAGGGACAGGGGTTTTACTCAAATCTTTTCGTGGTTCCCAAAAAAGAGGGACCGTTCAGACCCATTTTAGATTTCAAGAGTCTAAACAAGTTTCTCAGAATCCCATCCTTCAAGATGGAGACGATTCGGACAATTCTTCCATTGATCCAGGAGGGTCAATATATGACTACCATGGACTTAAAGGATGCATATCTTCACATTCCTATCCACAGAGATCATCACCAGTTTCTAAGATTTGCCTTCCTGGACAAACATTTTCAGTTTGTGGCTCTTCCCTTCGGGTTGGCCACGGTACCCAGGATCTTCACAAAGGTTCTAGGGTCTTTGCTTGCAGTTCTCAGACCGCGGGGCATTGCAGTGGCGCCTTATCTAGACGATATTCTAATCCTGGCGTCTTACCAACTGACAAAGTCTCATACCGACATGGTTCTGTCCTTTCTAAGGACTCATGGGTGGAAGGTGAATCTAGAAAAGAGTTCACTAACTCCACAGACCAGGCTTCCTTTCCTGGGAACTCTAATAGATTCTGTATCCATGAAAATCTTCCAGACGGAAGTCAGATAGTTAAAGATTCTAAATACATGCCGATCCCTTCAGTGCAATCCTCGGCCATCAGTGGCTCAGTGCATGGAGGTAATTGGATTGATGGTGGCGGCAATGGACATCATTCCGTTTGCTCGTTTTCATCTCAGAACTCTACAACTGAGCATGCTCAGACAGTGGAATGGAGATTATGCAGATTTGTCTCCTCAGATAGCTCTGGATCAGTAGACAAGAGACTCTCTTCTTTGGTGGTTGTTGCTGGATCATCTGTCCCAAGGGACATGCTTCCGCAGACCTTCATGGGTGATAGTGACAACGGACGCCAGTCTGCTAGGATGGGGTGCAGTCTGGAATTCCCTGAGGGCTCAGGGTGTGTTGACTCGGGCGGAGTCTCTACTTCCCATCAATACTCTGGAGTTGAGAGGAATATTCAATGCGCTTCAAGCTTGGCCTCAGTTGGCCTCGGCCAAATTCATCCGATTTCAGTCGGACAACATCACGACTGTAGCTTACATCAATCATCAGGGAGGAACAAGGAGTTCCTTAGCGATGACAGAAGTATCCAAGATAATTCGGTGGGCGGAAGGCTCACTCTTGTTATCTATCAGCAATCTACATCCCAGGAGTGGACAACTGGGAAGCGGATTTTCTGAGCAGACATAAGTTTCATCTGGGAGAATGGGAACTCCATTCGGAGGTCTTTGCCACCCTGATTCTCAGGTGGGGCAGACCGGAATTGGATCTGATGGCGTCTCATCAGAATGCCAAGCTACCGAGATACGGATCCAGGTCCAGGCATCCTCAGGCCGAACTGATAGATGCCTTGGTCGTTCAACCTGGCTTATGTGTTTCCACCGTTTGCTCTCCTTCCCCGGGTGATTGCACGGATCAAACAGGAAAGGGCTTCAGTGATTTTAATCGCTCCTGCATGGCCTCGCAGGACTTGGTATGCCGATCTGGTGGACATGTCCTCTCTGCCGCCGTGGAAGCTTCCATTGAGGCAGGACCTTCTCATTCATGGACCCTTCCATCATCCGAATCTAATTTCTCTGCAGCTGACTGCTTGGAGATTGAACGCTTGATTT
Source organism: Bombina bombina (assembly GCF_027579735.1). Classification (NCBI taxonomy): domain Eukaryota; kingdom Metazoa; phylum Chordata; class Amphibia; order Anura; family Bombinatoridae; genus Bombina; species Bombina bombina. The sequence goes on along the minus strand of NC_069501.1, from coordinate 1,150,965,481 downwards.
TATCTATGTGGGGGTTCTCTGATGCGGTCATTGATACCTTGATTCAGGCACGCAAGCCTGTTACAAGAAAGATTTACCATAAGATATGGCGTAAATATCTTTATTGGTGCGAATCCAAAGGCTACTCATGGAGTAGGGTTAGGATTCCCAGGATTTTATCTTTTCCCCAAGAAGGATTGGAGAAAGGGTTATCAGCAAGTTCCTTAAAGGGACAGATTTCTGCTTTGTCCATTTTGTTACAAAAGCGTCTGGCGGATGTTCCAGATGTTCAATCTTTTTGTCAGGCCCTGACTAGAATCCGGCCTGTGTTTAGACCAATTGCTCCTCCTTGGAGTTTGAATTTAGTTCTTATTGTTCTTCAAGGAGTTCCGTTTGAACCCATGCATTCCATAGATATTAAGTTATTATCTTGAAAAGTTTTATTTTTGGTTGCTATTTCTTCTGAGAGTTTCTGAGCTTTCAGCTTTACAATGTGATTCTCCTTATCTTATTTTCCATTCTGATAAGGTGGTGTTACATACAAAAACCTGGTTTTCTTCCTAAGGTTGTTTCTAACAAAAATATTAATCAGGAAATTGTTGTTCCTTCTTTGTGTCCTAACCCTTCTTCTAAGAAGGAGCGTCTGTTACATAACTTGGACGTGGTCCGTGCCCTGAAGTTTTACTTGCAGACGACTAAAGAATTTCGTCAATCATCTTCATTATTTGTTGTTTTTTTCTGGAAAACGTAGGGGCCAGAAAGCTACAGCTACCTCTTTCTTTTTGGCTGGTTTGCATATGAGACTGCTGTACAGCAGCCTCCTGAAAGAATTACGGCTCATTCTATTAGGGCTCTGGCTTCCTCATGGGCATTTAAAAATGATGCTTCTGTCGAACAGATTTGCAAGGCTGCAACTTGGTCGTCTCCTAACACTTTTTCCAAATTTTACAGATTTGATACTTTTGCCTCATCCGAGGCTGTTTTTGGGAGAAAGGTTCTTCAAGCAGTGGTGCCTTCCGTTTAGGTTCCTGTCTTGTCCCTCCCTTTCATCCGTGTCCTATAGCTTTGGTATTGTATCCCATAAGTAAGGATGAAATCCGTGGACTCCTCATATCTTGTAAAAGAAAAGGAAATTTATGCTTACCTGATAAATTTATTTCTTTTACGATATGATGAGTCCACGGCCCACCCTGTCATTTCTAAGACAGGTATTTATTTATTTTTTGCTAAACTTCAGTCACCACTGCACCTTGGCATTTCCTTTCTCTTCCTAACTTCGGTCGAATGACTGGAGTGGGAGGGAAGGGAGGAGCTATATATACAGCTCTGCTGTGGTGCTCTTTGCCTCCTCCTGCTGACCAGGAGGTGATATCCCATAAGTAAGGATGAAATCCGTGGACTCGTCATATCGTAAAAGAAATAAATTTATCAGGTAAGCATAAATTTCCTTTTTGTTAGTCACATCCTACAGCAAAAGCCATGGTCCGCAGAGAGCTTCTAAAGCATCAGAGGGATCTCATTGTTAAAAGGTATCAGTCAGGAGAAGGGTACAAAAGAATTTCCAAGGCAAGGCAAGATATACCATGGAACACAGTGAAGACAGTCATCATCAAGTGAAGAAAATATGGTGTAACAGTGACATTACCAAGAACTGGATGTCCCTCCAAATTGATGAAAAGACGAGAAGAAAACTTGTCTGGGAGGCTGCCAAGAGGCCTACAGCAACATTGAAGGAGCTGCAGGAATATCTGGCAAGTACTGGCTGTGTGGTACATGTGACAACAATCGCCCGTATTCTTCATTTGTATGGACTGTGGGGTAGAGTGGCAAGACGGAAGCCTTTTCTTGCAAAAAAAAACATCCAAGTCCGGCTAAATTTTGCAAAAACACATCTGAAGTTTCCCAAAAGCATGTTGCAAAAGGTGTTCTGGTCTGATGAAACCAAAGTTGAACTTTTTGGCCATAATTCCAAAAGATATGTTTGGCGCAAAAACAACACTGCATATCACCAAAAGAACACCATACCCACAGTGAAGCATGGTGGTGTCAGCATCATGCTTTGGGGCTGTTTTTCTTCAGCTGGAACTTTGGCCTTAGTTAAGCTAGAGGGAATAATGAACAGTTCCAAATACCAGACAATATTGGCACAAAACCTTCATCTTTCAGCATGACAACGACCCAAAGCATACATCCAAATCAACAAAGCAATGTCTTCACCAGAAGAAGATTGAAGTTTTGGGATGGCCCAGCCAGAGCCCAGACCTGAATCCAATTCAAAATCTATGGGGTGATCTGAAGAGGGCTGTGCACAGGAGTTGCCCTCGCATTCTGACAGATTTTTTGCAAAGAATAGTGGGCAAATCTTGCCAAGTGAAGATGTGCCATGCTGAAAAACTCATACCCAAAAAGACTGAGTGCTGTAATAAAATGAAAAGGTGCTTCAATAAAGTATTAGTTTAAAGGATTACTTTCTATTATAATTTTTAAGCTAAACAACTAACATATTAAAGTTAATAAACATTAATTAAAACCTACTGACCTATATTTTCTCCAAAACGAAGTTTCATAACGTTCTAAAAGTTATATCTTTTATTCGCCGATGATGTCACGTTATCCTGCCCACTATTTTCAGCACTGCATGTTCAAAATACTTAAACCAATAACTTTGTGTTTAAAGCGCCATTTTGAAACCTAGGTATTGTAAACGGATTGGTACAGAGCAAAGGATACCCACGGAGTGGGTTTGGAAAACAATTAAATTTGCAGACAAGATTTCTGATATACGGTAGAGATATGTTAATGAAATGCTATTTATTAAAAGCGTATTTTGGGTAGTTAGTTAGTAACAGGCATAGAAAATATTTACTTACAGTGGCCCTTTAAGGGTGTTCACACTTATGCAACCATATTATTTTAGTTTTTTATATTTATTTCCCTTTACCTAAAAGATTTCAGTTTGTTTTTCAATTGAGTTGTACAGTTTATAGGTCATATTAAAGGTGGAAAAAGTTCTGAAATTATTTATCTTTGTCTCGTTTTTTTACATCACAGAAACCTGACATTTTAACAGGAGTGTATATATATATATATATATATATATATATATAATTTTAACTTGTCAAGTTTGCTTAAAGGGATACTAAACCCAATTTTTTTCTAATGACACGGTGAGTCCACAGATCATCATCATTACTATTGGGAATATCACTCCTGGCCTGCAGAGGAGGCAAAGAGCACCACAGCAAAAGCTGTTAAATACCACTCCCCTTACCAACAACCCCCAGTCTTTCTCTTTGCTTGTAGTTGCAAGGAGGTGGTAAAGTAGGTGTCCGATTCTTCTATCAAGAGTTTATTTTTAAAAGCAGAGCAAGCTGCACTGACTTTTTTCTGAGGTATACCCGTCGTCCATGTCAGTCTCTTTTAGTAGAGCAATGGCTTTTGAGCATTTGGGAACTTGGGGGGTATAATTGTGCTGCCCTTCCTTAATAAAGGCTGAATAAACCTACTCAGACATTTTAGTTTTCCACAGGTCCATGTAAGGAGTGTTACCTTTCAAACTTGGTGAGCTTGCCCTGCTGCCGGGCAGATTATTTTTGAGGTAAGTGCTGTGTTTTAGAATAAGACATGGCTCTTGGGGGGTTAATTTATTTCTGACTGTGTTCAGTTTTTATTTGGGCACTGTTGTGAATTTGGATGCAGCTTAGGCTGTTTTGTGGTTCTTTTTATTAGGGGTATTATATTTGGCTCTTGTGTGTGTTTAAAACGTCAGTAGCGTTTTACTTATAGGCAGTTTCAGTAAGCATTTGGAGTCCTCTGTATTTTCCTCCCAGCGTTGTTTTTTTTTTACTGTGATACTGTCATGCCGACCGGGAGGTTGTGTAGACGCCCACGATGGGCGGAGTTTTGTTTGTTTGGCGCGAGGGTTGCGCGCCCTTCCTCTCAGTATTGTTTTTACCTGCCTGTGAGAGGTTTTTCAGCTGCTGCTGCGATACCGGGTGTGTGTTTTCGTGGGAGCAGTTTGAGAGTGATTCCGGATCGTTTAGACGTTATTTCCTGGTGATAGGAGGCTGGCTAAGCACCTCAATTGGGGTTGTTGGGTGTAGAGGTGCTTGTAAGGGCTCAGGGCTGTTGTTTTTTTCTGGGCTTTGTTTTTTGGAACGTTTTTTAAAGAGACAGTAACGTTTTTGTTAAATCTGTGTGTAAAATTGACCAAGAGGATTTGCAAGCTGTTACCTGCAATTATGTCTAGATGCTAATGTAGAGCCATCTATCCCTTTCTGTTCCTCATGTATAGAGCGAATCATAGGGATAGACTTTTTGATACAGAGCCTTAATTTTCTAAGGAGAATGTTGTTCAGGAGTCTCCTGTTCAAGCTGTAGCACAGATTTCTCCCTATTCATCCCAATCTCTATCATCTTCACATGCAGTGCCCTGCTTTTCGTCTCAGGTTGGTTTTTCTTTACAGGATATGGCTACTCACATATCCTCTGCTGTATCTGAGGCTTTGTCTGTTTTTCCTGTGTTGCAGGGTAAGCGTAAAAGGAGTTCTGATTCTGTTGCAGTTATGTCTAATGTCTCTTCCCATATGACTGAGGAAGAAGATATTTCAGTAGCGTCTGAAGGTGGAATTTCCGATTCTGATAGTGTGACTCCTTTGGCTGATTCTGAGGTTGTTTCTTTCAGATTTAAGCTGGAGCACCTCCGTTTGTTACTCAGGGAGGTTTTGGCTACTTTGGATGACTCTGATTCTAAGGTCATAGTTACTCCCAAGAAGGCTAGTAAACGTAATCATTTTTTAAGGTTCCTTCTGTGGCGGAAGTTTTTCCTGTTCCAGATCATGTTTCAGAAATTATTGCACGGGAATGGGAGAAGCCTAGAATGCCTTTTTCTCCTCCTATTTTTAGGAAGATGTTTCCTATTGCGAGCTATTTTAAGGAATCTTAGCAGACGGTTCTTAAGGTAGAGGGGGCTATTTCCACTTTAGCTAAGAGGACCACTATTCCTATTTAGAATAGCTGTTCTTTTAAGGATCCCATGGATAAGAAGTTAGAAGCTTTACTTAAAAGGATGTATGTTCACCAGAGGTTCCAATGGCAACCTGCTGTGTGTATTGCTACAATTACCAGTGTGGCTGCATATTGGTTTGATGCATTGTCTGATTCTATTCAACATGAATCTCCTCTGGAGGAAATTCAGGATAGAATTAAAACTTTAAAATTGGCTAATTCTTTTATTGCAAACGCTTCTTTACAGGTCATCAAGTTAGGAGCAAAGATTTCCGGCTTTGCTGTTTTGGCGCGCAGGGCTTTATGGTTAAAGTCTTGGTCTGCGGATATATCATCTAAATCTAAACTTTTATCCATTCCTTACAAACCATGTTTGGTCCTGGTTTGGCTGAGATTATTTCTGATATTATTGGAGGAAAGGGTCATTCTCTTCCTCAGGATAGGAGAAATAAACAGAAGGGTCGTCAGAGTAATTCTCGTTCCTTTTATAACTTCTCCGGTAAGTCTTCCTCTTCCTCCTCCAGGCAGGATCAGTTCAAGCCCTCTTGGAAGTCCAATCAGTTCTGGAGCAAGGGGAAGCAATCTAAGAAGCCTGCCACTGACTCAAAATCAGCATGAAGGGTCTGCCCCCGATCCGGGAATGGATCGTGTGGGCGGCAGGCTATCTTTGTTCACTCAAACCTGGGTAAGGAATGTTCCAGATCCCTGGGTGGTAGAGATTGTGTCCCAGGGATACAAGCTGGAGTTAAAAACTTTTCCTCCCAGGGGCAGGCTTCATCTGTCAAGGTTATCTGTAAATCAGATGATAAAAAAGAGGCATTCTTAAGCTGTGTTCAGGATCTTTCCGACATTGAAGTGATTGTTCCTGTTCCAGTTCAGGAACAGGGACTACGGTTTTATTCCAATCTGTTTATCGTTCCCAAAAAGGAGGGAACTTTCAGACCTAGATCTCAAGTTGGTAAACAAATTTTTCAAGATGGAAACTATTCGGTCAATTCTTCCTCTGGTTCAAGAGGGTCATTCATGACTACAGTAGATCTGAAGGATGCGTATCTACACATTCCTATTCACAAGATCATCACAAGTTTCTGAGATTTGCTTTCTTAGACGAGCATTTTCAGTTTGTGGCTCTTCCTTTTGGTATTGCAACAGCTCCCAGGGTATTCTCAAAGGTTCTGGGTGCGTTGTTGGCAGTTCTCAGATTGCAGGGGGTTGCGGTTGCTCCTTATCTGGACGACATTCTTGTTCAGGCGTCAAGTTCCTTGATTCCAGCTACAAGAGTGGTATTCTTGGGAACCATTATAGATTCTTTGGAAATGAATTTTTTTTTTTACAGAAGCAAGGAAGTAAAACATTTTCAATTCTTGTCTTGCTTTTCAGTCCTCCCCTAGGCCGTCAGTGGCCTAATGTATGGAGGTTATTGGTCTAATGGTTTCAGTCATGGACATCATTCCGTTTGCTCGGTTCCATCTCAGGCCTCTGCAGTTATGCATGCTGAGACAGTGGAACAGAGATTATACGGATCTGTCTCCAAAGATTGTTCTAGATCAGACTGCAAGAGATTCTCTTCCGTGGTGGTTGTCTCAGGATCTTCTCTCCCAGGCAACTTGTTTTTGCAGGCCTTCCTGGGTGAGTGTGACACGGATGCCAGTTTTGCTGGGTTGGGGAGCTGTCTGGGGTTTGTTGAAGGCTCAGGGTCTGTGGACTCTGGAGGAATCGGTTCTTCCTATAAATGTCTTAGAGCTGAGGGCAATCTTCAATGCTCTTCTGGCATGGCCTCAGCTTCAACCCAGTTTCAGATTTCATTCGGACAATATAAAGTCCGTGGCTTACATCAGTCATCAGGGAGGAACTCAGAGTTCTTTGGCGATGAAGGAGGTAGCCAGGATTATTCAGTGGGCGGAGGCTCACAATTGCTGTCTGTCTGCGATCCACATTCCAGTCTTGGACAATTGGAAAGCAGATTTTCTGAGCAGACAGTCTTTTCATCCAGGGGAGTGGGAGCTTCATCCGGAGGTGTTTTCCAGTTTGATTCTCAAGTGGGGTCAACCGGAGTTGGATCTTATGGAATGTCGTCACAATGCCAAGCTTCCGAATTACGGATCAAGGTCAAGGGATCCTAAAGCTGTTCTAATAGATGCTCTAGCAGTTCATTGGAAGTTCAGCCTGGCATTCGTGTCCTCTGTTTGCCCTTCTTCCTTGGGTCATTGCTTGAATCAGACAAGAGAGGGAATCAGTGATTCTCATTGCACCGGCTTGGCCTCGCAGGATCTGGTATGCAGACCTGGTGGAGATGTCATCGTTTTCACCGTGGAGTCTTCCGTTGAGGAAGGACCTTCAGGGTCCTTTTCTTCATCCAAGTCTTGTTTCACTGAAGCTGACTGCTTGGAGATTGAATGCTTGATTCTATCTAAGTGTGGTTTTTCTGAGTCGGTTATTGAGACTATGATTTAGGCGCGTAAGCCTGTGACTAGAAAGATTTATTACAAGATATGGCGTAAATATCTGTATTGGTGTGAATCTTAGGGGTACTCTTGCAGTAGATTCCTAGGATTTTGTCTTTTCTCCAGGAGGGTCTGGAGAAAGGTTTGTCTGCTAGTACCTTGAAGGGTCAAATTTCTGCTTTATCTATTTTGTTACTTAAACGCCTGGCGTATGTGCCAGGTGTTGTCTTTTTGTCAGGCTTTGGTTAGAATTCGGACTATGTTTAAGTTTGTGACTCCTTGGAGTCTCTATTTAGTTCTGAGAGTTCTTCAACATGCTCCGTTTGAGCATATGCATTCTTTGGATATTAAGTTGTTAACCTGGAAGGTTTTGTTTTTGGTTGCTATCTCTTCAGCTTGAAGAGTCTCTGAGCTTTCTGCGCTGCAGTGTGAGTCTCCTTTCCTTATTTTTCATTCTGATAAGGTAGTACTGCGTACTGCTCCAGGTTTTCTTCCCAAGGTTGTTTCTGATAAGAATATTAATCAAGAGATTGTTGTTCATCCTTTGTGTCCTAATCCTTCTCATAAGGAACGTTTGTTGCACAACAAAGCTTAAGAGCTACATTTAGCCACTAATAAGCAAGCAAAACATAGGATATGAGCTAAAAATGGTCAGGGTCCTAAGTTTTACATTCCTGCTTTTTAAATTAAAGATAAGAACAGAACAAAGAATAATTGATAATAAGAGTTGGAGTATGCAATTTTAGGCAACTGAATCCTGAAAGAAAACATTTGGTTCTAGTATCCCTTTAACTAGAAAACACAAAAAAAATTACTCTTTTTCTGAATTGTTTAATGAAAGGACTACATTAGCTGGAAACTATATAAAAAAAAAAATCTCCCAATAGCACTATACTCAATCAAAAAGTTGTCTGCTCCAAAAAGGGCACAAGTAGTATTAAAGAGCTATGAAACACAATCTTTTTTTCTTTCATGATTCAGATAGAGCATATAATTTTAATCAACTTTCTAATTTCAATTTTCTTTCTCTTGGTATCTTATGTTGAAAAGCAGGGACGTGTGCTTAGGAGTAGACCCATTTCTGGAGCACTATATGGCAGCAGTTTTGCAAGAATGTTATCCATTTGCAAGCGCACTAGGTGACAGCGCTATTTCCATCTGCCTACCTAGGTATCTCTTCAACACAGAATATAATTGGAACAAAGCAAATTTAAAATGGTATGCTCTGTCTGAATCATTATGGATGCAAAGTCCTTATAGATGAAATTCATATTCTTTGTAATCTAAATCTAATTTTTTACAGTATATATTTTATGCTTAAGCCATCAACGTTTATGCTATTAAAAAACAAACTCTTTTTACCAGTTCTATCATAAAATAACAAGAATAGATTCTATAACACTTCTTCCCAATGCTTAATGGATTACTCATTGTCTAACAGCTTTCCAAGTTAAAGCCCCAAAGACTTGGTGCAACAAAAAAAAAAGCACAGACGCAAATATCATGTAATATTCAACACATAATGCTTTCATTAGGGACCTGCATCTTACTGATGGAAACTCACATCAGCAATTTAAAACCTTCAGTGATCAGAACTAAGCTATAAAAACACCATTTAGAGACTTAAAGTGGTTATGTTTTTGAACCTTTCCAAAAATTCTATGTCATTTTTATTTTGTCCGGAACTGAAAGTTGCTGGCTTTTAAAAAAAAATGTTCAGTTTGACGGAAAGGTTAAGACTCCTCAGGCATATATGTAAGAAAAATAGCATTTCAGTATTGTTTGCCTCGTAATGAGAAGTTAACCTACATTAAGTGGTAAACCTTTAAATAGCAAAATAGCATTTTGAAGGCCTGCTTTTGTGTATGAACTGCTTTTAAAGCAGTTATTTTTAAAGTAACATCAAAGTAAAAATTAAACTTCGTTAGAGCCTATAATTAAAAAAGACAAAATAAATTTAAAAAAAAAAAGCTTAATAATAATAAAAAAATATATATACCAGTTTTACCTCTTTATTGGTACCCTTTATTGAAACTTAGCTCATATCAACGAGATCATATCTAGGATCAAGAATGTGATGAACAGTATGGAGGACATTTATGAAAAGGTTCCCAGGTAGGGAACTTTTTCACCCAGGTGTGGAGGAAGCGATTTTTCTATGTTCCTTTTAACTTAGACTGGCACTTTCAGTTGTTTGTGTCCTACACATGTAAGACCTATTTATTTCTAATTCACTATTGTGCATTCTCTTAAGTAGGTAAAGTATTTGTACTGAAGTGTGTGTGCGTCTAGCACATCATAAAAAGGTGTCATGTTTAGCTTTCTTCTATAAGATACGACGAGTCCACGGATTAGGTATTTAGTGTTGTTCTAATGATCTTTGTGACCTATGTGTTGTGGGATTATTACTCCTATGTCTTTTTCCCAAATTTCTAATTATGGGATAGGGTGCCCCGGGAACGGGGTGATTAATATCTTATATATAAGCGAGAGCGTATGACGGATTGGGGGGTCTTTTATACATAGTTGTTCGTTAGAGGCCTAGTCATGTTTTTAGATTGCTTGTGAGTTGTAATAAAGCTATGAACTTGCCTGTACGTAAACCAGCTATTTAGGCAAGTAAAGCCTTTCTGGATCAGTTCTGTTTGTGGTTGTATTTGTTCGTTATGTATAAGCCAACACACCGGAAAATCGTATAGATGGGAAGAGTGGCAGTGATTTTCCATGCTGGGGCCTAAGTCTAGTTCACCGTTCTCTATCAGCGATGTCAGTGGAGAAGGTCTCGAGGAGAGATATGGGAAATTAATCATTATTCCACAACTTAAATGTTTCAGATATGATGGGGTTAAATTTTGGATACTTGTGTTTTTGTTTTTGGATAGCCCAGCAGGATCTACTAAGATTTGTTGATTGGGTGATTTCATGCTCCATGGCCACCCACCGTTTATATTTTTTTATGTATGTTCCAGTCAATATTTCTTTGTAAAAATATTGCATATATATAATATGTTAGGTTAGGGAGGCCCAGCCCTCCATGTGTTTTAGGTAGGGACATAAGTTGTTAATTCTAGGGTGTCTCTTGTGCCATGTGAAATTGCTGAGCGCTCTCTGTAATGTATCTAAATATCTTTCTGGCAACGGGATTGGTAATGTCTGAAGAATATATGATATTCTAGGAAATATATTCATCTTTATTAGGTTGATACGGCCCAACCATGATAGTTTTTTAGATCTCCAGCTCGATAGGTCTCTTATCACTTCTAGTTTTATCTTTTCATAATTGAGTTGGAAAAGTGTCTCTATTGATGTGGCGAGGTGAACTCACAAGTATTTGAGAGAATGTGTGTTCCATTTAAAGGGGGAGAGTTTTACTATTTCTTTTTTATTGGGGTCTAGTGTGATATTAAGTATCTCTGATTTGGGGATATTGACCAGAAAATTTGACTGCGTGTGAAAGGTATCTAACTCCCTGACTAACAAGGGTAAGGAATGTTCAGGATTTGTTAAAGTAAATAAAATGTCATCTGCGAATAAAGATATAGTATATTTTTGGTTATCTATAGTGACTCCTTCAATTTCAGGATGAGATCTAATTTTAATGGCCAGTGTCTCAATTACGCACGCAAATAACAATGGGGATAGTGGACACCCTTGTCTTGATCTGTGATGCTATTTTTGATATCATCAAAATTGATGTTAAGTCTATGTCTTTAGCTATTTTAGCTAGAAGAGCTTTGTGGCTCAAATATTGGAATGCTGAGATGGTATCTAAGTTTAGATTACTATCTTTTTCTTTCCAAGGTAACAATTTGTTTTGGTTCTCAGTTGGATTACATTATTTCAACTGTCACTGGGGGAAGGGAGTTTTTTTGCCTCAGGATAAAAGATCTAAGGGTAAATCTAAAGCTTCTAATCGTTTTCGTTCTTTTCCACAGAACAAGGAACAGAAAACCAATCCTTCCCTAAAGACTCTGGTTCCAATTGAAAACTGAAATTATTCCATGACATTTCGGCAGATTCTGTTCAAAATCTGTGGATTCAGAGTATTGTCTCTCAAGGGTATCGAATAGGTTTTTTTTTTTACCTCAGGATAAAAGATCTAAAAGTAAATCTAAAGCTTCTAATCATTTTCGTTCTTTGACAGAATAAGGAACATAAACCAAATCCTTCCCCCAAGGAATCTGGTTCCAATTGGAAACCTTCCTCAAGTTGGAATAAATCCAAGCCTTTTAAGAAACCAAAGCCAGCCCCCAAGTCTGCATGATGGTGCGGCCCTCATTCCAGCTCAGCTGGTGGGGGGCAGATTAAATTTTTTTCAGAACATTTGGGCAGATTCTGTCCAAAATCTTTGGCTTCAGAGCATTGTTTCTCAAGGGTAAGTAAGACCTCTTGTGAGTTTTTTTTCTCTCACGCATTCCAGCGAATCCAGTGAAGGCTCAGGCTTTTCTGAAGTGTGTTTCAGATCTAGAGCTTTCAGGGGTAATTATACCAGTTCGGTTTCAGGAACAGGGTCTGGGCTTTTATTCAAATCTATTTATTGTCCCAAAGAAAGAAAATTCATTCAGGCCAGTTCTGGATCTGAAAATTTTGAAACGTTTTGTAAGAGGATGCATATCTTCATATTCAGATTCATCCAGACCACTATCGGTTTCTGAGATTTTCTTTTCTAGACAAGCATTACCAATTTGTCGCTCTTCCATTTGGCCTACCGACAGCTCCGAGAATTTTTTCAAAAGTTCTCGTGCCCTAATCTCTGTAATCAGAGAACAGGGTATTCCTTATTTGGACAATATCTTGATACTAGCTCAGTCTTTACATTTTGCCGAATCTCACACGAATCAACTAGTGTTGTTTCTTCAAAGACAGGGTTGGAGGATCAATTTACCAAAAAGTTCCTTGATTCCTCAGACAAAGGTATCCTTTTTAGGTTTCCAGGTAGATTCAGTGTCCATGACTCTGTCTCTAACAGAAAAGAGACAAATTAAATTGGTTTCAGTCTGTCAGAACCTTCAGTCTCAATCATTCCCTTCAGTGGCTATGTGCATGGAGGTTTTAGGTCTCATGACTGCAGCATCGGACGCGATCCCCTTTTCTTGTTTTCATATGACACCTCTCCAGCTTTGTATGCTGAATCAATGGTGCAGGGATTATACAAAGATATCACAATTAATATCCTTAAATCCCAATGTTCAACTTTCTCTTACTTGGTGGTTAGATCACCACCGTATAATTCAAGGGGCCTCTTTTGTTCGTCCAACCTGGACTGTGATCACAACAGATGCAAGTCTTTCAGGTTGTGGAGCTGTCTGGGGATCTCTGACAGCACAAGGGGTTTGGAAATCTCAAGAGGCGAGGTTACCAATCAATATTTTAGAACTCTGTGCTATTTTCAGGGCTCTTCAGGTTTGGCCTCTGTTGAAGAGAGAACCATTCATTTGTTTCCAGACAGACAATGTCACAGCTGTGGCATATGTCAATAATCAGGGTGGGACTCGCAGTCCCCTAGCTAAGAAAGAAGTATCTTGAATACTTGCTTGGGCAGAATCCAGTTCTTGTCTAATTTCTGCGGTACATATCCCAGGTGTAGACAATTGGGAAGCGGATTATGTCAGCCGTCAGACTTTACATCCGGGGGACTGGTCGCTCCATACAGATGTGTTTTTTCAGTTTGTTCAGATGTGGGGTCTTGCAGAAATAGATCTGTTGGCTTCCCATCTAAACAAAAAAATTCCCAGGTACCTGTCCAGGGATCCTCAGGCGGAGTCGGTGGATGCGTTAGCAGTTTCTTGGTTTTACCAACCTGCTTATATCTTCCCACCTCTAGTTCTGATCTCCAAGATCATCATGGAACATTCGTTTCTGTTTCTGGTAGCACCATCATGGCCTCACAGGTTCTGGTATGAGGACCTTGTCCCGATGTCTACTTGTCAACCTTGGCCACTTCCTTTAAGACCAGATCTTCTGTCTCAAGGACCGTTTTTCCATCAGGATCTCAAATCATTAAATTTGAAGGTATGGAAATTGAACGCTTAGTGCTTAGTCATAGAGGTTTCTCTGACTCAGTAGTTGATGCTATGTTACAGGCTCGTAAATCTGTTTCTAGGAAGATTTATTATCGAGTTTGGAAGACTTATATTTCATGGTGTTCTTATAAATTCTCCAGGCATTCTTTTAGAATTCCTAGAATTTGACTGTTTCTTCAGGATTGTTTGGATAAAGGTTTGTCTGCAAGTTCCTTGAAGGGACAAATCTCTGCTCATTCAGGTTTATTTCACAGAAAGATTGCTAAGCTTCCTGATATTCACTGTTTTGTTCAGGTTTTGGTCTGTATCAAGCCTGTCATTATATCAATCTCTCCTCCTTGTAGTCTTAATTTGGTTTTGAAAGCTTTACAGACTCCTCCTTTTGAGCCTATGCATTTTTTGGATATTAAACTACTTTCTTGGAAAGTGTTGTTCCTTTTGGCTATCTCTTCTGCTAGAAGAGTTTCTGAATTATCTGCTAGAAGAGTTTCTGAATTATCTGCTATTTCTTGTGAGTCACCTTTTCTGATTTTTCATCAAGATAAGGCAGTTTTGCAGACTTCATTTAAATGTTTACCTAAGGTTGTGAATTCTAACAACATTAATAGGGAAATTGTTGTCCCCTCTTTGTGTCCTAATCCTAAGTATTCTTTGGAGAGATCCTTACATTCTCTGGATATTGTAAGAGCTTTAAAATATTATGTTGAAGCTACTAAAGGAAGACTTCTAGTCTATTTGTTGTCTTTTCTGGTTCTAGGAAAGGTCAGAAAGCTTCTGCCATTTCCTTGGCATCTTGGTTAAAGCTTTTGATTCTTAAGGCTTATTTGGAGTCGGATCAGGCCCCGCCTCAGAGAATCACAGCTCATTCTACTACATCAGTCTCCACTTTGTGGGCTTTTAAGAATGAAGCTTCAGTTGATCAGATTTGCAATGCAGCGACTTGGTCTTCTTTGCATACATTTTCTAAATTCTACCGTTTTGATGTATTTGCCTCTTCGGAAGCAGTTTTTGGTAGAAAAGTTCTTCAGGCAGCTGTTTCAGTTTGATTCCTCTGCTTATGTTTTAAGTTTTTTCTTTTCAATTATGAGAAAAACTTATTCTTTTGGTTGTGGATTTAATTTTTCAGCGGAAAATGGCTATTTTTTATTTTATCCCTTCCTCTCTAGTGACTCTTCTGTGGCGTTCCACATCTCGGGTATTACTATCCCATGCATCACTAGCTCATGGACTCTTGCCAATTACATGAAAGAAAACAATTTATGTAAGAACTTACCTGATAAATTAATTTCTTTCATATTGGCCAAGAGTCCATGAGACCCACCTTTTTTATGGGGGTTATGTTTTTTTTTGTATAAAGCACAATTATATTTCCAATTCCTTTTTTTATGCATTTTACTTCTTTTTTCTATCACCCCACTACTTGGCTATTCGTTAAACTGAATTGTCTGTGTGGTGAGGGGTGTATTTGTAGGCATTTTGAGGTTTGGGAAACGTTGCCCCTCCTAGTAGGATTGTATATCCCATACGTCACTAGCTCATGGACTTATCAGGTTCTTACATAAATTATGTTTTTCTGTTTTTCTGCTCTGCCCTTTCTGCACATAATATTTTAAAGGGTGTATGTGCTATGGCTTTAGAAACCAAATTCTTTAATTTGGGTAAAACTTGATGACACTCTTTTAGCTTTGCAGTTTCCATCAATAGCTAGCTTTGCATTTGACACTCTGGAAAACTAAATGGCCAAAACCTTTCATCTCTCAATGGAATCTCAATGTTTTCATTACTTTCTTTTAAATAAAGAGCTCTTGCGTAATATTTTTAGTTGTGCTTGCACACAGAGTATTTTATTAAGAGATCGTTTCTGTGTTACATCTTTTTCATTTATTAAAATATATGACTTTGTAGTTCCACTTTAAACTAAACAAACCTGCTACTAAAACATTTTTTATTATAAAAAAAAAAAAAACAATGAAATATATGAGCACCTGACGAGCATCTCTTCTTTAATAACGTGAAGATGATGATACTTGCTATGGGCCTTCTCGGAGGAACAAAACATTGCAGTAAATACTTCTGGCGCACCACAGGGAAAGTATATTAGCCACGAAGATTCCGAGAATGCTGTAATTTAAATCTGAATGTGGCTGATTTCTAAGCCAAAGGGATGTTTTCTGTTTCTAGCAGCTCCTGGCGTTGCAGCAAGGGCCCAGGGATTTCTTCTTGGAATATCTTGCACATAATTACTTTAAGAGAATAATTCTTGTCAGTTTGAAAACTGTTACCCAGTCTGTTCATTTGTTAACTGGTAAAGGATTTTTTTAATCCCAGTGAGACAACGTGTTTGGCTCAGATATAAAAACAAGACGCTTGGTGGCTTTTCTTATGTTTGTGCCGAGCAAAACATTCCAGTCTTAATTAGACTGATTATATTCAGCATTGGTGATCATTTCCCTCTCGTTAAGCATTAGCACTTTGCTGTATTAAGCTCTCACAAGAAATTCGTTACTTGCCTACTCTTTTGATTTGGAAAATAGGCTTTAGATTTCAGACGTGTTTGGGTGTGTGTATGTGTATCTGTTCTCTCGCTCTCTTCTCTCGCTCTCTTCTCTCGCTCTCTTCTCTCGCTCTCTTCCCTCGCTCTCTTCCCTCGCTCTCTTCCCTCGCTCTCTTCCCTCACTCTCTTCCCTCGCTCCCTTCCCTCGCTTTTGCTCTTTTCTCGCTCTCTTTTCTCTCGCTCTCTTTTCTCTCGCTCTCTTTTCTCTCGCTCTCTTTTCTCTCGCTCTCTTTTCTCTCGCTCTCTTTTCTCTCGCTCTCTTTTCTCTCGCTCTCTTTTCTCTCGCTCTCTTCCCTCGCTTTTGCTCTTTTCTCGCTTTTGCTCTTCTCTCGCTTTTGCTCTTCTCTCGCTCTCTCTTCTCTCGCTCTCTCTTCTCTCGCTCTCTCTTCTCTCGCTCTCTTCTCTCTCTCGCTCTCTTTTCTCTCGCTCTCTTTTCTCTCGCTCTCTTTTCTCTCGCTCTCTTTTCTCTCGCTCTCTTTTCTCTCGCTCTCTTTTCTCTCGCTCTCTTTTCTCTCTCCTCTCTTTTCTCTTTCTTCTCTCTCGCTCTCTTCTCTCTCGCTCTTCTCTCTCTCTCGCTTTTGCTCTTTTCTCGCTTTTGCTCTACTCTCGCTCTCTTTTCTCTCGCTCTCTTTTCTCTCGCTCTCTTTTCTCTCGCTCTCTTTTCTCTCGCTCTTTTCTCTCGCTCTCTTTTCTCTCGCTCTCTTTTTTCTCGCTCTCTTTTCTCTCGCTCTCTTTTCTCTCTCCTCTCTTTTCTCTTTCTTCTCTCTCGCTCTCTTCCCTCGCTTTTGCTCTTTTCTCGCTTTTGCTCTTTTCTCGCTTTTGCTCTTCTCTCGCTTTTGCTCTTCTCTCGCTCTCTCTTCTCTCGCTCTCTCTTCTCTCGCTCTCTTTTCTCTCGCTCTCTTTTCTCTCGCTCTCTTTTCTCTCGCTCTCTTTTCTCTCGCTCTTTTCTCTCGCTCTCTTTTCTCTCGCTCTCTTTTTTCTCGCACTCTTTTCTCTCGCTCTCTTTTCTCTCTCCTCTCTTTTCTCTTTCTTCTCTCTCGCTCTCTTCCCTCGCTTTTGCTCTTTTCTCGCTTTTGCTCTTTTCTCGCTTTTGCTCTTCTCTCGCTTTTGCTCTTCTCTCGCTTTTGCTCTTCTCTCGCTCTCTCTTCTCTCGCTCTCTCTTCTCTCGCTCTCTCTTCTCTCGCTCTCTTTTCTCTCGCTCTCTTTTCTCTCGCTCTCTTTTCTCTCGCTCTCTTTTCTCTCGCTCTCTTTTCTCTCGCTCTCTTTTCTCTCTCCTCTCTTTTCTCTCTCCTCTCTTTTCTCTCTCCTCTCTTTTCTCTTTCTTCTCTCTCGCTCTCTTCTCTCTCGCTCTCTTCTCTCTCTCTCGCTTTTGCTCTTTTCTCGCTTTTGCTCTACTCTCGCTCTCTTTTCTCTCGCTCTCTTTTCTCTCGCTCTCTTTTCTCTCGCTCTCTTTTCTCTCGCTCTCTTTTCTCTCGCTCTCTTTTCTCTCGCTCTCTTTTCTCTCGCTCTCTTTTCTCTCTCCTCTCTTTTCTCTTTCTTCTCTCTCGCTCTCTTCTCTCTCGCTCTCTTCTCTCTCGCTCTCTTCTCTCTCGCTCTCTTCTCTCTCGCTCTCTTCTCTCTTGCTCTCTTCTCTCTCTCTCGCTCTCTTCTCTCTTGCTCTCTTCTCTCTCTCTCGCTCTCTTCTCTCTCTCTCGCTCTCTTCTCTCTCTCGCTCTCTTCTCTCTCTCGCTCTCTTCTCTCTCTCTCGCTCTCTTCTCTCTCTCTCGCTCTCTTCTCTCTCTCTCGCTCTCTTCTCTCTCTCGCTCTCTTCTCTCTCTCGCTTTCTTCTCTCTCTCGCTCTCTTCTCTCTCTCGCTCTCTTCTCTCTCTCGCTCTCTTCTCTCTCTCGCTCTCTTCTCTCTCTCGCTCTCTTCTCTCTCTCGCTCTCTTCTCTCTCTCGCTTTCTTCGCTCCCTTCTCTCTCTTCGCTCCCTTCTCTCTCTTTCGCTCTAGGCTTTAGATTTCAGACGTGTTTGGGTGTGTGTATGTGTATCTCTTCTCTCGCTCTCTTCTCTCGCTCTCTTCTCTCGCTCTCTTCTCTCGCTCTCTTCTCTCGCTCTCTTCTCTCGCTCTCTTCTCTCGCTCCCTTCCCTCGCTCTCTTCCCTCGCTCCCTTCCCTCGCTTTTGCTCTTTTCTCGCTTTTGCTCTTTTCTCGCTTTTGCTCTACTCTCGCTCTCTTTTCTCTCGCTCTCTTTTCTCTCGCTCTCTTTTCTCTCGCTCTCTTTTCTCTCGCTCTCTTTTCTCTCGCTCTCTTTTCTCTCGCTCTCTTTTTTCTCGCTCTCTTTTCTCTCGCTCTCTTTTCTCTCTCCTCTCTTTTCTCTTTCTTCTCTCTCGCTCTCTTCTCTCTCGCTCTCTTCTCTCTCGCTCTCTTCTCTCTCGCTCTCTTCTCTCTTGCTCTCTTCTCTCTCTCTCGCTCTCTTCTCTCTCTCGCTCTCTTCTCTCTCTCGCTCTCTTCTCTCTCTCTCGCTCTCTTCTCTCGCTCTCTTCTCTCTCTCTCGCTCTCTTCTCTCTCTCTCGCTCTCTTCTCTCTCTCTCGCTCTCTTCTCTCTCTCTCGCTCTCTTCTCTCTCTCGCTCTCTTCTCTCTCTCGCTCTCTTCGCTCCCTTCGCTCTCTTCGCTCCCTTCTCTCTCTTTCGCTCTAGGCTTTAGATTTCAGACGTGTTTGGGTGTGTGTATGTGTATCTCTTCTCTCGCTCTCTTCTCTCGCTCTCTTCTCTCGCTCTCTTTTCTCGCTCTCTTCTCTCGCTCTCTTCTCTCGCTCCCTTCCCTCGCTCTCTTCCCTCACTCTCTTCCCTCGCTCCCTTCCCTCGCTTTTGCTCTTTTCTCGCTTTTGCTCTTTTCTCGCTTTTGCTCTTTTCTCTCGCTCTCTTTTCTCTCGCTCTCTTTTCTCTCGCTCTCTTTTCTCTCGCTCTCTTTTCTCTCGCTCTCTTTTCTCTCGCTCTCTTTTCTCTCGCTCTCTTTTCTCTCGCTCTCTTCCCTCGCTCTCTTCCCTCGCTTTTGCTCTTCTCTCGCTCTCTTTTCTCTCGCTCTCTTTTCTCTCGCTCTCTTTTCTCTTGCTCTCTTTTCTCTTGCTCTCTTTTCTCTTGCTCTCTTTTCTCTCGCTCTCTTTTCTCTCGCTCTCTTTTCTCTCGCTCTCTTTTCTCTCGCTCTCTTTTCTCTCGCTCTCTTTTCTCTCGCTCTCTTTTCTCTCGCTCTCTTTTCTCTTTCTTCTCTCTCGCTCTCTTCTCTCTCGCTCTCTTCTCTCTCGCTCTCTTCTCTCTCGCTCTCTTCTCTCTTGCTCTCTTCTCTCTCTCTCGCTCTCTTCTCTCTCTCGCTCTCTTCTCTCTCTCGCTCTCTTCTCTCTCTCGCTCTCTTCTCTCTCTCGCTCTCTTCTCTCTCTCGCTCTCTTCTCTCTCTCGCTTTCTTCGCTCCCTTCTCTCTCTTCGCTCCCTTCTCTCTCTTCGCTCCCTTCTCTCTCTTTCGCTCTCTTTCGCTCTCTTTCGCTCTCTCTTCTCTCGCTCTCTTTTCTCTCGCTCTCTTTTCTCTCGCTCTCTTTTCTCTCGCTCTCTTTTCTCTCGCTCTCTTTTCTCTCGCTCTCTTTTCTCTCGCTCTCTTTTCTCTCGCTCTCTTTTCTCTCGCTCTCTTTTCTCTCGCTCTCTTTTCTCTCGCTTTTGCTCTTCTCTCTCGCTCTCTTCTCTCTCGCTCTCTTCTCTCTCGCTCTCTTCTCTCTCGCTCTCTTCTCTCTCTCTCTTCTCTCTCTCGCTCTCTTCTCTCTCTCGCTCTCTTCTCTCTCTCGCTTTCTTCGCTCCCTTCTCTCTCTTCGCTCCCTTCTCTCTCTTTCGCTCTCTTTCGCTCTCTTTCGCTCTCTTTCGCTCTCTTTCGCTCTCTTTCGCTCTCTCTTCTCTCGCTCTCTTTTCTCTCGCTCTCTTTTCTCTCGCTCTCTTTTCTCTCGCTCTCTTTTCTCTCGCTCTTTTCTCTCGCTCTCTTTTCTCTCGCTCTCTTTTCTCTCGCTCTCTTTTCTCTCGCTCTCTTTTCTCTCGCTCTCTCTTCTCTTTCTTCACTCACGTTCTCTTCTCTCTTGCTCTCTTCTCTCTCTCGCTCTCTTCTCTCTCTCGCTCTCTTCTCTCTCTTCGCTCTCTTCTCTCTCTTCGCTCTCTTCTCTCTCTTCGCTCTCTTCTCTCTCTCGCTCTCTTCTCTCTCTCGATTTCTTCGCTCCCTTCTCTCTCTCGCTTTCTTCGCTCCCTTCTCTCTCTTCGCTTTTCTCGCTTTTGCTCTTTTCTCTCGCTCTCTTTTCTCTCGCTCTCTTTTCTCTCGCTCTCTTTTCTCTCGCTCTCTTTTCTCTCGCTCTCTTTTCTCTCGCTCTCTTTTCTCTCGCTCTCTTTTCTCTCGCTCTCTTCCCTCGCTCTCTTCCCTCGCTTTTGCTCTTCTCTCGCTCTCTTTTCTCTCGCTCTCTTTTCTCTCGCTCTCTTTTCTCTTGCTCTCTTTTCTCTTGCTCTCTTTTCTCTCGCTCTCTTTTCTCTCGCTCTCTTTTCTCTCGCTCTCTTTTCTCTTTCTTCTCTCTCGCTCTCTTCTCTCTCGCTCTCTTCTCTCTCGCTCTCTTCTCTCTTGCTCTCTTCTCTCTCTCTCGCTCTCTTCTCTCTCTCGCTCTCTTCTCTCTCTCGCTCTCTTCTCTCTCTCGCTCTCTTCTCTCTCTCGCTCTCTTCTCTCTCTCGCTTTCTTCGCTCCCTTCTCTGTCTTCGCTCCCTTCTCTCTCTTTCGCTCTCTTTCGCTCTCTTTCGCTCTCTTTCGCTCTCTTTCGCTCTCTCTTCTCTCGCTCTCTTTTCTCTCGCTCTCTTTTCTCTCGCTCTCTTTTCTCTCGCTCTCTTTTCTCTCGCTCTCTTTTCTCTCGCTCTCTTTTCTCTCGCTCTCTTTTCTCTCGCTCTCTTTTCTCTCGCTCTCTTTTCTCTCGCTCTCTTTTCTCTCGCTCTCTTTTCTCTCGCTCTCTTTTCTCTCTCCTCTCTTTTCTCTCTCCTCTCTTTTCTCTTTCTTCTCTCTCGCTCTCTTCTCTCTCGCTCTCTTCTCTCTCGCTCTCTTCTCTCTCGCTCTCTTCTCTCTTGCTCTCTTCTCTCGCTCTCTTCTCTCTTGCTCTCTTCTCTCTCTCTCGCTCTCTTCTCTCTCTCTCGCTCTCTTCTCTCTCTCGCTCTCTTCTCTCTCTCGCTCTCTTCTCTCTCTCTCGCTCTCTTCTCTCTCTCTCGCTCTCTTCTCTCTCTCGCTCTCTTCTCTCTCTCGCTTTCTTCTCTCTCTCGCTCTCTTCTCTCTCTCGCTCTCTTCTCTCTCTCGCTCTCTTCTCTCTCTCGCTCTCTTCTCTCTCTCGCTCTCTTCTCTCTCTCGCTCTCTTCTCTCTCTCGCTTTCTTCGCTCCCTTCTCTCTCTTCGCTCCCTTCTCTCTCTTTCGCTCTAGGCTTTAGATTTCAGACGTGTTTGGGTGTGTGTATGTGTATCTCTTCTCTCGCTCTCTTCTCTCGCTCTCTTCTCTCGCTCTCTTCTCTCGCTCTCTTCTCTCGCTCTCTTCTCTCGCTCTCTTCTCTCGCTCCCTTCCCTCGCTCTCTTCCCTCGCTCCCTTCCCTCGCTTTTGCTCTTTTCTCGCTTTTGCTCTTTTCTCGCTTTTGCTCTACTCTCGCTCTCTTTTCTCTCGCTCTCTTTTCTCTCGCTCTCTTTTCTCTCGCTCTCTTTTCTCTCGCTCTCTTTTCTCTCGCTCTCTTTTCTCTCGCTCTCTTTTTTCTCGCTCTCTTTTCTCTCGCTCTCTTTTCTCTCTCCTCTCTTTTCTCTTTCTTCTCTCTCGCTCTCTTCTCTCTCGCTCTCTTCTCTCTCGCTCTCTTCTCTCTCGCTCTCTTCTCTCTTGCTCTCTTCTCTCTCTCTCGCTCTCTTCTCTCTCTCGCTCTCTTCTCTCTCTCGCTCTCTTCTCTCTCTCTCGCTCTCTTCTCTCGCTCTCTTCTCTCTCTCTCGCTCTCTTCTCTCTCTCTCGCTCTCTTCTCTCTCTCTCGCTCTCTTCTCTCTCTCTCGCTCTCTTCTCTCTCTCGCTCTCTTCTCTCTCTCGCTCTCTTCGCTCCCTTCGCTCTCTTCGCTCCCTTCTCTCTCTTTCGCTCTAGGCTTTAGATTTCAGACGTGTTTGGGTGTGTGTATGTGTATCTCTTCTCTCGCTCTCTTCTCTCGCTCTCTTCTCTCGCTCTCTTTTCTCGCTCTCTTCTCTCGCTCTCTTCTCTCGCTCCCTTCCCTCGCTCTCTTCCCTCACTCTCTTCCCTCGCTCCCTTCCCTCGCTTTTGCTCTTTTCTCGCTTTTGCTCTTTTCTCGCTTTTGCTCTTTTCTCTCGCTCTCTTTTCTCTCGCTCTCTTTTCTCTCGCTCTCTTTTCTCTCGCTCTCTTTTCTCTCGCTCTCTTTTCTCTCGCTCTCTTTTCTCTCGCTCTCTTTTCTCTCGCTCTCTTTTCTCTCGCTCTCTTCCCTCGCTCTCTTCCCTCGCTTTTGCTCTTCTCTCGCTCTCTTTTCTCTCGCTCTCTTTTCTCTCGCTCTCTTTTCTCTTGCTCTCTTTTCTCTTGCTCTCTTTTCTCTCGCTCTCTTTTCTCTCGCTCTCTTTTCTCTCGCTCTCTTTTCTCTCGCTCTCTTTTCTCTCGCTCTTTTCTCTCGCTCTCTTTTCTCTTTCTTCTCTCTCGCTCTCTTCTCTCTCGCTCTCTTCTCTCTCGCTCTCTTCTCTCTCGCTCTCTTCTCTCTTGCTCTCTTCTCTCTCTCTCGCTCTCTTCTCTCTCTCGCTCTCTTCTCTCTCTCGCTCTCTTCTCTCTCTCGCTCTCTTCTCTCTCTCGCTCTCTTCTCTCTCTCGCTCTCTTCTCTCTCTCGCTTTCTTCGCTCCCTTCTCTCTCTTCGCTCCCTTCTCTCTCTTTCGCTCTCTTTCGCTCTCTTTCGCTCTCTCTTCTCTCGCTCTCTTTTCTCTCGCTCTCTTTTCTCTCGCTCTCTTTTCTCTCGCTCTCTTTTCTCTCGCTCTCTTTTCTCTCGCTCTCTTTTCTCTCGCTCTCTTTTCTCTCGCTCTCTTTTCTCTCGCTCTCTTTTCTCTCGCTCTCTTTTCTCTCGCTCTCTTTTCTCTCGCTCTCTTTTCTCTCGCTCTCTTTTCTCTCGCTCTCTTTTCTCTCGCTCTCTTTTCTCTCGCTCTCTTTTCTCTCTGCTCTCTTTTCTCTCTCCTCTCTTTTCTCTTTCTTCTCTCGCTCTCTTCTCTCTCGCTCTCTTCTCTCTCGCTCTCTTCTCTCTCGCTCTCTTCTCTCTCGCTCTCTTCTCTCTCGCTCTCTTCTCTCTCGCTCTCTTCTCTCTCTCTCTTCTCTCTCTCGCTCTCTTCTCTCTCTCGCTCTCTTCTCTCTCTCGCTTTCTTCGCTCCCTTCTCTCTCTTCGCTCCCTTCTCTCTCTTTCGCTCTCTTTCGCTCTCTTTCGCTCTCTCTTCTCTCGCTCTCTTTTCTCTCGCTCTCTTTTCTCTCGCTCTCTTTTCTCTCGCTCTCTTTTCTCTCGCTCTCTTTTCTCTCGCTCTTTTCTCTCGCTCTCTTTTCTCTCGCTCTCTTTTCTCTCGCTCTCTTTTCTCTCGCTCTCTTTTCTCTCGCTCTCTTTTCTCTCGCTCTCTCTTCTCTTTCTTCACTCACGTTCTCTTCTCTCTTGCTCTCTTCTCTCTCGCTCTCTTTTCTCTCGCTCTCTCTTCTCTTTCTTCACTCACGTTCTCTTCTCTCTTGCTCTCTTCTCTCTCTCGCTCTCTTCTCTCTCTCGCTCTCTTCTCTCTCTTCGCTCTCTTCTCTCTCTTCGCTCTCTTCTCTCTCTTCGCTCTCTTCTCTCTCTCGCTCTCTTCTCTCTCTCGATTTCTTCGCTCCCTTCTCTCTCTCGCTTTCTTCGCTCCCTTCTCTCTCTTCGCTTTTCTCGCTTTTGCTCTTTTCTCTCGCTCTCTTTTCTCTCGCTCTCTTTTCTCTCGCTCTCTTTTCTCTCGCTCTCTTTTCTCTCGCTCTCTTTTCTCTCGCTCTCTTTTCTCTCGCTCTCTTTTCTCTCGCTCTCTTTTCTCTCGCTCTCTTCCCTCGCTCTCTTCCCTCGCTTTTGCTCTTCTCTCGCTCTCTTTTCTCTCGCTCTCTTTTCTCTCGCTCTTTTCTCTTGCTCTCTTTTCTCTTGCTCTCTTTTCTCTCGCTCTCTTTTCTCTCGCTCTCTTTTCTCTCGCTCTCTTTTCTCTTTCTTCTCTCTCGCTCTCTTCTCTCTCGCTCTCTTCTCTCTCGCTCTCTTCTCTCTTGCTCTCTTCTCTCTCTCTCGCTCTCTTCTCTCTCTCGCTCTCTTCTCTCTCTCGCTCTCTTCTCTCTCTCGCTCTCTTCTCTCTCTCGCTCTCTTCTCTCTCTCGCTTTCTTCGCTCCCTTCTCTGTCTTCGCTCCCTTCTCTCTCTTTCGCTCTCTTTCGCTCTCTTTCGCTCTCTTTCGCTCTCTCTTCTCTCGCTCTCTTTTCTCTCGCTCTCTTTTCTCTCGCTCTCTTTTCTCTCGCTCTCTTTTCTCTCGCTCTCTTTTCTCTCGCTCTCTTTTCTCTCGCTCTCTTTTCTCTCGCTCTCTTTTCTCTCGCTCTCTTTTCTCTCGCTCTCTTTTCTCTCGCTCTCTTTTCTCTCGCTCTCTTTTCTCTCGCTCTCTTTTCTCTCGCTTTTGCTCTTCTCTCGCTCTCTTTTCTCTCGCTCTCTTTTCTCTCGCTCTCTTTTCTCTCGCTCTCTTTTCTCTCGCTCTCTTTTCTCTCGCTCTCTTTTCTCTCGCTCTCTTTTCTCTCGCTCTCTTTTCTCTTGCTCTCTTTTCTCTCGCTCTCTTTTCTCTCGCTCTCTTTTCTCTCGCTCTCTTTTCTCTCGCTCTCTTTTCTCTCTCCTCTCTTTTCTCTCTCCTCTCTTTTCTCTTTCTTCTCTCGCTCTCTTCTCTCTCGCTCTCTTCTCTCTCGCTCTCTTCTCTCTTGCTCTCTTCTCTCTCTCTCTTCTCTCTCTCGCTCTCTTCTCTCTCTCGCTTTCTTCGCTCCCTTCTCTCTCTTCGCTCCCTTCTCTCTCTTTCGCTCTCTTTCGCTCTCTTTCGCTCTCTTTCGCTCTCTTTCGCTCTCTTTCGCTCTCTCTTCTCTCGCTCTCTTTTCTCTCGCTCTCTTTTCTCTCGCTCTCTTTTCTCTCGCTCTCTTTTCTCTCGCTCTTTTCTCTCGCTCTTTTCTCTCGCTCTTTTCTCTCGCTCTCTTTTCTCTCGCTCTCTTTTCTCTCGCTCTCTTTTCTCTCGCTCTCTCTTCTCTTTCTTCACTCACGTTCTCTTCTCTCTTGCTCTCTTCTCTCTCTCGCTCTCTTCTCTCTCTCGCTCTCTTCTCTCTCTTCGCTCTCTTCTCTCTCTTCGCTCTCTTCTCTCTCTTCGCTCTCTTCTCTCTCTCGCTCCCTTCTCTCTCTCGCTTTCTTCGCTCCCTTCTCTCGCTTTCTTCGCTCCCTTCTCTCTCTTCGCTCCCTTCGCTCTCTTTCGCTCTCTTTCGCTCTCTTCCGCTCTCTTTCGCTCTCTTCTCTCTCGCTCTCTTCTCTCTCCTCTCTTTTCTCTCTCGCTCTCTCCTCTCTTCTCTCTTCTCTTTCTTCTCTCTCGCTCTCTTCTCTCTCGCTCTCTCGCTCTCTTCTCTCTCTTCTCTCTCTTCTCT
This sequence comes from Bombina bombina, assembly GCF_027579735.1. Classification (NCBI taxonomy): domain Eukaryota; kingdom Metazoa; phylum Chordata; class Amphibia; order Anura; family Bombinatoridae; genus Bombina; species Bombina bombina. The sequence goes on along the minus strand of NC_069501.1, from coordinate 1,150,939,794 downwards.
CTCTTCTCTCTCTTCTCTCGCTCTCTTCTCTCTCGCTCTCTTCTCTCTCGCTTTCTTCTCTCGCTCTCTTCTCTCTCGCTTTCTTCTCTCTCCTCTTAACAATCGTTTTATTTATACATATAATTTAATGTTTATTTGTAAGGCTTGTTCCTGTCCACCAATAAAGTGATGGCAGTTCTGCTTCCCAGTCAGCAATTTAACTTGAAAAAATCAGCACAAAGGAGCCATACACCTCTTTGTATAAATTAAATTCATACAATAATTAAAGGGTCATTAGGATTGTCACCTCAGCCATGTTTTCCTGGACACTTATGAGTTACACTTGCTGCAGGGTGTGCAGAGGGCAACATGCTCTGTGCACCTAAACCGCACACTAATAGTGACCCTAGACAACACTATTCATGTTCCGCCCTGCTTACCCTGCAGCATGTGTAACTCTTTAGTGTCCAGGAAAACATGGCCGAGGTGGCAACCCCCTCATTCTAAACGCACAAATGTGTAAGATCATGTAACACAATGCCATGCACAACCTATAATAAAGGGACATGTAAAAATAAAATGCTCTATTACATCAGTGCAGTGATTTACCTTCTAAGGCTGTTCGTTATTAAAACTGTCTCACCTGTTTTCAGGTAGGGAGATCCTATTAAAAAAATACTGTGCCCCCCTTAAATTAAAGGCCCATTAAATACAATAGGATTTAATAATTAATAAATGCATAGTAAAAAGACAATGCAATAGCACTTACACTGAATTTCAAATGAGCAGTACATTTCTTTTTCTGATAAATTTCAAATTTCTTCTATTTGCTGGCCTCCCTTATCATGTGACAGCCATCAGCAAATCAGACTCGTATATCTATACACTGTGAACTCTTGCACATGCTCAGCAAAATCGGGTGCCTCAAATTGTGCATAAAAAAAGATTCTGCAGAATTTGATAGTATAAGTAAATTTTAACGTTGTTTAAGCTGACATGCTCTATTTGAATCATGAAAGAAAATTAGGGACTTTAGATACAGTTTTGCATGAAATGTGTATCCTCCCAAAAATCTCTGCCCCCACCATTGAGAAGTGGGGAGTTTGAAGCCAACAGTCTAAACTTGTTTAACAAAAACTATATTGTTTAAAAAGATAGATAATCTTTTTATTTTCCATTCCCTAGTTTTGCATAACCATCACTGTTTTACCTCTGTGATTACCTTGTATCTAAGCCCCTGAAGACTGCCCCCTTATCTCAGTGCTTTTGACAGACATTCAATTTAGCCAATCAGTGCTGACTCCTAAACAGCTTCAGAGAAGGGAGCACAATGTTATCTGGTCCTTTTAATCCAGTGTACTATTTATTAATATGATGTTTTGGGGATACACTCCCCTTCCTCAGACTGGTCTGAGGAAGGGGAGTCCAGTTCCCCCCCAAAAGGTCACATTAATAAATAGTACACTGAATTAAAAGGACCCACGAGTGCTGCATTCTTGACTTTTATTATTATACATATTATTATACCCACACACATGTATTATACATATATATCTCTATACTGTTCTGAAAGACTCTAATGAACATCCTTTGCAATGCATTAGTAATAGCTCCAGCCGCCATTTGTCTTATTTGAGGAGCCAATCTGGTCATCAACCTGCAGACAGCAAGGCTATCCACGGTCATAATGTTAGTAAAGACTACAATGTTTTGCAGTATTGGAGATATTACCCGATGGCGGGTTGGCTGGGCTAAGTGGAAGCGTAACCGGGGCGAGGATGGGCATGACCGTGGTCAGGGCCGGTCTCCACCATTTTCTAGGGCTGGTCTGAATTCCCAGTCTGGCCCTGTGCACAAGAGAGGTGACCCATGAAGTATGGCAAGGGAGATCTTGTCTTTGGCTAGAGAACCTTAGGTTGTAAAACTAGGCACTGCAGACATTACACCACTTTGCCACTCTCGTTATATGCTTGCTAGTTATCCCCCCCCCCCCCTTGTTTATGAATCCTAAAAGTACGATCCCAAACTTTGCTACATAAATTAATTCTTAATTCCCCATGTCCTTTTACAGCATGACTAGAATTTGGATACTCGCTTGACTGTTTTGTTATTATACAACCAAAGGACATTGTCATTAGCATAGATTTCTGTTAAAAGAAAATGTCTGATTCCAAAAAAAACATTTTGTTCTTTTCATGGGGTGACCTACGAAAGAAAAAAAAAAAAAAAGTTCCATAATAGAATGAAAAATAAGCAGAAAGAATATGTAATTTGTTCTCTGACCTGTAAATGTTAGCTAAATGAGTTTTTAAAGTCCATTCCCACTTGCTACAGTTAATGAAAATTATAGAAATAAGTTGCATTGTATGCGCTACCTTGAAAGTCACAAAACTTGACTTGATATCTAATGATCATTTTATTGATTTTAGGTAACATTTCATATAATTGGGTTCAAAGTTTTAATAGTGTTACATTTTCAGCCCTTTCCTTTACTCTGATCCAGATAAAATTTAAAACTTGCTGTTGTAAATGCAGCTGCATAAATCTAGATAATGTTAAAATAAATGTGCGTAATTGTATGTGTGTATTAACTTATGTTACATTATCTCGTCTATTTCATGGGCTGCTGTAACATACAGTTGATATATATTAGGCTTTTGTGGTAGAGGGGGTGCATCTTCCTCAGAAGATAAAGACAACTGTATACTCCATTGCTAAATATCAATATATAAATATTTAATGAGTCCTTACAGTAGTGATTTTTAGCCAAAATGTCACTGAAAACCAAATAGTTTTTCCCCAGGCAGGGCATGATACAGCTTAAAATCACAAAGTGAGACGGACTCGCGTTAACGGCCAGTAGTCTCGTCATTCATTTTTTTTTTTTTTTTTAAGGACATTTTACCTCTGGTATCAGTATTCAGGTTCTCAATTCACGAAATTGTTTTTGATTTAATGCAGCGCTGTGTTGAGTTTTTAAGTGCCATTATTAAATGATCCTTTACTTCATCTAAAGATGACCTTGTATTAAAGAGTAAGAGTTCTCTTACTTTTTTGGAAAGATTAAAATGGAATATATTTCTCAAAGGGTTCTATTCTCTGTTGGGTTTTTTTCCAGCCTCATACAGTTTACTGCTTTATACCTCAAGGCCATGGTATCTGCCCAATTGAACTTCATTCCATTGATATAATGGACTAGTGAATTAATGTGATGACATTACCAGCCTGACTAAGCTTTTTATTATACATGACAAGCTAAGATTCTGTAGTTCGTTTTTTTCCGATTTCATTATTTTTCTCTCTCACCTGTGTGGCTTCTGTGCTAGCAGCATAGCATGAATGCTGTAAGTAGGACATGCCTTAAAACTGTTTGCTTCAGTACATTTCATACCCTTCTTCAAATACTAGATAAATATAATAGGATCCCTTTTTTAAATTATGGAGTTTTTTATGGGATGCAATTACTGGTTTTAACCAAGTTTCAAAGATAGAAAGAAATACTTTCTTTCCTATGGCATGGAGAGTCCACAAAACATTCTAATTAGTGGGGTATTCATTCCTGACCAGCAGGAGAAGGCAAAGAGTACCCCAGCAAAGCTGTTAAGTATCACTTCCCTTACCCATAACCCCCAGTCATTCTCTTTGCCTCTGTCAAGGGAGGATGTATGAAGATGGTGTCTGAAGATATTTAATCCTTTAATGGGTACTTTTCCCTTCAAGCAAGGTTATGCTGTGTCCATGTCAATCTCTTTAGTAAGAGTAATGGTGGCTTTTAGCAGTTAGTAGTTCGGGGAGGTGCTCTTTGCTTAAAACTTCTAACAATAATGCTTCCCCTTTGTAAAAAGCCATGGTTGGTTACTCTGTTCTTTATTTTTCTACAGGTCCCTTACAGCTGTGGAGATATTTGTCACACCTTAGAAATAATTATCTGCCTATCTGCAGCATCCACAGGTAAGTGCTTTCCCTTCTAGGTTAGAAGGTACCAGCACTCCAAGGGTTAATATTTCTGTGGATTTAAAATTGTTTTAGGGTTAGCTTTGATTGTTACTTTGCTGGCGGCACTGCATATATTTGGGATTATAAGGCTGTTTGTGCTTTATCAGACTTTATTTGGGGTACCGTTTACTTTTTGGTGCTTTTTAGTTAAATTACTGTTTAATTTGCAAGCCAGTAATTTTTTTCTTTTGAATTTCGCTCCGTTTTTAGTATTGGCACGTTTAGTCCGCACTTCCGCTTTTTGTTCCAGTTCAGAGAAGAGTTTAGAGAGATGTTTGTGGATGTTTTCACAGTCCTGTATTTGACGAATGCTAGTGGTAGCCGTCCTAAGGAGTGGTAAGCCCTCAGCAGTGCAAGGCATTTGGGTGCCGTTTCATATTTAATCCATATATATATATATTTTTTTTCTGGTGGCTTTATTTACCTATCAGTTATGGATTCTAATGCGGTTATAGACTCTAATAATAAGGATGGGTATTTTGAGAAATGTTTGTTTTGCTTGGAGGCGAAAGTTTTTCCTCCTGTGCAATTTTGTTCCACTTATTTAAATAAGACTTTATTATATAAAGATAAAATAGCTCTTTCTGAACATTCTGTCTCTCAGGATAGTGCTGTCCCAGCTACGCCTCAGCCTTCCTTGGTACAGGAGAGTCCCCAAACGTCCCAAGTTTCACATGCAGTGCCCTGCGGTTCCTCTCATCAACCTCCTGGGGGTGTTTATTTACCTGGGGATTTCGCTGCGCAGATTACTACTGCCGATTCAGCAGCTTTGTCAGCTTTTCCAAAGGTTGCTGGTAAACGCAAGAGGAAATCTAAAAATGTTGATGTTAATGGTTCTGACTCCGCTAAAGCTGTGTTTAGTCAGTTTGTCTCAGTTATCTGATGAGGATAATTCCTCAATGGCTTCTGAGGGAAAATTGTCAGATTCTGATTCTATAGTTACCAATTCTATAGATTCAGAAGAGATTAATTTCAGATTTAAGTTAGAAGGAGGTTCTTGCTACTTTGGAAGAAGCCGATTCATCTGTCACAGAGATTCCAAAGAGGTCTAGTAAACTTATAGGGTATATGATGAACCCTCGTCTGTGGAAGTGTTACCAGTTCAAGAATGTATGGCAGATATTATTATTCAGGAATGGGATATACCAGGGATTCATTTTTCCTCACCCCCTGTTTTTAAAAAGATGTTTCCAGTTGCTGACTATATTTGTGACTCGTGGCGCACAGTACCTAGGGTAGAGGGAGCTATCTCTACTCTTGCCAAGAGAACTACTATTCCTATTGAGGAAAGTTGTTCTTTCAAGGATCCCATGGTTAAGAAGATTGAGGCTTTTTTGAAGAAAATGTACATTCATCAGGGATTACAGTGGCAGCCTGTTGCTAGTATTGCTACAGTTGCAGGGGCAACATCTTATTGGTGTGATGATTTATCTAATCTTATCTTAGGAGAAACCACTTTAGAGGAGATCCAAGACAGGATCAAAGCTATTAAGCTTGCCAATACTTTTGTGATGCCAATATGCAAGTTCTTAGGTTGGGTGCTAAGATTTCTGGTTTTACTGTTTTAGCCAACAGTGCTCTGTGGTTAAAATCTTGGTCTGCAGATGTCTCATCCAAGTCCAAGCTTTTATCTTTGCCTTACAAGGGTAAAACCTTGTTTGGTCCAGGTCTGGATGAAATAATTTCAGAAATCACAGATGGAAAGGGTTCTTTTCTACGTCAGGATAAAAAGAATAGGCCTAAGGGTTGCCAAAATTCAAATTTTCATTCCTTTCGTAACTTTAAGGGACAAAAGTCTTCCTCCTCCTCTTCCAATTTGGAACAATCCAAGTCTCATCTTGGAGGTCCAGTCAGCCTTGGAATAAAGGAAAACAAACCGAGAAGCTTTCTGCTGATTTTAAAGCAGCATGAAGGGCCCACCCCCGATCCTGTTTTGGATCAAGTGGCGGGCAGGCTCTCTTTTTTTTTTTCTGGCAGGCTTGGATACGCGATGTTCCCGATCTTCAAGCCTTAGAGATTGTTTCCCATGGTTACAGAATAGGATTCAAATCTTGTCCTCCCAGAGGCAGGTTTCTTCTGTCAAGGTTATCTGTGAACCAGATAAAGAGAGAGGCCTTCTTAAACTGCGTAGAGGACCTATCTTCCCTGGGAGTAATTGTTCCAGTTCCTCTAGAGTAACAGGGTCTTGGATTCTATTCAAATCTTTTTGTAGTTCCCAAAAAGGAGGGCACTTTCCGTCCCATACTCGACCTAAAGTCTCTAAACCAATTCCTCAGGGTCCCGTCCTTCAAAATGGAGACCATCCATTCCATTCTTCCTTTTGTACAGGAGGGTCAATTCATGATGACCATAGATCTGAAGGACGCGTATATTCATATTTCTCCTACATTGGTGTATCCGGTCCACGGCTTCATCCTTGTGGGATATTCTCATTCCCTACAGGAAGTGGCAAAGAGAACACACAGCAGAGCTGTCCATATAGCTCCCCTTAGGCTCCGCCCTCCCAGTCATTCTCTTTGCCGCTCTAACTAGTAGCATCTCCACGGGGGTGGTAAAGAGTATGTGGTGTTAGTTGTAGTTTTTTATTTCTTCTACCAAGAGTTTGTTATTTTAAAATAGTGCCGGCTTGTACTATTTACTCTGCAGCAGAAAGTGATGAAGATTTCTGCTAAGAGGAATATGATTTTAGCACCAGTAACTAAAATCCATGGCTGTTCCCACGAAGGACTGTTGAAACCAGAGAACATCAGTTGGGGGGAACAGTTTGCAGGCTTAACTGCTTCAGGTATGATCAGTAATTTTTCTAACAAGACCATGTAATGCTAGAAGACTGTCAGAAATTCCCTCTGGGATAGGTAAGCCATTTTTCTTAGACTCAGTATAAATTGATGGATTATATTAAGGGCTCTATGCTGGTTGACACTAATTGTTGGGTTAATCGATTGCTTTTTAGCATGTTTTGGCTATAAATAAGGTGTTTTTTCAAACTTTAAAACACTTTTGGGGTTTAATTTGCGCCCGGCACTTAGTTAGACACCTAATCTAGTCAGAAAGGCCCCTCCACTCTGGAATGAAGAGGGAGGAGGCCTCATTTTCGCGCCTCAATTGCGCAGTGTTTTTTGACTAGGCAGTTCGTGCAGCTTCACGTGGGGAGTCCAGAGGCTCAGAAAAGGACTCCAGAGAGACATATTTGCTACCAAAATAATCCCTAAGGAAGGTAAAGGCCAAAGTGGAAGCTGTGGCAGGGGACTGTACTGTTAACCGGTTAGCTCCGGTTTAGGCATTGAGGGGTTAATTGGTCTGAAAACTTGTGTGCAATCTTTTCAAAGCATTAAGACACTGTGGTTAAAATTTCATTAAAATCGGATGTTTATTTGATGGTTTTTTGATGTTTCAGTAATAAAGTGTGCACTTTTATTATTTAAAGAGACAGTAACGTTTTTGTCAAAAATAATTTTTATTGCATTGAAGTTCTGTTGATGTCTGTCAAACATATCTGAACCTTCAGATAGCCTATGTTCTGTATGCTCAAAGTCCAAGGTGGTTCCCCCATTAAATTTATGTGTGAAGTGTGCCATAGCGTCCAAGCAGCTTAAGGACCATACAATCACGCTTAAAAATATATCCCAAGATGATTCTTTAGCTGAAGGTAGTGAAGATAGCTCGCTATCCTCTCCTTCTGTGTCAATACCAGCTATGCCGGCGCAAGTGTTGCCCAGTACATCTAGCACACCAATTGTGATTACTATGCAACAGTTAGCGACAGTAATGGATAATTCTCTTTCAGCATTTTTATCTAAACTGCCAGCTTTTCCTAGGAAGCGTGATTGCTCAGTTTTAAACACAGAAAATGAGCAAGCTGACGCAGAGGATAATTTATCTGTAGTGCCCTCACATCAATCTGACTTGGCGGTGAGGGAGGGCCTGTCTGAGGGAGAAATTTCTGACACAGGAAAAGTTTCTCAGCAGGCAGAGCCTGATACCATAGCATTTAAATTTAAACTAGAACACCTCCAAGCCCTACTTAAGGAGGTCCTAGCTACACTTGATGATTGTGAACCTTTGGTGGTCCCAGAAAAATTGTGTAAAATGGACAAATTCTTAGAGGTCCCAGTACACACTGATGCGTTTCCGATACCCAAGAGGGTGGCGGATATAGTGACTAGGGAGTGGGAGAGACCAGGTGTACCTTTTGTCCCCCCCCCCCCCCCTCCTATATTTAAGAAAATGTTCCCCATTGTTGACACCAGAAAGGACGCGTGGCAGACGGTCCCTAAGGTAGAGGGGGCAGTTTCAACACTAGCTAAACGCACGACTATACCAATAGAAGATAGTTGCGCTTTCAAAGATCCTATGGATAAAAAATTAGAAGGTTTGCTTAAGAAAATTTTTGTACAACAAGGTTTTCTTCTTCAACCAATTTCTTGCATTATTCCTGTAACCACGGCAGTGTCCTTTTGGTTTGAGGAATTAGAAAACTCGCTCCAGAAGGAGACTTCTTATGATGAAGTCATGGACAGAATTCACGCTCTGAAGTTGGCTAATGCCTTCATTACAGATGCCGCTTTTCAGTTAGCTAAATTAGCGGCGAAAAATTCAAGTTTTGCAATCGTGGCGCTCAGAGCGCTTTGGCTAAAATCTTGGTCGGCGGATGTGTCGTCCAAAACAAAATTGCTTAATATTCCTTTCAAGGGTAAGACCCTATTCGGGCCAGAGTTGAAAGAAATTATTTCGGATATCACTGGGGGAAAGGGCCATGCCCTCCCACAAGATAGACCTTTCAAAGCTAAAAATAAGTCTAATTTTCGTTCCTTTCGCAATTTCAGGAACGGACCTGCTTCTACCTCTACAGCCACTAAGCAAGAGGGTAACGCATCCCAGCCCAAACCAGCATGGAAACCATTGCAAGGCTGGAACAAAGGTAAACAGGCCAAGAAGCCAGCTGCTGCTACCAAGACAGCATGAAAGGTTAGCCCCCGATCCGGGACCGGATCTAGTAGGGGGCAGACTTTCTCTCTTTGCTCAGGCTTGGGCAAGAGATGTTCCGGACCCTTGGGCACTAGAAATTGTCTCTCAGGGGTATCTTCTAGAATTCAAGGATTTTCCTCCAAAGGGAAGGTTCCACATGTCTCGCTTATCTTTAGACCAGATAAAGAGACAGGCGTTCTTACATTGCGTAGAAGACCTTTTAAAAATGGGAGTGATACACCCAGTTCCAATAGCAGAACAAGGGCTGGGTTTTTACTCAAACCTGTTTGTAGTTCCCAAAAAGGAAGGAACTTTCAGGCCAATTCTGGATTTAAAAATCCTAAACAAATTCCTCAATGTTCCATCATTCAAAATGGAAACCGTTCGGACAATTTTACCAATGATCCAGGAGGGTCAATATATGACTACCGTGGACTTAAAGGATGCGTACCTGCATATTCCTATCCACAAAGATCACCATCAGTTCCTAAGGTTTGCCTTTCTGGACAAGCATTACCAGTTCGTGGCTCTTCCCTTCGGATTGGCCACTGCTCCCAGAATTTTCACAAAGGTGCTAGGGTCCCTTCTAGCGGTGCTAAGGCCAAGGGGCATTGCAGTAGCACCTTACCTAGACAACATTTTAATACAAGCGTCGTCCTTTCACAAGACAAAGGCTCATACGGACATTGTTCTAGGCTTTCTAGGGTCTCACGGGTGGAAGGTGAACATAGAAAAGAGTTATCTGTCCCCGTTCACAAGGGTTCCCTTCCTGGGAACAATAATAGACTCGGTAGAAATGAAAATCTTTCTGACGGAGGTCAGGAAGTTAAAACTTTTGAACACCTGTCGAGTTCTTCAATCCATTCCACAACCCTCCATAGCTCAGTGCATGGAGGCAATAGGACTAATGGTTGCGGCAATGGACGTGGTTCCCTTTGCTCGAATTCATTTAAGACCTTTGCAACTGTGCATGCTCAAACAGTGGAATGGGGATTATGCAGATTTGTCTCCCCAGATACAAATGGACCAGAAAACCAGAGACTCACTCCTCTGGTGGTTGTCTCAGGATCACCTGTCTCAGGGAATGAGTTTCCGCAGACCGGAGTGGATCATTGTCACGACCGACGCCAGCCTCTTAGGCTGGGGTGCGGTCTGGGAGTCCCTGAAAGCTCAGGGTCTATGGTCTCAGGAAGAATCTCTTCTTCCGATAAACATTTTGGAATTGAGAGCGATATTCAATGCGCTCCAGGCATGGCCTCAACTAGCGGAGGCCAAATTCATCAGATTTCAGTCGGACAACATGATGACTGTAGCGTACATCAATCATCGGGGGGAACAAAGAGTTCCCTGGCGATGAGGGAGGTATCCAAGATCATCAAATGGGCGGAGGATCACTCCTGCCATCTATCAGCAATTCACATCCCAGGAGTGGACAACTGGGAAGCGGATTATCTGAGTCGTCAGACTTTCCATCCGGGGGAGTGGGAACTTCACCCGGAGGTTTTTGCCCAGTTAACTCAACTATGGGGCCTTCCAGACCTGGATCTGATGGCGTCACGTCAGAACTCCAAAGTTCCACATTACGGGTCCAGGTCCTGGGATCCCAAGGCGACATTAGTAGATGCCTTAGTGGCGCCTTGGTCGTTCAATCTAGCTTATGTCTTTCCACCGTTTCCTCTTCTCCCCCGGCTAGTAGCCAGGATCAAACAGGAGAAGGCTTCGGTAATTCTGATAGCTCCTGCGTGGCCACGCAGGACTTGGTATGCAGACCTGGTGAATATGTCATCGGTTCCACCATGGAAGCTACCTTTGAGGCAGGACCTTCTAATTCAAGGTCCATTCGAACATCCAAACCTAGTTTCTCTGCAACTGACTGCTTGGAGATTGAACGCTTGATTCTAGCGAAGCGTGGGTTTTCGGAATCAGTTATAGATACTCTGATCCAGGCTAGAAAGCCTGTCACCAGGAAGATTTACCATAAGATATGGCGGAAATATCTTTGTTGGTTTGAATCCAAGGGTTACTCATGGAGTAAGATTAGGATTCCAAGGATACTATCTTTTCTCCAAGAAGGATTGGAGAAAGGTCTATCAGCTAGTTCCTTAAAAGGACAGATATCTGCCCTGTCTGTTTTGTTACACAAGCGTCTGGCAGCCGTGCCAGATGTTCAGGCATTTGTACAGGCTTTAGTCAGAATCAAGCCTGTCTACGGACCTGTGGCTCCTCCATGGAGCCTAAATTTAGTTCTTTCAGTTCTTCAAGGGGTTCCGTTTGAACCTCTCCATTCCATAGATATTAAGTTACTATCTTGGAAAGTTTTGTTTTTGGTTGCTATTTCTTCTGCTAGAAGAGTTTCTGAATTGTCTGCTTTGCAGTGTAATTCACCTTATCTGGTGTTCCATGCAGATAAGGTTGTTTTGCGTACCAAACCTGGTTTTCTTCCAAAAGTAGTTTCTAATAAGAATATTAACCAGGAAATCATTGTTCCTTCTCTGTGCCCTAATCCAGCTTCTAAGAAGGAACGACTGTTACACAATCTTGATGTGGTTCGTGCTTTAAAATTCTATTTACAAGCAACTAAAGATTTCAGACAAACATCATCCTTGTTTGTTGTCTATTCTGGTAAGAGGAGAGGTCAGAAAGCGACTGCTACCTCTCTTTCCTTCTGGCTGAAAAGCATCGTCAGGTTGGCTTATGAGACTGCTGGACAGCAGCCTCCTGAACAAATTACAGCTCATTCCACCAGAGCTGTGGCTTCCACATGGGCTTTCAAGAATGAGGCTTCTGTTGAACAGATTTGTAAGACAGCGACTTGGTCTTCACTGCATACATTCACCAAATTTTACAAATTTTATACTTTTGCTTCTTCTGAGGCTATTTTTGGGAGAAAGGTTTTACAAGCAGTGGTGCCTTCCGTTTAGGTTACCTGACTTGTTCCCTCCCTTCATCCGTGTCCTAAAGCTTTGGTATTGGTTCCCACAAGTAAGGATGAAGCCGTGGACCGGATACACCAATGTAGGAGAAAACAGAATTTATGTTTACCTGATAAATTTCTTTCTCCTACAGTGTATCCGGTCCACGGCCCACCCTGGCATTTGGTCAGGTTTAAATTTATTTTTCCAAACTACAGTCACCACTGCACCCTATGGTTCTCCTTTTTCTCCTAACCGTCGGTCGAATGACTGGGGGGGCGGAGCCTAAGGGGAGCTATATAGACAGCTCTGCTGTGTGTTCTCTTTGCCACTTCCTGTAGGGAATGAGAATATCCCATAAGTAAGGATGAAGCCGTGGACCGGATACACCGTAGGAGAAAGAAATTTATCAGGTAAACATAAATTCTGTTTTCCATTCAAAGGGATCACTACCAGCATCTGAGGTACGCCGCTCTTTGTTAGCTTGGCCTTATCTAGCTTTGCTCCGGTTTATCAGATTCCTGTTGAACAACATCACCTCTGTGATTTACATCAATCATCAGGGAGGAACTCAGAGTGACTTGACAATGGAGGTGTCTCGCATTCTCCAGTGGGCGGAATCTCACGATTGCCATCCACATACCAGTTGTGGACAATTGGGAGGCAGATTTTTTGAGCAGACAGACCTTTCATCCCAGGGAGTGAGCTCTCCATCCGGGGTCGTTCTCAAATATAACCCTCAGGTGGGGGGTTCTGGAGTTGGATCTGATGGTGTCTCATCAAAACGCCAAGCTTCCAAAGTACAGTTCAAGGTCAAGAGATCCTCAAGCCGTTCTGATAGACCCTCTGGCAGTTCCTTAGAACTTTAATCTAGCATACATGTTTCCTCCGTTTGCTCTCCTTCCACGAATAATTGCTTGCATCAAGCAGGAGAGAGCTTCTGTGATTCTAATAGCTCCTGCATGACCTCGCAGGATCTAGTTCGCAGATCTGGTGATGTCATCTCTTCCGCCTTGGAGGTTACCTTTGAGGAAGGACTTTCTACTTCAGGGTCCTTTTCTTCATCCAAATCTGGTTTCTCTGAAGCTGACTGCTTGGAGAGTGAACGTTTAGGTTTGGCCAGACATGAGAAAGTCATAGATACTATGCTTCAGGCTCGTAAACCGGTTACTTGCAGATTTTACCATAGGGTATGGTGTAAATACATTTATTGGTGTGATTCAAATGTTTTTTCTTGGAGCAAAGTAAGGGTTCCACGAATTTTAGCTTTTCTTCAGGAGGGCCTAGAGAAAGGTTTGTCAGTCAGTACTTTGAATGGTCAGATTTCTGCACCTTCTATTCTTTTGCATAAACGTCTGGCAGTTCTGCCAGATGTTCAGTCTTTTGTTCAGGCCTTGGTCAGAATCAGGCCCGTGTTTAAACCTGTTGCTACTCCTTGGAGGTTTAACCTTGTTCTTAGAGATTTGCAGCAAACTCTGTTTGAGCCAATGCATTCTGTTGATATTAAATTATCTTGAAAGGTTTTGTTTCTTCTTGCTATTTCTTTTGCTCGCAGAGTTTCTAAACTTTCGGCTCTGCAGTGTGATTCCCCTTATCTTATTTTTCATGCTGATAAGGTGGTCCTCCGTACTAAGCTGGGGTTTCTCCCTAAGGTAGTGACGGATCTCAATATTAATCAGGAAATTGTTGTTCCCTCTTTTTGTCCTTAACCTTCTTCCCAGAAGGAACGTCTTTTGCATAACTTGAATGGTGTGCGTGCTCTTAAATTCTACCTTCAAACAACTAAAGATTTTCTGCAGTTTTCTGCCGTTTGTTGTTTTCTCTGGTAAGCATAGGGGTCAGAAGGCCACTTCTACTACCCTTTCTCTCTGGTTGAGAAGTGTTATCTGGTTAGCTTATGAGACAGCTGGACAACAGCTTCCTGAGAAAATTACAGCTCATTCTACTATAGCTGTTTCTTCTTCCTGGGCTTTCAAAAATGAAGCTTTGGTGGAACAAATTTGCAAGGCAGCCACCTGGTCCTCTATTCATACTTTTTCCAAATTCTACAAATTTGATACTTTTGACTCGACTGAGGCTTCTTTTTGGAGAAAGGTTCTTCAAGCAGTGGTGCCTTCTGTTTAGGTTTGTTCTCCCTCCCTTTCATTCTGTGTCCTCTAGCTTGGGTATAGGTTCCCACTAGTAATTAGAATGTTTTGTGAACTCTCCATGCCATAGGAAAGAAAACAAAATGTGTGCTTACCTGATAAATGTATTTATTTCTGGGCATGGTGAGTTCACAACCCGCCCCTTTTTTTTGTATCAGGCGGTAGTTTTTCTTTATAAACCTCAGGCACCTCTCTACCTTTTGTGTTATTTTCTTTTTCTATTTTCCTTCGGCCTAATGAGGGGCTTATGGGTAAGGGAAGTGATACTTAACAGCTTTGCTGGGGTGCTCTTTGCCGCCTCCTGCTGGCCAGGAGTGAATATCCCACTAGTAATTAGAATGTTTCGTGGACTCTCCATGCCCGGAAATAAATACATTAGGTAAGCATAAATTTTATTTTTTGACAATAAATCTGAAGGTCTATCTGATGTGTAGATATGACATATAAAAAGCCCACATTTTATTATCTTGTGATTTAGGCAATTTCCAATTTACTTCTATTATCAAATTTGCTTTGTTCTCATAGTATTTTTTGTTGAAGATTATATCTAGGTAGGTAACATGGATGTCTCTGAAAAACCTTATGGCAGCAAACACTACTGCCATCTAGTGTTCTTGCAAATGTATAACATTGTTAAAAGTAGGCTTGCAAAACTCCTGCCATATAATTCTCCACTCTCACATGCACTCTCCTGAGACACCTACCTGCCTTTCAGCAAAGGATACCAAGCGAATAAAATGCATTTGATAAAAGAAAAGGAAGTTTTTTTTTATTGTTTCCTCTGTCTGAATTATGAAACAAAATTTGTGGCTTCATGTCCCTTTAAGGCCATTTCTATTATATAGAAGCTCTTCCGCAAACTGACCCTGCTACCCTCTAACCTGAGATCACGCAGCCTTTTCTGGTATTGTTCTTTTTGTAAATGTTATCATCCTCATGTATATTACATTTCTTAATTTACTGGAAGCTTTCTATTATATTACCTCTTTTATTCTACTAACTTAAACATCTTAAGATTGTAATGTCCTTGTAAATGTATTTGTTTAGACCACAAACCATTTTAGCTATGTTTTTGGTTTCTTGTATTATTTATATCCTTTGTAATCATACACTATTAAAGATCAGAGTGGATTAGTAGAAGTAAAAAGAGAGAATCGATCAACCTGGGAAGGAACAATAGCATAATAGCTTGTTCTATGGCTAGTTACCACCCAAGAAGCAGCCTTTTTTTCCTCAACATGTGACTTTCACAGAGAAGGGGTTTTGCTGTTTCTCTCGTTCAGAGAGGGGTTGCCTGGTATTTTGGGGCTGGACTGTACTGTGAAGTCAGGATCAGACTGATATGCTTCAGGAAAATTCTTCTCTGTGAAAGGCACATGTTGAGCAAAAAGAGGCTGCTTCTTGGGTGGTAACTAGCCACAGAACAAGCTATTATGCTATTGTTCATTCCCAGGTTGAGCGCTTCTCTCTTTTTATTTATGCAAATTATGACACTTAGGGAAGTCTCCTAAGTGTGATGCGGGAATCCAGACGTTGGCCTGTTGCTCAGTGTGCCTAGAGGGATATGGCTGCACCTCACTGACGTGGCCCACACTAGGACGAAACGTACGTCTGGGGATTTGCTGTTCCTCTCGTTCAAAGAGGGATTGCCTGGTACTTTGGGGCTGGACTGTACTGTTAAGACAGGATCAGACGTATATGCTTCAGGAAAGTTCTCTGTGAAAGGCACATGTTGATCAAAAAGAGGCTGCTTCTTGGGTGGTAACTAGCCATAGAACAAGCTATTGTTCGTTCCCAGGTTGAGCACTTCTCTCTCTTTATTTATGAGAGTGGATTAGTAGTCTATAAGTTGCATACAAACCTTTTTGCTACTAATTCTAATGCAAGATTAAGCATGAGACAAACTCCCCTATTGGTTGTGGGCTTGCTCATTTGTGCTTGCAACTGATATTCATGAAGCAGCAATTTAAACTGCTGCTTCATAAACTCTCTCACCAATTTGGAGTTAGGGGAAGAGAAATTTGACCGAGTTGATTGACAAGCTCTACTCTCACACAATTGTGTGAGGGTGGGGGGGGGCAGCTTTGCAATGTTAAATATGAGGAAGAAAGGCACCCCACAGTCTGCGATCAAATGCGGACAGGTTAACAACATGTGAATCCTGTCCGCTCACAAATTGATAAATCTTGCCTTAAGCATCACATTGGCCTGAGCTGTTTTACTATTCCATTGTTTGCGATTCTTTACATTATTGGAAATAATAAGTCACATTACGTAGTAAAAATTAGTCTTAACATTAATTTATTGCATCAACCACATTGTCATTTAATGCTGTAAGCCCACTGACTTCATGTAACCTATCAGGGCTCAATAGATTTGGGCAAATCTAGGAGACAGCCATAAGAAATTAGGAGCCAGAACAGTTTAGGTGGCCTTGATTTTTTTGATTTTTTTAAAAAAATTAAAAATATATAGGACAGAAATAATACCTGCAGGAAACGGGGTCAATTAAAAACAAGTGGTGAGCAATTAAAATGATAGTTTAGGGCTCACAAACCCAGACACTAGACCTAATTTTGAGGCTTCACTGGCACCCTAATGTCTGGGCTTCCTGAGCCTATTTCTAGATTGTGATTTCCCACTGGAATAGGGCCCTCAATTCCTCCTGTAATTGTTTGTTACGTTTTGTCCGGTCTCTTAAAAATATGTATTATCTTCTTGTACTTTTATCTTTTGTACCCATGGACAGCGCTTCAGGAATTTGTTGGTGCTTTTATTAATAAAGTATAATAAAATAATAATAATTTACATTGCTGAAGTCAAACATGCAAGTATGTAGTTACTGGTACCTTCCCTGAAGACCATTTTGTGAGTTCCTACATTAGCAATTCTCTTGTCATGCAAAACAAAGCCATTGATGCAACTAGCACAGAGTAAAGCTCTCTTTAAACCAGTAGACTAATAATATCTGGATGATCCATTAACTTGTTCACTTTTTTATTTCTGATAATGCCAACTATACATTATCCTCTATAGAAAGAGCATTGCTATTGATGCAGCAGTTAACAGCCTCTATTTTAATTCATTTTTGAACATGTGCATTATCAGATTCTATATTAGACTTTTTAAAATTTTAAGATTGGCTCCTTGTTCAAATGTTTGGTGCTTTATCTTAGAAATTAGGCAATTGATTGGTGTATACATGCTTGCCTGTCGTATAATATCGTTATACTCCATGAATCCGTATTCTCCTAGACTAAAACTGAAGGGATGTAACTGTGTATATGAAGGTTTAAAAGGACATTAATCAATGCATATCTTTCTTTTCAAAGGTGCCACCATTTTGGAATCTAGGTTTCACTGCTGTTATCGGACGGAGAGTTGGTGGATATATGTAAATACATGTCTACATTTCAGTGAAAGCTAGATTTCAACATGGCTGTACCTAGAGGGAGGCAAGGGATAACCTCAATACTTTGCTTATAAAATATAAATGTTGAGCACGTTTCCTTCATAAATGGAAAGAGTCCACAGCTGCATTCATTACTTTTGGGAATTCAGAACCTGGCCATCAGGATGAGGCAGAGACACCCCAGCCAAAGGCTTAAATACCTCCCCCACTTCCCTCATCCCCCAGTTGTTCTTTGCCTTTCGCCACAGGAGGTTGGCAGAGAAGTGTCAGAAGTTTGAGATTGTCTGTCTCTTATGGAGGGTAGTACTCTTCGAAATGGGGACGGAGTTTTAAGTAGTCCTGTCAGCCTCTCAATGAGAGCATGGATGAAGGTTAGAGTCCGGAGATGCAGGGAGAGTCTTTCTGCGAAACCATCCCGACTCATATTAACGGCTTCTTGGCAATCAGCGTTGGCGAGTTTTGCTGCCTGCCTTTATTCACTCAAGTCCATGTCATAGGCGAGGCTACTATCTCACACTTGAAGGGCCGTGTTCCTGTTCCACGGCGTAGATTCCGGTAAGATCGTTTAATTTTACTTCATTATGTGATGTTAACATAATGTTATCTTAAGGGAATCATGGGTTAATATCCTCTGAGGGGAGTTATTGAACAGGGGGGACTTTAATCATGTTTGTTATGTGGTTCTATCTGCTGGTGTGTAGTAATACTTTAGGCTCATGACTTTTTGGAACATTACTGCCTTATCATCTATTGGCGCAATCTTTGATTTGCGCGCTCTTTTTATGACTTACACGGTGCACCTCGTGACCAGGTGCGGTTACGTTGTTTTCACTTCCGTATGCTGACTGTATGACGACAGTGTCTGCTCGTTGGTTGTCTGGTTCACAGGAGGTGGTGAGTGCCCCAGCCATTGTGGGTGTAAAAGAGGTGCCACCAGTTAGTGTTTGTTATTTTTGTGATCCCAAAATGGAGGAATCTGATTTTTTTTTTTTTAGACATCAATGTCTTGTGATGAATATGAGATGGCCCGGGTTATGCATGTCCATCAGTTCTGTTCCGATTTCCGTTCCAGAGTACTCTCTTCTCCCGATTCAGTCATGCCATCCGCACCCGAGGATTCTAGTTCCTGTGAGGCGTGTGCCCCAAAATTTTCTTTTGCTACGCAAGCAGGTGTCCCTATGACCTTTACTCCTTCTCCGGGGGGTGGCTTGTTTCCTCCCGAGGTTATGGCACGGTTCCACATGGCCATATCTTCGGCCTTGGCTCATTTGTATCTATCAAGTGAAATATTTTTAAGATACTGTCAGTGTTCTGTTAACCAGGGCCCGTCGGGTGCTAGATCGCCCGACTCAGTTAGGTCTCCTGGGAAAGTGTGGGCCTCTGAGGCTTCAGGGTCCCCAACCTTGGGGCCTGAGTCGTTTGTCGATCCGGCAAGGGATGATGTTGCCTTCCATTATAGGCTGGCACGTCTTTGTGTCTTACTACAGCATGTTTTGTCATTGCTAGAGGATCCCAGTCCTAGTGGGCCGAGAGATCCGAGGCGTTAGATGCCGGATGACACATTGGGTATGACGCTGGGGGATGAAGTTAATCTCCTTGACTTCTCTCATTTTTATGTTTTTTTCTTTATGTATCGGTTCCAGATCTGAGCTTGGGCCGGGCCTCTGATCGGCTGGTCCGGTTTGGCGTACCTTTTTTCCTTGGGCGTTCACCCACGGGTGCTGCCTTATATTTAATTTAAATCCGGTAGGATGTATTTGATTTGTTGTATAAGCTCACATTTGATATAACTTCTGTTTTTGGGAATGTTCTTCTCTGGAACTGATACTTACTATTGTGGCCGCATGAGCACTTCCTCGGAAGTTGCGCACTTGGGTTAAGACTGAGTTTGTTTTATAGTTCACATTATTGAACCTTTGGGTCGATTTTTCTTGGACCTTAGACAGTTCTGGAGTGCTCTTGTACCAGACAGGTACTGGTACGGGTGCTGTTTTTTGGGGTTCATGTCACCCTCGGGTGCTGATTATCCTGTTGAATTTAAAAAAAAAAGAAAACAATAAAAAAAATATATATATATAGAGAGAGAACTGTCTCTTATGGCCCAGTGTTATGGACTCCGGGCTCGGATCATACTACGAAGTAAGGGACCTGGGGCATACATACGCTTCCAGTAGGGAGGTTGTGTACTCCGATATAAGTTGGTTCTTTCTACCATTATAGCTTGCAATACATCACTGTATTTGCAGATGTTGTCATGGTTCCTAGGGTCTATGGAAACTCAGAACATTTGGCTTCCTTTCCTTTGGAAATGAGATTGACCTTCCGGAGGTCCACTATAGGGTGGATGATTTGTGTCTCCATTTGTGGCATATCTGGATGACGACTCCATGGGCGAGTTTTCCTTCCCTCCCGTCTTGAGTGGGGGTATTTATCTGGAAGTGAGGGCATGTCCTTCCTTTCTCAGTTTTCATTTGCTCTAGTTCATAGTGTACAGTGGTCGCTGCAATGCTCCCGTAGTTATTCCGTTTCAAGGATGTCGGGAGACCGATTCTGCTGGGATCTCTGTAAACTGACGTTTTCTCAAGATTTGACTCGCCCCTTCTCATACCAGAGTCTTTGGGCTCTCGGATGCTATCCGTTGATCTTAAGGCCTAGCCCTTTGGGCTTAGGGATAGTAGGTCTGGGGTCAGTTGCAGTCTTTTCGCCTGTCTGGGTCAGAAATTTGACCATTTACATCTACAGTGTGTGGGTCAGGTCGTTTGGCCCATCTACATGGATTACCTTGCAATCCAGGGGTACTGGTTGCCCCCTTGTGAAACCTGTGTGGAGAGACCTTTTTTCGGACTCTTGGTTTGGTGGCTGTTGCTAGGTTCTTACATCTAAGGATTTAGAAGGTGGAATGTACTGTCTGGGTACGTTCTTAACATAGGAGGCAGCTTACGCCCAAGCAGCCCATGTAGCTAGTGGTGAGCTTTGTGGCCTTGCGACTCAAAGGATGTTGGTTTGTATCCGCCTGATGACGCTGGATGCTCAAATCCAAAAGTAGCTTTAGATCTTGGAATCGGTTCTGTTTTTTTTTTTGAGGACTCCAGCTTAGAAACAGCCTGGAATGGTTATGGCTGGTACTGTTTAATCTTAGGGTTTATTCTCCTGCGTGGCCCTTTGGTAAGGGCGGGAGGTTTCTGACTCTCGTGGGAAATTTATATCAGCCGGGGGCTTCAGTTTGAGGTTTCTGACGGATCCCTACTTGTATGCTGAAACATCTGTTGCTTCTGAGAGGCTCCAGTTGCGGTTCCAACTTGGCGGACGATATTGCGGTTTAGCCTCTATTGGTAGGGTGGTTTCCGTGCCTAAATCCTTTTCTTCTCACCTGGGGTGAGGAAGGGTTTTCCGTGTGTTTTCCTGTATGGGGAGGTACCTCAGTATCTGTGAAGGACCCGTAGGTTCTTGGTTCTCGCCTCGTAGGGATTTTTCCCTCTCTTGCGTCCTCAGAATTACGGAATGTATTCTATTTTCGTGTTGCTGTGGGTCCTTTTTGGAAGGCTGCTGTGTCGGGGTCCTTGGACCCGAGTATGAGATTCCTGTCATAATTCAGGATAGCCTGCCAGTTCTGCCATGTTTCTTCTCGGGGGGTTGGATCTTTGCAGATCATCCTTTTTCTTTCAAGGGTCTGTGAATTTGTTTTCTTGGACTGTGGTCCTGTGGCAACCTCGGGTTGCTCTTAAGTTGGATCAGATCCTTTGATATATCTTAGGGTCTTCTATCTCCCTCTCGGGGGTAGATAGAGTTTTTGCCAGTTTTGGTTTAACAGAGCCTGTGTTGGATGGTTCTTCGGATCACTTACGGGTTCCTCTTTTTTCCCTCTCGGGAGTTCATAGAGGTTTTTTGTTTCTAAGTGAGAAACGTTTTGTGTGGGAGTTGAGTACCACAGGATTGTCTCCTCTGAAGCCTTTATGCTCAGCTGGCTCTGAGTCTGAGTGGTCTCTAGCACGGCTTTACAGGTTACGTAACTGATGAGTGGTTACCCGGGCTCCGGTTTTTCCCTTGTCGTATGTAGTTTTTCGTGTGGTGTCGCGTAATTTCAGGCTGTGGTGCCTTTCGAAGGAGCTGCCTTTTTTGTACCCACCCATTGTTTGCATTCAGTGTCCTCTAGCTTGGGTATTTTTCCCCCCAAAAGTAATGAATGCAGCTGTGGACTCTTTCCATCTGATGAAAAGAAAATTATCAGGTAAGCATAATTTTAAGTTTTAATTGTACTTTATTGAGAAAGGATGACTAAAAACGTTCAGTGGATCTGCTAAATTTAATATTTGGTAATTTGAAGAATAGTATATTGAAAACACAGCAAAGGTAATAAGTTGCATATTTACAAGTAAAAAAAAAATTCCCTCCATTTTAATTTGATTTTTTTTTTCATACAGGAAAATGAAACTACCAAATCGAAACTTAAGAAAATAGAAAAAATAACTAAAACTAAAGAAGCCAAAAAAGTATTAAAGAAGAAGTTTCAAGTGAACACAAAAATTGTTTTTACAGATAATGGAGAGGTGAGTGAAATTAATTATTTTACTATAACTGCAGTAAATTGGTTTTTTTTTTTTTTTTTTTTTTGTTCTTTTCTTTTTAATAATACCCTAAGCATTTTACAAGAGTGCTATGTCAGGAAGAGTTTCATTTGGTGCCCTAAAAGGAACAAGAAACCTAAATTTTTTATTTCATGATTCAGATAGTGTACAATTCTAAGAAAGTTTCCAATTTGCTTCTGTTATCAAATTTACTTAGCTCTCGTGGTATTCTTTGTTGAAGAGAATACCTAGGTAGATAGTGTATACAGCAGCAGTTTTGCTAGAATGCTTTTGAACACTTTATGGCAGCTGTGTTTCCACAATAACTCTGTTAAAACATTCTTGCAAAACTTCTGTAAAATTGTGCTCTGGACACACACACACTCCTGAGCCTCGAACAAAATTGGATTTTTTATTTTTATTTATTTTGCGTGCAAGTTTTGGTGCTCCTGAAGTGAAACCAGCTGCTAATAGGAAGGATATGTATATAGTCTCCTCTCCTGGTTGGCTAAATGGCTGTATCCTGATCAGGAGTGATAATACAGTACCTTTGAAGTGGCTAAACACATATTAAAAAAATAAAATATCTTTACTTAAAGGGACAGTCTACAATAGAATTGTTATTGTTTTAAAAGATAGATAATCCCTTTATTACTCATTCCCCAGTTTTGCATAACCAACACAGTTATAATAATGTACTTTTTACCTTTGTGATTACCTTGTATCTAAGCATCTTCTGACAGCCCCCTGATCACACGACTTTATTATCTATTGACTTGCATTTAGTACTGTGTTGTGCTAAATCATAAATAGTTTTTCTTTCATGTAATTAGCAAGAGTCCATGAGCTAGTGACGTATGGGATATACATTCCTACCAGGAGGGGCAAAGTTTCCCAAACCTCAAAATGCCTATAAATACACCCCTCACCACACCCACAATTCAGTTTTACAAACTTTGCCTCCGATGGAGGTGGTGAAGTAAGTTTGTGCTAGATTCTACGTTGATATGCGCTCCGCAGCAAGTTGGAGCCCGGTTTTCCTCTCAGCGTGCAGTGAATGTCAGAGGGATGTGAGGAGAGTATTGCCTATTTGAATGCAGTGATCTCCTTCTAAGGGGTCTATTTCATAGGTTCTCTGTTATCGGTCATAGAGATTCATCTCTTACCTCCCTTTTCAGATCGACGATATACTCTTATATATACCATTACCTCTGCTGATTCTCGTTTCAGTACTGGTTTGGCTATCTGCTATATGTAGATGAGTGTCCTGGGGTAAGTAAGTCTTATTTTCTGTGACACTCCTAGCTATGGTTGGGCACTTTGTTTATAAAGTTCTAAATATATGTATTCAAACATTTATTTGCCTTGACTCAGAATGTTAAACTTTCCTTATTTTCAGACAGTCAGTTTCATATTTGGGATAATGCATTTTTAATTTAACATTTTTCTTACCTTAAAATTTGACTTTTTCCCTGTGGGCTGTTAGGCTCGCGGGGGCTGAAAATGCTTCATTTTATTGCGTCATTCTTGGCGCGGACTTTTTTGGCGCAAAAATTCTATTTCCGTTTCCGGCGTCATACGTGTCGCCGGAAGTTGCGTCATTTTTTTTGACGTTATTTTGCGCCAAAGATGTCGGCGTTCCGGATGTGGCGTCATTTTTGGCGCCAAAAAGCATTTAGGCGCCAAATAATGTGGGCGTCTTATTTGGCGCGAAAAAATATGGGCGTCACTTTTGTCTCCACATTATTTAAGTCTCATTTTTTATTGCTTCTGGTTGCTAGAAGCTTGTTCTTTGGCATTTTTTCCCATTCCTGAAACTGTCATTTAAGGAATTTGATCAATTTTGCTTTATATATATGTTGTTTTTTCTCTTACATATTGCAAGATGTCTCACGTTGCATCTGAGTCAGAAGATACTACAGGAAAATCGCTGTCAAGTGCTGAATCTACCAAAGCTAAGTGTATCTGCTGTAAACTTTTGGTAGCTATTCCTCCAGCTGTTGTTTGTATTGATTGTCATGACAAACTTGTTAAAGCAGATAATATTTCCTTTAGTAAAGTACCATTGCCTGTTGCAGTTCCTTCAACATCTAAGGTGCAGAATGTTCCTGATAATATAAGAGATTTTGTTTCTGAATCCATAAAGAAGGCTATGTCTGTTATTTCTCCTTCTAGTAAACGTAAAAAATCTTTTAAAACTTCTCTCCCTACAGATGAATTTTTAACTGAACATCATCATTCTGATTCTGATGATTCCTCTGGTTCAGAGGATTCTGTCTCAGAGGTTGATGCTGATAAATCTTCATATTTATTTAAAATGGAATTTATTCGTTCTTTACTTAAAGAAGTCCTAATTGCTTTAGAAATAGAGGATTCTGGTCCTCTTGATACTAAATCTAAACGTTTAAATAAGGTTTTTAAAACTCCTGTAGTTATTCCAGAAGTTTTTCCTGTCCCTGATGCTATTTCTGCAGTAATTTCCAAAGAATGGGATAATTTGGGTAATTCATTTACTCCTTCTAAACGTTTTAAGCAATTATATCCTGTGCCGTCTGACAGATTAGAATTTTGGGACAAGATCCCTAAAGTTGATGGGGCTATTTCTACCCTTGCTAAACGTACTACTATTCCTACGTCAGATGGTACTTCGTTTAAGGATCCTCTAGATAGGAAAATCGAGTCCTTTCTAAGAAAAGCTTATCTGTGTTCAGGTAATCTTCTTAGACCTGCTATATCTTTGGCTGATGTTGCTGCAGCTTCAACTTTTTGGTTGGAAACTTTAGCGCAACAAGTAACACATCGTGATTCTCATGATATTATTATTCTTCTTCAACATGCTAATAATTTTATCTGTGATGCCATTTTTGATATTATCAGAGTTGTCAGGTTTATGTCTCTAGCTATTTTAGCTAGAAGAGCTTTATGGCTTAAAACTTGGAATGCTGATATGGCTTCTAAATCAACTTTACTTTCCATTTCTTTCCAGGGTAACAAATTATTTGGTTCTCAGTTGGATTCTATTATTTCAACTGTTACTGGTGGGAAAGGAACTTTTTTACCACAGGATAAAAAATCTAAAGGTAAAAACAGGGCTAATAATCGTTTTCGTTTCAACAAAGAACAAAAGCCTGATCCTTCATCCTCAGGAGCAGTTTCGGTTTGGAGACCATCTCCAGTCTGGAATAAATCCAAGCCAGCTAGAAAGGCAAAGCCTGCTTCTAAGTCCACATGAAGGTGCGGCCCTCATTCCAGCTCAGCTGGTAGGGGGCAGGTTACGTTTTTTCAAGGAAATTTGGATCAATTCTGTTCACAATCTTTGGATTCAGAGCATTGTTTCAGAAGGGTACAGAATTTGTTTAAAGTTGAGACCTCCTGCAAAGAGATTTTTTCTTTCCCGTGTCCCAGTAAATCCAGTAAAAGCTCAAGCATTTCTGAAATGTGTTTCAGATCTAGAGTTGACTGGAGTAATTATGCCAGTTCCAGTTCCGGAACAGGGGATGGGGTTTTATTCAAATCTCTTCATTGTACCAAAGAAGGAGAATTCTTTCAGACCAGTTCTGGATCTAAAAATATTGAATCGTTATGTAAGGATACCAACGTTCAAGATGGTAACTGTAAGGACTATCTTACCTTTTGTTCAGCAAGGGAATTATATGTCCACAATAGATTTACAGGATGCATATCTGCATATTCCGATTCATCCAGATCATTATCAGTTCCTGAGATTCTCGTTTCTGGACAAGCATTACCAGTTTGTGGCTCTGCCGTTTGGCCTAGCTACAGCTCCAAGAATTTTTACAAAGGTTCTCGGTGCCCTGCTGTCTGTAATCAGAGAACAGGGTATTGTGGTATTTCCTTATTTGGACGATATCTTGGTACTTGCTCAGTCTTTACATTTAGCAGAATCTCATACGAATCGACTTGTGTTGTTTCTTCAAGATCATGGTTGGAGGATCAATTTACCAAAAAGTTCTTTGATTCCTCAGACAAGGGTAACCTTTCTGGGTTTCCAGATGGATTCAGTGTCCATGACTCTGTCTTTAACAGACAAGAGACGTCTAAAGTTGATTACAGCTTGTCGAAACCTTCAGTCACAATCATTCCCTTCGGTAGCCTTATGCATGGAAATTCTAGGTCTTATGACTGCTGCATCGGACGCGATCCCCTTTGCTCGTTTTCACATGCGACCTCTTCAGCTCTGTATGCTGAAGCAATGGTGCAAGGATTACACGAAGATATCTCAATTAATATTTTTAAAACCGATTGTTCGACACTCTCTAACATGGTGGACAGATCACCATCGTTTAATTCAGGGGGCTTCTTTTGTGCTTCCGACCTGTACTGTAATTTCAACAGATGCAAGTCTCACAGGTTGGGGAGCTGTGTGGGGATCTTTGACGGCACAAGGAGTTTGGGAATCTCAGGAGGTGAGATTACCGATCAATATTTTGGAACTCCGTGCAATTTTCAGAGCTCTTCAGTTTTGGCCTCTTCTGAAGAGAGAATCGTTCATTTGTTTTCAGACAGACAATGTCACTACTGTGGCATACATCAATCATCAAGGAGGGACTCACAGTCCTCTGGCTATGAAAGAAGTATCTCGAATTTTGGTTTGGGCGGAATCCAGCTCCTGTCTAATCTCTGCGGTTCATATCCCAGGTGTAGACAATTGGGAAGCGGATTATCTCAGTCGCCAAACGTTGCATCCGGGCGAATGGTCTCTTCACCCAGAGGTATTTCTTCAGATTGTTCAAATGTGGGAACTTCCAGAAATAGATCTGATGGCGTCCCATCTAAACAAGAAACTTCCCAGGTATCTGTCCAGATCCCGGGATCCTCAGGCGGAGGCAGTGGATGCATTATCACTTCCTTGGAAGTATCATCCTGCCTATATCTTTCCGCCTCTAGTTCTTCTTCCAAGAGTAATCTCCAAGATTCTGAAGGAATGCTCGTTTGTTCTGCTGGTAGCTCCGGCATGGCCTCACAGGTTTTGGTATGCGGATCTTGTCCGGATGGCCTCTTGCCAACCGTGGACTCTTCCGTTAAGACCAGACCTTCTGTCACAAGGTCCTTTTTTCCATCAGGATCTGAAATCCTTAAATTTAAAGGTATGGAGATTGAACGCTTGATTCTTGGTCAAAGAGGTTTCTCTGACTCTGTGATTAATACTATGTTACAGGCTCGTAAATCTGTATCTCGAGAGATATATTATAGAGTCTGGAAGACTTATATTTCTTGGTGTCTTTCTCATCATTTTTCCTGGCATTCTTTTAGAATACCGAGAATTTTACAGTTCCTTCAGGATGGTTTAGATAAGGGTTTGTCCGCAAGTTCTTTGAAAGGACAAATCTCTGCTCTTTCTGTTCTTTTTCACAGAAAGATTGCTATTCTTCCTGATATTCATTGTTTTGTACAAGCTTTGGTTCGTATAAAACCTGTCATTAAGTCAATTTCTCCTCCTTGGAGTTTGAATTTGGTTCTGGGAGCTCTTCAAGCTCCTCCGTTTGAACCTATGTATTCATTGGACATTAAATTACTTTCTTGGAAAGTTTTGTTCCTGTTGGCCATCTCTTCTGCCAGAAGAGTTTCTGAATTATCTGCTCTTTCTTGTGAGTCTCCTTTTCTGATTTTTCATCAGGATAAGGCGGTGTTGCGAACTTCTTTTGAATTTTTACCTAAAGTTGTGAATTCCAACAACATTAGTAGAGAAATTGTGGTTCCTTCATTATGTCCTAATCCTAAGAATTCTAAGGAGAAATCGTTGCATTCTTTGGATGTTGTTAGAGCTTTGAAATATTATGTTGAAGCTACGAAATCTTTTCGTAAGACTTCTAGTCTATTTGTTATCTTTTCCGGTTCTAGAAAAGGCCAGAAAGCTTCTGCCATTTCTTTGGCATCTTGGTTGAAATCTTTAATTCATCTTGCCTATGTTGAGTCGGGTAAAACTCCGCCTCAGAGGATTACAGCTCATTCTACTAGGTCAGTTTCTACTTCCTGGGCGTTTAGGAATGAAGCTTCGGTTGACCAGATCTGCAAAGCAGCGACTTGGTCCTCTTTGCATACTTTTACTAAATTCTACCATTTTGATGTATTTTCTTCTTCTGAAGCAGTTTTTGGTAGAAAAGTACTTCAGGCAGCGGTTTCAGTTTGAATCTTCTGCTTAAGTTTTTTTCGTTAAACTTTATTTTGGGTGTGGATTATTTTCAGCAGGAATTGGCTGTCTTTATTTTATCCCTCCCTCTCTAGTGACTCTTGTGTGGAAAGATCCACTTCTTGGGTAGTCATTATCCCATACGTCACTAGCTCATGGACTCTTGCTAATTACATGAAAGAAAACATAATTTATGTAAGAACTTACCTGATAAATTCATTTCTTTCATATTAGCAAGAGTCCATGAGGCCCGCCCTTTTTTTGTGGTGGTTATGATTTTGTTTAAAGCACAATTATTCCAATTCCTTATTTTATATGCTTTCGCACTTTTTTATCACCCCACTTCTTGGCTATTCGTTAAACTGAATTGTGGGTGTGGTGAGGGGTGTATTTATAGGCATTTTGAGGTTTGGGAAACTTTGCCCCTCCTGGTAGGAATGTATATCCCATACGTCACTAGCTCATGGACTCTTGCTAATATGAAAGAAATGAATTTATCAGGTAAGTTCTTACATAAATTATGTTTTTGGGTGTGAATACAATGTTATCTATATGGCCCACATGAACTAGCAGTCTCCCGTTGTGAAAAGCAAATAATGAAGCATGTGATAAAAAGGCTGTCTATAGTGTCTTAGAAACAGGCAGACATTTAGAGGTTTAAATGTTATAAAGTATATTAATATATCAATGTTGATTGTGCAAAGCTGGGGAATGGGTAGTAAAGGCGTTATCTATCTTTTTAAACAATAACAATTTTAATGTAGACTGTCCCTTTAATACATCCAAGATTTAAATCTAAATCCAATGCTTTACAGACTTCTAGATTACCCTCATTTCCACAGCCTCAGTCTTGTGTTTGTGATTTCCTATTTTGAGAGCAGAAATAATACAAATGGATATCAAAAACCCAAGGGCAAGACTCAAACTATTCTCTAAAGTAACAAAAGAAATGATCCTGAATTTTTTTTTATTTTTGTTTAGAATTCCAAGAAACATTTTCGCTCCAGAATATTTGAAAATCATACAAAATAGAAAGAGGATGCAAGTCTTAATACCACAAATATTAAAGGGACAAACAAATGTCTTTCGGTGTTCAGATAGAGCATATCATTTTATTCATTTTTTCCAATTTACTTCTATTATCTAATTTGTTTTGATCTTTTGGTATCATTTGTTGAAAAGCACACCTAGGTAGGCATGGGACAGCTATGCACTACTAGCTGCTGATTTGTGGCTGCAAATATATGCCTCCTGTCATTGGCTCTATGATGTGTTGAGCTAACACCCGTAGTGCATTGCTGCTCCCTTCAACAAAGAATACAGGAAGAATAAAGCAGATTGTATGCTCTATCTGAATCATGAAAGAAAAAAAAATGGGTTTCATGTCTCTCTAATTATGTTATCTACTTTCCAATGTTTTAATCTAAAGGTGCCCCTGCTTAATATTTGCTTCACCATACGTATAATATTAAAGGGATAGAAAGGGCAAAATTTAAATGTGCATGGGTTAATTTCAGTTTTAAATAGAAGCATTTTTGCAATTTACTTCCATTAGCAGAAATGTTTCTAGTAGAAGTTACTACAGTTTTTCAGCAGCATACGCACATATCCTGTGAGCGCCCGTGCACCAGTATTCAAGCTCATAGGGGTGGTGTGTATTGTGTCTATAGACACTTAATTTGTGTCCTATAAGCTGCTGCTAACTATAGTGTCTGAATACAGGTGCACGGCCCTCACAGCACTTGTCGTAGGCCTCTAAAAAACAGTAATAGCTTTAACTAGAAGCATTTTTGCTAATCAAAATATATTGAAAAAATGAATCTATTTAATTTTAAAATGCACCTATGCACATTTCAATATTGACCTTTCTATCCCTTTTGTTTTTTGCTTAAAAATGTTGCTTGTCTCGCGCTCCCTAAAATAGCCAAAAAGCAAATTCTGTATCCTAGATTTTCAAAATGCTACAAATCCAAAAAGCTGGTTTAGACCATTTGTGGCAGTTTGAAAACCTAAGTTACAGATTTTGCTTGTTGGCCGTCTAGGGAGCGTGGGACAAGCACACTTTTTTTTTTTAAAAATATTTTTTATTGAGGTAATCAAAACACTCATAAAACAATTACAGGTTAAAGGGCAACATCGCAAACACAATAATGTAAGAGACAATGGATACATAGATCAGTTCGTCAGTTAATAGGGAGTTACCTCTCGTCTATCCAGGTCAAGGTGTTACCCTTCAACATTATGCCTCTTTTTATTACTATATCTACATAGTGTCCTCAAAGCGACAAAGATCCCCCCAAGGGATCTGACAACTTGGGTATAGTTGAAGACACATCATTAATACTATAATACAATTTACTTACATTCAAACAATAATTAATAAGGAATTAAGCTCAAGCAACTCTACCATGAATAATACACTTATTATAGTATCTTGAAATTACATAAGAGAACAAACAAGAGAGATAATAGGATAGTCATTAGACTCAAGAACTCTTCCTATCGCCTGACCAACATATTAGAGCTACGTGAGCATAGAATCTGTAAGCAACAAAATACATAACATTAGGCACATTATTACCATAATAGGTCCAGAGAGCCTATTTACACTTATAGGAGGACAAACTTCAACCTAGGCTCTACCAACAGGGCAGAGACTACCAAAACTCTGCCAAAAATGATGCAGAGGATAAGTTATTTATAAAAGAGATGGGGGGGGGGGACAACCAGAGCAAATGGCCCTCTACTTTATCAGCAAACCAAACCCTAGGGGCACTATGAGACTATGGAATAGTTTTTTGTCATAAAGAAATATGGTAAATTTTGAATTTGAAGGTTGGGCTGGTTACATTCACACGTAAAACCAAATAGGCTAGTATACAGTATATAAACCTTATACTTTAACCTGTCAAGAATTCACATGGGGGGAAGGGACTCAATTACACTAATAAGTACGCTCCTGAGATCGAAAACTAATGTATATGGCCAGATGGTGGGTTATGACAAGGTTACAAAGTCAACACTCGGAAATATTCCAGATATAATACTCTTCAATATGCTGTGCCCACCCCCCTCTCTGTTGCACATTATATCTTGGAGGACCTGAACCTATCATTGAGTGAATGGATAACCAGGAGTATTTAACTGAATTTGGTAAAGAATATCCCTATAAACCACCTGAATCTCAGGAGCTTCACACTGGAGCACGTCCAACATAACCATCCAACTTAAGAGCTTAATGACAATATAGAGCTATTTGAACATTTCTAGCACAATCTCAAAGCTAGTCATATTTGGAGATATATTCGTCCATTCCTAATTACATAGGATATCAATAGAGGTAAGGGACTTGAGAATCTGAAAAATGACAAGCAGGAGGGGACCAGGAGAGAGGGAAGCCGGCAGAGGGCTGGGTCTGGGAAGTAGGTAGGAAGGTAAAAAGACGGGAAGGGGGAGGGTTGGGAGGGACGGAAAAAAAGATGGGGGGGATGGGAAGAGGAGGGTGGGGGGGAGAGTGGGGAAGAGAGGCTATGGGGAGGGGAGGACAGGGGGAAAGGGAAGGGAGGGGAGGTGTTACATAGAGTGTCACAAACTCAAGGATTAAATGCATTCAAAAATACAGTTTTTGATACCTTGAAGGTCACACATGGAAATAAGGCATTGTATAATCATGTAATCACATTGATTTCACCTCCACCCCCCTACCCCCAACGACCAGTATTAGGATGGCAACCAACAGTTCTTGAACGCTCAGTTGCTCATAAATGTGGGAATATAAGCATCCTTTTTTATTTCCTCCACGCCCAGTAGTTGATAATAGAGGTAAAATGCATAAGAGTATGGAAACTGGCAAACAGGGGGGCCCAAGATACAGGGAA
Organism: Bombina bombina; assembly: GCF_027579735.1. Taxonomy (NCBI): domain Eukaryota; kingdom Metazoa; phylum Chordata; class Amphibia; order Anura; family Bombinatoridae; genus Bombina; species Bombina bombina. The sequence continues at coordinate 1,150,907,786 of NC_069501.1, read as the reverse complement.
GCCGACGGGGAGTCGGGACCGGGATGTAATTATTGCAGTAAAGGGCGGGGGGGGGGAGCTAAGGAAGTCAGTAAAGGAAGTGGGAGGGGAGGAGGGGGGGGAAGGGGTATAGGGGAATGGGAAAAAGGAGGCGGGGAAGGGAGAGTGAAAGATAGGGATAGGGGAAGAAGGGGAAAAGGAAGGGAGGGGAGAGAGAAGGGAAGAAAGAGGGAAAGGGGGGGGGAGGAGGGGGAGGGGAAAGGAAGGGGGAAGGGAGGAGGGTAGGGGGGAGGTGGAGGGGAAGGGGAGGGGGAAGGGGGGAGAGGGAAGGTTCAAAGGGACAAGCGGAGCTGGGTGAGAAACAAAAAGAAGAGAGAATAAACCAGGACTCAAAGGCAATTTTGATAACTTAGTAATGACTAACAATCATGGGTATAGATAACTGGCAGTCCTCAAAATTATTAATTAGCACTCGTTAACATGAAACAGTAATCAAAAAGCAAAGTAGCTGTCCATTAGTACGTTACCACTCCTCGAGCGGCAACAAGGTGCTTCCAACAGTCTTAGTCCAAACATGGACCTGATCGGTAAACAGATGGACCAGATCTCAAGAACCTTGGTTTGATGCAAGAAAGAAGCGGCAATCCCCTCCAGCCACGAAGGGGGGGGGGGGGGATCATCTGACTGGGTCTTGTCTGCCCGGGTCCCAAGCCTGAGCCACCGCTCTCAACGGAGGGCCCACCCTCCGCGACCGGGGCGGATCAGCATTTACGTTCTCAGCGGGCAGGTTCCAGAGCCTCAGCAGGTTGTGAGCCTGCCTTGGAGTGAGGGCTGTGTGTTGGGTGCCATCTTTGGTAATGATCAATTTGGTGGGGAACCCCCATCTGTAGCGGATTTGGTTCACTCGGAGGGCTCTTGTGACTTCATTGAAAGTTCTCCTTTGTTGGAGTGTGAAGGATGATAGATCTGGGAATAAGGCAACATCTTTAAATTGCTCTGGTAGCTGGGGTTGCCGCAAGGTAGCTCTCAGTAGCTTGTCTTTATATGTAAAATAGTGTAATCTAGCTATGGTGTCTCTTGGTTTGTCCATAGGGAGATTCTGCGGTCTGGCTGCTCTATGAATTCTATCAATCTTCGTATTGGATTCCTCTGAGGGACCCAAGATAGCTCTGAATAGTGCTTGGGCGTATCTCTCCAGCTCCTGGGGGCCAACTGATTCAGGGATACCCCTAATTCTGACGTTATTCCGTCGGGAACGGTCTTCAAGATCAGCCAATTTCGCTTCGAGCGAGGATACCTGGTCAGCAAGGTTCTGGGTATAGCTGACCCAATTCGTATGGTCAACTAGCAGGTCCTCCTGTTTACGTTCAATGATGTCCGTGCGCTCATTAACTGAGACAATGTCTTTCCTCAAGTCGTCAAAAGACCTTTCTAGTTTGTCAAATCGCTTTTATGAAGGATTGACTCTGTTGATCCAGGAGCTGCTTCATAGAGTCCATAGTGATCAACTTATCTTGGGACCGCGAGGGCGGTGAACATCTAACTCTGGTCCTTCCTTCCGAGAGAGGGGGGGGGGATATTGATCTTTCATCATCAGAGACTTCTGGGTTTGGGTCTCTTATGGGGTGAAAATGGTCCCGGACTGTGTGTTTTGAGGATTGAGATCCCTTCTGCTTTTTCTTAGCTTGTTGCGACATGTTAGAATTAGCAATATGGTTGTGGGTGAGAATATCTCCAGGGAGAGGACAGGTCTGGAGTGACACTCGAGTATGTTTGGCAGCCGCAGCGGTGGTATATCTTTAGCCTTGCGTTATGTAGATCTTGGCTCAACCACAATGTTGGATCAAACACTAGAGATTCAGGGCCTATGTGTGACCCCCTATTGGGCGAAGTGGGGAAAGGGAGTTGGGTATGACCCACTGTCACTTAGGGCAGCGGGAAAGGAGGGGAGGGTGTCTGGGCCTGATGCTAGTGCCTCCCTTGTTCCTTAATAGGAGTGTACAGTTGTCAATGCAGGGGCATCAAGTGGTATGCTCTATATGCAGGTTGGGTGTGGCTGCACTGAAGATATAGCGTCACAGTTAGAGCATAAGTGATAATGAAACACAATTAGTCTAGATGTACAGTTCACAACAGAGCTATAGGTTCTGTAGTTTACGCAGATATAAGTTGAAATTAAATCACTAGATCAGGTGCCTTTAATAACAGATATATATTTTCAAGCTGAGGAACAGCGCAGATAAGCATTTAGTGGAGCATACATCTGGTTGAAAAAAGGTTAGGTATTTCAGCCTCTAGGAAAATGTTCGTTTTAAGATATGTTGGTATACTGGTCAGGCTAGTATTGAGAGCCCTGGTATAATAAAAAGTAAGGAGACTGCAATGTGTTCATCTGTGTGAAGTTATTTCTCTTGTAAAGGTGTATCCAGTCCAAGGGTTCATCCATTACTTGTGGGATATTCTCCTTCCCAACAGGAAGCTGCAAGAGGACACCTACAGCAGAGCTGTCTATATAGGTCCTCCCCTAACTGCCACCCCCAGTCATTCTCTTGCAGCTCTCTTTAAACGGTACCGACGTTGTATTGTTTTTACTCTCAGGCAGAAATTGGAAGAAGACTTCTGCCTGGAGGTTTGATGATCTTAGCGGTTTGTAACTAAGGTCCATTGCTGTTCTCACACATAACTGAAGAGTATGGAAAGAAAACTTCAGTTGGGGGGACGGTCTGCAGATTGCCTGCTTTGAGGTATGTTCAGTATATCTTTTTCTAGAGAGATGATAAGGTCTAGAAAATGCTGACAGTGCCTGGTATATTTAAGGTAAGCCTGATACAGTGATTTAACAACAACTGGGATCATGCTTGCAAAAAGGGATAATATTCATGTTAATACCTATATTACTTAGTGTAAAAACGTTTGCATGATTTATAAATAAAAAGTTTTTTTCTCTGAGGGTGATAAATCTTTATTTGGGGCCTAGTTTCCACATGGCTTGTTAGATTACTCCTAGGAGTACTTTTTTTAAGGCCCTCTGACTTTGAGTGCATGGTGGGAGGGGCCTATTTTCGTTTTCAGCCTGAGACATCCAGCTCCCTGAAGGAGTCCTCTGGCTTATAGGACCTCTATAGAGGGTTTTGTTCCTGCAAAAATCGTTTTAAGGGCAGGTAGGAGCCACAGCAGAGCTGTGGCAGTGTGTTTGACTGTTTAACAGGTTTAATGTTTTTCTAATTCGTTTTTGGGCCTGAGGGGTTAATCATCCATTTGCAAGTGGGTGCAATGCTGCTTTAGTCCCTTATACGCACTGTAAAAATTTCGTAGAGTTTACAATTTTTTTTCACTGTTTTGCAGTTTATGTGGTAGTTTTTTTCTCTTAAAGGCACAGTACCGTTTTTTTATTATTGCTTTTTTCACATTTATTAAAGTGTTTTCCAAGCTTGCTGGTCTCATTACTAGTCTGTTAAACATGTCTGACATAGAGGAAACTCCTTGTTCATTATGTTTAGAAGCCATTGTGGAACCCCCTCTTAGAATGTGTACCAAATGCACTGACCTTTCTATAAAGACCATATTATGGCTGTTAAAGATTTATCACCTGAGGTTTCTGAGACTGACAAAAGGGAGGTTATGCCATCTAGCTCTCCCCACGTGTCAGAACCTATAACTCCCGCTCAAGGGACGCCAAGTACATCTAGCGCATCCAATGCGTTTACTTTACAAGACATGGCGGCAGTTATGAATCATACCCTCAAAGAGGTATTGTCCAAACTGCCAGGGTTACAAGGAAAGCGAGACAGCTCTGGGGCTAGAACAAATACAGAGCTCTCTGACCCTCACAATGTGCAGAAGTTGAAGCAGGAGAGCTTCTATCTGTGGGTGACTTCTCTGATTCAGGGAAGGCGTTACTTCAGTCCGACTCTGAAATGACAGCATTTAAATTTAAGCTTGAACACCTCCGCGTGTTGCTCAGGGAGGTTTTAGCGACTCTGGATGACTGTGACACCATTGTAGTCCCAGAGAATTGTGTAAAATGGACAAATACTTTGCAGTGCCTGTTTACACTGATGTTTTTCCAATCCCTAAGAGGTTTTCAGAAATTATTACTAAGGAATGGGATAGACCAGGTGTGCCGTTCTCTCCCACTCCTGCTTTTAAGAAAATGTTTCCTATAGATGCCGCTACACGGGACTTGTGGCAGACGGTCCCTAAGGTGGAGGGAGCAGTCTCTACCCTAGCTAAGCGTACAACTATTCCTGTCAAGGACAGTTGTGCTTTCCTAGATCCTATGGATAAAAAATTAGAGGGTTTCCTTAAGAAAATCTTTATACAACAAGGTTTTATTCTCCAGCCTCTTGCATGCATTGCCCCAGTCACTGCTGCAGCTGCTTTCTGGTTCGAGTCTCTGGAGGAGGCTTTACAGGTAGAGACCCCGTTGGATGATATCCTTGACAGGCTTAAAGCTCTTAAGTTAGCCAATTCATTTATTTCTGATGCCGTTTTTTTAATTAACCAAGCTAACGGCTAAAAATTCAGGTTTTGCCATTCAGGCACGTAGGGCGCTATGGCTTAAATCCTGGTCAGCTGATGTCACTTCAAAGTCTAAACTTCTCAAGATCCCCTTCAAAGGGCAGACCCTATTTGGGCCTGGACTGAAGGAGATCATTTCTGATATTACTGGAGGAAAAGGCCACGCCCTTCCCCAGGATAGGTCCAACAAGTTAAGGACCAAACAAACTAATTTTCGTTCCTTTCGAAACTTCAAGAGTGGCGCAGCTTCATCTTCTTCTTCTACAAAACAAGAGGGAAATTTTGCCCAGTCCAAGCCAGTCTGGAGACCTAACCAGGCTTGGAACAAGGGGAAACAGGCCAAAAAGCCTGCTGCTGCCTCTAAGACAGGATGAAGGAGTAGCCCCCGATCCGGGACCGGATCTAGTTGGGGGCAGACTTTCTCTCTTTGCCCAGGCTTGGGCAAGAGACGTCCAGGATCCCTGGGCTCTGGAGATTGTTTCCCAGGGATATCTTCTGGATTTCAAAGCTTCATCTCCAAAGGGGAGATTTCATCTCTCACAATTATCTGCAAACCAGATAAAGAGAGAGGCATTCTTACATTGCGTTCAAGACCTACTAGTTATGGGAGTGATCCACCTAGTTCCAAAGGAGGAACAGGGGCAGGGCTTCTATTCAAATCTGTTTATAGTTCCCAAGAAAGAGGAAACTTTCAGACCAATCTTGAATCTCAAGATCCTAAACAAATTTCTCAGGGTCCCATCCTTCAAGATGGAGACTATTCGAACCATCCTACCTATGATCCAGGAGGGTCAATATATGACTACCGTGGATTTAAAGGATGCTTATCTACATATTCCGATACACAGGGATCATCATCAGTTTCTCAGGTTCGCCTTCCTAGACAGGCATTACCAGTTTGTGGCTCTTCCCTTCGGGTTAGCCACGGCACCAAGAATCTTTACGAAGGTTCTAGGGTCCCTTCTGGCGGTTCTAAGACCGCGGGGTATAGCAGTAGCCCCTTACCTAGACGACATCCTGATACAGGCGTCAACTTTTCAAATCGCCAGGTCCCATATGGACATTGTTCTGGCATTCCTAAGTTCTCTCTCACCTCTCACAAGAGTTTCCTTCCTAGGAACTCTGTCAGATAAATCTTCATTTCTACTGAATCTATCAGAGGTCAGGTTGTCAAAACTTCTATCTTCCTGCCGTGCTCTTTATTCCATTTCTCGTCCGTCAGTGGCTTAGTGTATGGAGGTAATTGGATTAATGGTAGCGGCAATGGACATAGTTCCGTTTGCCTGCCTACATATCAGACCACTGCAACTTTGCATGCTCAATCAGTGGAATGGGGATTACACAAATTTATCCCCTCTACGAAATCTGGATCAAGAGACCAGGGATTCTCTTCTCTGGTGGCTATCTCGTGTCCATCTGTCCAAGGGAATGAGTTTCCGCAGGCCAGAATGGACTATAGTAATGACAGATGCCAGCCTTCTGGGCTGGGGTGCAGTCTGGAACTCCCTGAAGGCTCAGGGTTCGTGGACTCAGGAGGAGGCCCTCCTTCCGATAAACATTCTGGAACTAAGAGCAATGATCAATGCTCTTCAAGCTTGGCCTCAGCTAGCTGCGGTCAGGTGCATCAGATTTCAGTCGGATAACATCACGACTGTAGCCTATATCAACCATCAGGGTGGAACAAGGAGCCCCCTGGCAATGTTGGAGGTATCAAAGATAATTCTATGGGCAGAGGTTCACTCTTGCCATCTCTCAGCTATCCATATCCCAGGAGCAGCGAACTGGGAGGCGGATTTTTTAAGTCGGCAGACTTTTCATCCGGGGGAGTGGGAGCTCCATCCGGAGGTATTTGCCCAGTTGATCCAACTTTCGGGCAAACCAGAACTGGATCTCATGGCGTCTCGTTAGAACGCCAAGCTTCCTTGTTACGGGTCCAGGTCCAGGGATCCCAAGGCAGCGCTGATAGATGCTTTAGCTGCGCCCTGGTCCTTCGGCCTGGCTTTATGTTTCCACCGTTTCCTCTGCTCCCTCGTCTGATTGCCAAGATCAAGCAGGAGAGAGCTTCGGTGATCTTGATAGCCCCTGCGTGGCCACGCAGGACTTGGTATGCAGATCTGGTGGACATGTCATCCTTTCCACCATGGACTCTGCCTCTAAGGCAGGACCTTCTACTTCAAGGTCCCTTCAAACATCCAAATCTAATTTCTCTACGTCTGACTGCTTGGAGATTGAACGCTTGATTCTATCAAAGCGTGTTTTTTCTGAATCGGTCATTGATACCTTAATTCAGGCTCGAAACCCTGTCACCAGGAAAATCTATCATAAGATATGGTGTAAATATCCTCATTGGTGTGAATCCAAGGGTTACTCATGGAGTATGTTCAGGATTCCTAGGATATTATCTTTTCTCTAAGAAGGATTGGAGAAGGGTTTGTCAGCTAGTTCCTTAAAGGGACAGATTTCTGCTCTGTCTATTCTTTTGCACAAACGTCTGGCTGAGGTTCCAGACGTTCAGGCGTTTTGTCAGGCTTTAGTTAGGATCAAGCCTGTGTTTAAACCTGTTGCTCCGCCATGGAGTTTAAATTTAGTTCTTAAAGTTCTTCAAGGGGTTCCGTTTGAACCTTTGCATTCCATAGATATTAGCTTTTATCTTGGAAAGTTCTGTTTTTAGTAGCTATCTCCTCGGCTAGAAGAGTTTCGGAGTTATCTGCTTTACAATGTGATTCCCCTTATCTGATTTTCCATGCAGATAAGGTAGTGTTATGTACCAAACCTGGGTTTCTTCCTAAGGTGGTATCTAATAAGAATATCAATCAGGAGATTGTTGTTCCTTCACTATGTCCTAATCCTTCTTCAAAGAAGGAACGTCTATTACACAATCTTGATGTGGTTCGTGCTTTAAAGTTTTATTTACAAGCTACTAAAGATTTTCGTCAAACATCTGCTTTGTTTGTTGTCTACTCTGGACAGAGGAGAGGCCAAAAGGCTTCGGCAACTTCTCTTTCTTTTTGGCTAAGAAGTATAATACGCTTAGCTTATGAGACTGCTGGCCAGCAGCCTCCTGAAAGAATTACAGCTCATTCTACTAGAGCAGTAGCTTCCACATGGGCTTTTAAACATGAGGCCTCTGTTGAACAGATTTGTAAGGCGGCGACTTGGTCTTCGCTTCATACCTTTTCTAAATTCTATAAATTTGATACTTTTGCTTCTTCGGAGGCTATTTTTGGGAGAAAGGTCTTACAGGCAGTGGTGCCTTCCGTTTAAGTTCCTGCCTTGTCCCTCCCTTCATCCGTGTCCTAAAGCTTTGGTATTGGTATCCCACAAGTAATGGATGAACCCGTGGACTGGATACACCTTTACAAGAGAAAACAAAATTTATGCTTACCTGATGAATTTATTTCTCTTGTGGTGTATCCAGTCCACTGCCCGCCCTGTCATTTTAAGGCAGGTGTTTTTTATTTTTAAACTACAGTCACCACTGCACCCTATAGTTTCTCCTTTTTTTCTTGCTTGTCTTCGGTCGAATGACTGGGGGTGGCAGTTAGGGGAGGAGCTATATAGGCAGCTCTGCTGTGGGTGTCCTCTTGCAGCTTCCTGTTGGGAAGGAGAATATCCCACAAGTAATGGATGAACCCGTGGACTGGATACACCACAATAGAAATACATTTATCAGGTAAGCATAAATTTTGTTTTTATGCGTTGCAGAGTATCACCACAGTAGAATAGGAGTCTAACCACTTGTTAACTTTTAATGTGTAGGCTGCAAGCAATAAGGTAAATTTTCGAGTATGTGGAGATCCCTTAATGGATGCTGCGACTTCAAGGCTTAAATCCCACCGTTAGCAACCAAGTGTGGGCTAGCCTAATGTCCGATGTATCTCAGTTTTGTCAAATTAGCACTGAGCCATGTATCTAAAGGATTGCGTAGGTGCAGTTTTATTCAAGATGGCGACTCGCGCCTTAAGTGTGGGCCCCCTCAGTCTATGTAGTAATAGGTAATCCGGATGCAATATTTATGCAGTGTGCAGCTAGTATATCATTAGTTGTGGTCGGATATACAGCAGATCGTACCTGGCGCTGTTGCGGTTACAAACCTATGTCCTCTGTAGTCCTCTCAGCCAGCCTCTGACGGTGAGTACTTCACTCGGCTTTCAAACAGGCCGTCTAGCGTGACCAGAGTTAGACACTGCCGAGTAGGGTCACAATGCTCCTCTTGAATTGAGCAACGGCGGTCCCTGCAGAGCCTAGGCAGGAGCAGCTCCGATGCTTGCCCACAGCGCAGTTGCTTTACTTCAGGGTAGGATCTCTCAAGGGCTGCGCGGATGAAGGCACGTCCCCAGCACGGATCGATGCAGCTGCAAACTCACTAGTTCCCAAGTGTCGCAGTACAGCCCATCAGGTTCAGGAGTGTAATAAGTAAAAGTAAAAAAAGGAAATAAAAAAATTATAAGATAGTGTTCAAAATTATAGCTAATTAGAGAATTTGGATCCCAGAGCTACAGACACACACGTCCGCTCGCTCTGCTGGCTAGCCCCGCCCCCTACACACTTTTTATTACACAAAAGCAAGGGATTTTAATGTTTCATGTAAGACTTATTAAACCTGTAGTAGCTTCAACAAAATCACAAGAAGCAAGACAAATGGTAGTAGCTGAATCCAGAATGGCTTGTAATTGCTCCCCTGCAGATAGGTTTTAATAGCAGACCTAGCCAATAGGGGGCGATCTTTGGTACTGGGAGCTATCTACCAGTACCTGATTTATATGTATTTCTTTCATGTAATTGGCAAGAGTCCATGAGCTAGTGACGTATGGGATATACAATCCTACCAAGAGGGGCAGTTTCCCAAACCTCAAAATGCCTATAAATACTCCCCTCACCACGCCCACAATTCAGTTTTACAAACTTTGCCTCCTATGGGGGTGGTGAAGTAAGTTTGTGCTTGATTTTTTATTTCTTCTTTGATAAGCACTTCTAGCATTCTGAATCCCAATTCCTCTCAGAGTACAGTGTTTGTCAGAGAGATGTGAAGAAAGTATCACCTGTTTGATTTTATGGCTTTCCTCGCGGGAAATTATTTCAAGGGTTCTCTGTTATCCGTCATAGGGATTCATCTCCTACCTCCCTTTTCAGATCGATGATATACTCTTATATACCATTACCTTTGCTGATAGCTTTCAGTACTGGTTTGGCTATCTGCTATATGTGGATGGGTGTCTCTTAGTAAGTATGTATCATTTTAAGACACTCTCAGCTATGATTTGGCGCTTTATGTATTAATATAAAGTTTTAAATATATGTATTTTACTTATATTTGCCATGAGTCAGGTCTATGTGTATTTCCCTTTGTAGTCCAGCAGTTTTGTTATGGGAATCATGTTTAGGAAGCTTGTCTTACCTGGGGTATAGTCTTTTTTTCAATTTAACTTGTTTTTTCTTTGAAAACTTGTGGGAAAATTAGGCTTGCGAGGGAGCAAAATGCTGTTATTTATTGCGTCGTTCTTGGTGCGAGAATTTTTTTGGGTGCGAATGTGCGTCTGTGATGGCGCAAGTTCGTCATTTCCTGCATCTAAGTTGACGCTAGGTTGTTTGGCGGGAAATTTTGTTATGACGCAAGTTGCGTCATTTCCGGATGTTTGTTGGTGCCAAAAAAATTCTCAACTTCCTTTTGTGTTGTCTTCTTTATGCTCAGAGGGCTATGCTATTTGCTTTTTTTTGCCAATTTTAGCATTTGCATTTTTCCCCATTCCTGAAACTGCTATATGTGGAAATAAGATATTTCTGTTTGTTATTCTTCTTTTTCTACATTTTACAAGATGTCTCAATCTGATCCTGTCTCAGAAGCTGCTGTAGGAACCATGTTGCCTGAACACAGTTCTACCAAAGCTAAGTGTATCTGTTGTAAGCTAGTGGAGATTATGAGGGATATTTATCAAGCCGTCAACCGCAAATACGCTGGAATTCCGTAACATAATTGTGGTGAGCCTGATTCCCCTTAGTTATCAAAGTCTACAGGCCTGCAAAAGTTTAAATATGTGACGTAATATACGATCAGCCGGTCTCAGTCCGACACCGATCGATGCTTATGTCACTACAGATGTTCCAAATGCAAATTCGGCACTATCTGACTACTGTTGCTAGTTAACAAATATCTACCAGGTACGCTCGCCACTATTTCGGCCCAGCATACCTGATTTTCAATTCGCCGTTGGATGCCATAGGAATCAATGGGAGTCTGAAAGCAGCGAAAGCTCATGTTCGCTGCTTCCCGATATCCCATTGATTCCTATGGGAGAATAAAAGTTACGTTTACACCTAACATAACCCCCGAGTCTAAACACCCCTAATCTGTCGCCCCCAACATCGCCGCCACCTACATAATGTTATTAACCCCTAATCCGCCGCCCTGACCAACATTATGTTATTAACCTGTAATCTGCCGCCACCTACATTGTTATTAACCCCTAATCTGCCGCCCCGACACTGCCGCCACCTACATTGTTATTAACCCCTAATCTGCCACCCGACATTATTAACCCCTAATCTGCCGACCGACACTATTAACCCCTAATCTGCCGACCGACACCGCTGCCACCTACATTGTTATTAACCCCTAATCTGCCGCTCCGCCACCACCTACATAAAAGTATTAACCCCTATCCCGCCGCTCCCGTAGCCCACCGCAACTAAATAAAGTTATTAACCCCTAAACTCCTGGCCTCCCACATCAGTACCACTTATCTTATAATAAATTAAAACTTACCTTTAGATTTAAATTAAACTATATTAAACTAATAATTAATCTACCCTAACTGTTATACTAAAATTACATTAAACTACAAATTAAATTAAATATATTATATATTTAAAAACCTAACCCTACTCAAATAATTTTAATCTACTATTACAAATTACAAAATTACCAAAAACTAACAACTATGTTACAAAAAATAAATTATCAAAGATTTAAACTAATAACACCTAATCTAAGAGCCCTATGAAAATAAAAAAGCCCCCCCCAAAAAAAAAAAAACCTAGCCTACAATAAACTACCAATGGCCCTTAAAAGGGCCTTTTGCGGGGCATTGCCCCATAGAAATTAGCTCTTTTACCTGTAAATAAAAAACACAAATACCCCCCAACAGTAAAATCCACCACCCACACAACCAACCCCCCAAATAAAAACCTAATCTAAAAAAACCTGAGCTCCCCATTGCCCCAAAAAAGGCATTTGTATGAGCATTGCACTTAAAAGGGCATTTAGCTTTTTTTCAAAAGCCCAAACCCTAATCTAAAATTAAAGGTAGGGTTAGGTTTTTAAATATACAATATAGTTAATTTAATTTGTAGTTTAATGTAATTTTAGTATAACAGGGTAGATTAATTATTAGTTTAATATAGTTTAATGTAATTTAGTATAACAGTTAGGGTAGATTGATTATTAGTTTTATATAGTTTAATATAAATCTAAAGGTAAGTTTAAATTTATTATAAGATAGGGATGAGTTAATATTTAATATAAAGTTAGCGGGTTGTTAGGTTTAGGGGTTAATAGGTTAATTTAGTTTATGTCGATGTGGGGGACTGGCGGTTTAGGGGTTAATAGGTTTAGTATGTGGTAGTGATGTGGGAGGCCAGAGGTTTAGGGGTTAATACATTTAGTTAGTTATGGCGGAATAGGGGTCAATAAGTTTATTAGAGTTGTGTCAGGGAGCGGCGGAATAGGAGTTAATAACTTTGTTTAGTTGCGGCGGCGTCCGGGAGCGGCGGGATAGGGGTTAAACATTTTAGTATAGTGGCGGTGTTTAGTGACAGTATACAAATAAAACTGTGAAAAAGCCGAATTGCAGTGAGATCGATGACTGTTAGTTAACAGTCCGCTGCTCATCGCCCCGTACTTGGTGCGCGGCTTTTTGACAGCTTTTTTGTTAAATATGGAGAGCGTATTCATGTCCACTGCCACGATGTTAGCGATATCAGGCAGGCGTATTGGTGCCGGCGAATGCAAGTAAGTTGACGGCTTGATAAGTAGGCCTCCAAATCTCCAGCTGTAGTATGTAACAGTTGTCATGATAAGCTTTTGAATGCAGAAAAGGTTTCTATTAGTGCTAGTACAGTATCTGTTGTTCCTTCAACATCTAAAGTACATGATATCCCTGTTGATATGAAAAATGATATTGCTGATGCGATACAGAAGGCTATGGCTACTATACCGCCTTCAAATAACGTGAACGGTCTTCTCATAATATTGATGAAATTTGTAATGACCGGCAACATACTGATATATCCTCCTCTGATGAGGATCCCTCTGATTCAGAAGATCCTACTTCAGACATTGACACTAATAAATCATCTTATCTTTTTATGAATGAGTATATTCGTTCTTTGTTAAAAGAAGTGTTAATAACTTTGGATATTGAGGAGTCTGGTCCTCTTTGATAATAAATCCAGTAAACGTTTAAATTCTGTATATAAACCTCCTGTGACAACTCCTGAGGTTTTTCCTGTTCATGATGCCATGTTTGATGTGATTGCTAAGGAATGGTCTACGCCTGGTACTTCTTTTGTTCCTTCTTCAAGGTTTAAAAAGTTGTATCCTTTGCCAGTGGCTAAATTAGAGTTTTGGGAAAAAGTCCCTAAGGTTGATGGGGCTATTTCTACTCTTGCTAAACGTATTCCTATGGAAGATAGTACCTCTTTTTAAGGATCCTTTAGATAGGAAGATTAAATCTTATCTAAGGAAAGCTTATTTGCATTCTGGCTATATGCTCAGACCTGCCATTTCTATGGCCGATGTTGCGGCTGCATCAACTTTTTGGTTGGATAGCTTAGCACAACGGGAAAAAGACTCTGATTTGCATAGCATTGTTCATGTGTTTCAACATGCTAATCATTTTATCTGTGATGCTATTTTTGATATCTTTAAGATAAATGTTTAATCTATGTCTTTAGCTATTTTAGCTAGAAGAGCTTTATGGCTCAAATCATGGAATGCTGACATGGTATCTAAATCTAGGTTACTATCTCTTTCATTCCAGGGTAATAATTTGTTTAGTTCCCAGTTGGATTAAATTATTTCCACTATTACTGGGGTGAAGAGAGTTTTTTGCCTCAAGATAAAAAGTCTAAAAGCAAATCTAGAGCTTCTAATCGGTTTTGTTTCTTTCGTCAGAATAGAGAACAGAAAACCGCTCCTTCCCCTAAAGTCTCTGGCTCCAATTGGAAGCCTTCCTTGAGTTGGAATAAATTCAAGCCTTACAAGAAACCAAAGCCAGCCCCCAAAACTGCATGAAGGTGCAGCCCTGATTTTGTTCTGCTGGTGGGGGGCAGATTGAAATTATTTCAAGACGTTTGGGCAGGTTCCATTCAGAATAATTGGATTCAGAATATTGTCTCCCAGGGGTATTGAATAGGTTTCAGAATAAGACCTCCTGTGAGAAGATTTTTTCTCTCAAACGTTCAAACAAATCCTGTGAAAGCTCAGGCTTTTCTGAAATGTGTTTCAGATTTAGAGCTTTCAGGAGTGTTGTACCAGTTCCAATTCTGGAACAGGGTCTGGGTTTTTATTCAAATCTATTTATTGTCCCGAAGACTGTGGCACTGTGGCATATGTCAATCATCAAGGGGGGGACTCACAGTCCTTTAGCGATGAAAGAAGTATCTTGGATACTTTCTTGGGCGGAATCCAACTCCTGTCTAATTTCTGCAATACGTATTCCAGGTGTAGACATTTGGGAAGTGGATTATCTCAGTCGTCAGTCTTTACATCCAGGGGAGTGGTCTCTCCATCTAGATGTATATTGTCAGATTGTACATATGTGGGGTCTCCCCAATCTGATGGCTTCCCTTCTAAACAAGAAACTTCCCAGGTAATTGTCCAGGTATCCTCAGGCGTAGATGGTGGATGCGTTAGCAGTTCCTTGGTTTTACCAACCTGCTTACATTTTTCCGCCTCTAGTTCTTCTTTCAAGGGTGATCTCCAAGATCATATTGGAACAATCGCATAGCCTCACAGGTTTTAGTATGCGGATCTTGTCCGGATGTCCAGTTGCCAACCTTGGCCACTTCCTTTAAGACCAGACCTTTTGTCTTAAGGGCCGTTTTTCCATCAGGATCTCAAATCGCTAAATTTGAAGGTATGGAAATTGAACGCTTAGTGCTTAGTCATAGAGGTTTCTCTGACTCAGTGATAAATACTATGCTATAGGCTTGAAAGTCTGTTTCAAGGAAGATTTATTATCGGTTTTGGAAAACCTATATTTCATGGTGTTTTTCTCATAAATTCTCTTTTAGAATTCCTAGAATTTTACAGTTTCTTCAGGATAGTTTGGATAAAGGCTTGTCTGCAAGTTCCTTGAAAGGACACATCTCTGCTTTTTCTATTTAATTCACTGAAAGATTGCTAAACTTCCTGATATTCACTGTTTTGTTCAGGCTTTGGTTCGTATCAAGCCTCTTATTAAATCAATCTCTCCTCCTTGGAGTCTTAAATTGGTTTTGAAGGCTTTGCAGGCTCCTCCTTTTGAGCCTATGGTTTCCTTGGATATTAAACTACTTTCTTGGAAAGGGTTGTTCCTTTTAGCTATCTCTTCAGCTAGAAGAGTTTCTGAATTGTCTGCTCTCTTGTGCATCTCCTTTTCTGATATTCCATGTTCCATGATGTTGCAAGAGCTTTGAAATATTATGTCGAAGCTACTAAAGATTTCAAGAACACTTCTAGTCTTTGTTGTTTTTTCTGGTTCTAGGAAAGTCAGAAAACCTCTGCCATTTCTTTGGCATCTTGGTTAAAGCTTTTGATTCACAAGGCTTATTTAGAGGCGGGCCAGTCTCCACCTCAGAGAATTACAGCTCGTTCAACTAGATCAGTTGCCACTTCTTGGGCTTTTAAGAATGAAGCTTCGGTTGATCAGATTTGCAAAGCAGCAACTTGGTCTTCTTTGCATACATTTACTAAATGTTACCATTTTGATGTATTTGCTTCTTCTGAAGCAGTCTTTGGTAGAAAAGTTCTTCAGGCAGCTGTTTCAGTTTGATTCTTCTGCCACTACTTGGTTATTTGTTAAACTGAATTGTGGATGTGGTGAGGGGTGTATTTATAGGTATTTATATTGCCACTCCTGGTAGGATTGCATATCCCATACGTCACTAGCTCATGGACTCTTGCCAATATGAAAGAAATTAGTTTATCAGGTAAGTTCTTACATAAATTATGTTTTTTTATGTTGTTATTTTTTTTACTTTTTTCCTGACAGTTTAGTGGTCCTCTCATCTACATCCATTTGGGCCAAGATGTTTATTTTCTTCTTAATATGGAGGAGAGTCCACGGCTTCATTCCTTACTTGTGGAAAATACTGAACCTGGCCACCAGGAGGTGGCAAAGACACCCCAGCCAAAGGATTAAATACCTCCCCACTTCCCTCATCCCCCAGTCATTTTTGCCTTTCGTCACAGGAGGTTGGCAGAGAAGTGTCAGAAGATACAGAGTTGTCCCTTATGGAGGGTATCTACCCTTCGGAATGGGACTGGAGTTTTAAGTAGTCTTGTCAGCCTCAGTGAGAGCTTTCACCAATGTTAGATTCTAGAGATGCAGGGAGAGTCTTTCTGTGAACCCATCCCGACTCGTATTAACAGTTCCTTAAGCAATCAGTGTTGACGAGTTTCACTGCCTGCTTTTTTCACTCAAGTCCATGTCAGGAGTGATGCTACAAGACTGTCAAACTTGAGAGGCTGTGTTTCTGTTCTACGGCATAGATTCTGGTAAGATAGTTTTATTTTATACTCTTATGATAACGCAAGAAGACAGCGTCACAGTGTGGCTCCTTTTATCTGTATGGAATCAAGGGTTTATATCTCCGAAAGTGGATTATTGAACAGGGGGGATTAATCACATAATGTAAATATTGTGTTTATGCTGCGACATGTGTGAGATGTAGCTCAGGCAGATTTAGGAACGTACAGGTTTTACTTTCATTTTGATTTAGCTGCACAGTCTGTTAGGCTTGGCGTGCTTTTAGCTGCAGCAGGGGCGGTCCTACGTGGCACACCACGTGACCAGGTGTGGTCACACTGTTCTTCTTGACGTGCGGTTTACCGGAGACTAAGCGGTTTCTCTGTTGGGCCTGGGTCATAGGAGGTGGTGAGTGCCCCAGCCATTGGTGGTATAAAGGTGCCATTTTTCTTTTTCTATTGTCCATTTTATAAGCGCAATCTATGGAGGACTCTGATACGTTAGAGGGTACTCCCTCTTTACTGAAATCCAATGCCTGTCTATATTGTGAGGAGGCCACGGTATACTTGCCTGCTCAATTATGTTCCACATGCCTTGATAAAGTAATTATATCAAAGTAAGCTAATATGTTTAGTACTACTGAGCCATCTACCTCTGAGGTGTCTGCGTCCCATGAGGTGCGCACCCTAAAGTCATCACCTAATACACATGCAGCTTCCCGTAGCACTCCTATTCCTCCATCTGGAGGGGCCCTTTTACCGCCAGACTTTACTGTGCAGTTAGAAACGGCAGTGTCTGGCCTTCAGTGCTTTACCTCGCCCTGCTAAGCGCAAGTGAAAGGTCAAATATTGCTATCCTTCCCATGGGTCATCTACTAGCTTATTGGATTTATCTGATACTAGATTATCCGCTGATGAAAACACCTGATACTTCAGAGGATGCTCTTTCTTGGTTGGAATCTACTGCCTCTTAGCCTCCACCAGACTTTAGATTTAGACTTTAGATTTAGGATTAAACACTTATGCTTTCTGCTAAAGGAAGTTTTGGCTACTTTTGAGGTTCTAAAACCTAAGTTACCTGAGGAACCTTGTATTCCTAAATTAGATAAGTTCTACGAGGACAGGGTTGTACCACAGACTTTCCCGGTTCTCGTTAAGATGGCAAACGTTATTAAGAACGAATGGGAAAGACTTGGCTCTTCTTTTTCTTCTTTTCTCTTGTTAAGTGTATCCAGTCCACGGATCATCCATTACTTGTGGGATATTCTCCTTCCCAACAGGGAGTTGCAAGAGGATCACCCACAGCAGAGCGGCTATATAGCTCCTCCCCTCACTGCCATATCCAGTCATTCTCTTGCAACTCTCAACTAAGATGGAGGTCGTAAGAGGACTGTGGTGTTTTATACTTAGTTTATTTCTTCAATCAAAAGTTTGTTATTTTTAAATGGTACCGGAGTGTACTGTTTATCTCAGGCAGTATTTAGAAGAAGAATCTGCCTGCGTTTTCTATAATCTTAGCAGAAGTAACTAAGATCCTTTGCTGTTCTCACATATTCTGAGGAGTGAGGTAACTTCAGAGGGGGAATAGCGTGCAGGTTTTCCTGTAATAAGGTATGTGCAGTTAAAATATTTTTCTAGGGAATGGAATTTGCTAGAAAATGCTGCTGATACCGAAGTAATGTAAGTAAAGCCTTAAATGCAGTGATAGCGACTGGTATCAGGCTTATTAATAGAGATACATACTCTTATAAAAGTGTATTTTAAAACGTTTGCTGGCATGTTTAATCGTTTTTTACATATGTTTGGTGATAAAACTTATTGGGGCCTAGTTTTTTCCACATGGCTGGCTTGAATTTTGCCTAGAAACAGTTCCCTGAGGCCTCCCACTGTTGTAATATGAGTGGGAGGGGCCTATTTTGGCTTTTTTTTGCACAGCAAAAATTACAGACACAGACATCCAGCTTCTTCCTGCATGATCCAGGACTTCTCTGAAGGGCTCAAAAGGCTTCAAAAGTTGTATTGAGGGAGGTAAAAAGCCACAGTAGAGCTGTGGCAGTTGTTGTGACTGTTTAAAAAACGTTTTTGTCATTTGTTATTCCGTTTTTGGTATTAAGGGGTTAATAATCCATTTGCAAGTGGGTGCAATGCTCTGCTAACTTATTACATACACTGTAAAAATTTCGTTAGCGTAACTGCATTTTTTCACTGTTTCAAAATTTGGGAAAATTTGTGTTTCTTAAAGGCGCAGTAACGTGTTTTTTATATTGCTTGTAAACTTGTTTTAAACTGTTTTCCAAGCTTGCTAGTCCCATTGCTAGTCTGTTTAAACATGTCTGACACAGAGGAACCTACTTGTTCATTATGTTTGAAAGCCATGGTGGAGCCCCATAGGAGAATGTGTACTAAATGTATTGATTTCACCTTAAACAGTAAAGATCAGTCCTTATCTATAAAAGAATTATCACCAGAGGGTTCTGTCGAGGGGGAAGTTATGCCGACTAACTCTCCCCACGTGTCAGACCCTTCGCCTCCCGCTCAGGGGACGCACGCTAATATGGCGCCAATTACATCAGGGACGCCCATAGCGATTACCTTGCAGGACATGGCTGAAATCATGAATAATACCCTGTCAGAGGTATTATCTAGATTGCCTGGATTAAGAGGCAAGCGCGATAGCTCTGGGGTTAGGAGAGATACAGAGCGCGCAAATGCTATTAGAGCCATGTCTGATACTGCGTCACAATATGCAGAACATGAGGACGGAGAGCTTCAGTCTGTGGGTGACATCTCTGACTCGGGGAAACCTGATTCAGAGATTTCTAATTTTAAATTTAAGCTTGTGAACCTCCGTGTATTGCTTGGGGAGGTATTAGCTGCTCTGAATGACTGTAACACAGTTGCAATTCCAGAGAAATTGTGTAGGCTGGATAGATACTATGCGGTGCCGGTGTGTACTGACGTTTTTCCTATACCTAAAGGCTTACAGAAATTATTAGCAAGGAGTGGGATAGACCCGGTGTGCCCTTTTCCCCACCTCCTATATTTAGAAAAATGTTTCCAATAGACGCCACTACACAGGACTTATGGCAGACGGTCCCTAAGGTGGAGGGAGCAGTTTCTACTTTAGCAAAGCGTACCACTATCCCGGTTGAGGACAGTTGTGCTTTTTCAGATCCAATGGATAAAAAATTGGAGGGTTACCTTAAGAAAATGTTTATTCAACAAGGTTTTATTTTACAGCCCCTTGCATGCATTGCGCCTGTCACTGCTGCGGCGGCATTCTGGTTTGAGGCCCTGGAAGAGGCCATCCAGACAGCTCCATTGAATGAAATTATTGACAAGCTTAGAATGCTTAAACTAGCTAACTCATTTGTTTTTGATGCCATTGTTCATTTGACTAAACTAACGGCTAAGAATTCAGGATTCGCCATCCAGGCGCGTAGGGCGCTATGGCTTAAATCCTGGTCAGCTGACGTGACTTCAAAGTCTAAATTACTCAACATTCCTTTCAAGGGGCAGACCTTATTCGGGCCTGGCTTGAAGGAAATTATTGCTGACATTACTGGAGGCAAGGGTCATACCCTTCCTCAGGACAGGGCCAAATCAAAGGCCAAACAGTCTAATTTTCGTGCCTTTCGAAATTTCAAGGCAGGAGCAGCATCAACTTCCTCCGCTTCAAAACAAGAGGGAACTGTTGCTCATTCCAGACAGGCCTAGAAACCTAACCAGTCCTGGAACAAGGGCAAGCAGGCCAGAAAGCCTGCTGCTGCCCCCAAGACAGCATGAAGGAACGGCCCCCTATCCAGAAACGGATCTAGTGGGGGGCAGACTTTCTCTCTTCGCCCATGCGTGGGCAAGAGATGTTCAGGATCCCTGGGTGTTGGAGATCATATCTCAGGGATATCTTCTTGACTTCAAAGCTTCTCCTCCACAAGGGAGATTTCATCTTTCAAGGTTATCAACAAACCAGATAAAGAAAGAGGCATTCCTAAGCTGTGTGCAAGACCTCCTAGTAATGGGAGTGATCCATCCAGTTCCGCGGACGGAACAAGGACAGGGATTTTATTCAAATCTGTTTGTGGTTCCCAAGAAAGAGGGAACCTTCAGACCAATCTTGGATCTAAAGATCTTAAACAAATTCCTCAGAGTTCCATCATTCAAAATGGAAACTATTCGGACCATCCTACCCATGATCCAAGTGGGTCAGTACATGACCACAGTGGACTTAAAGGATGCCTACCTTCACATACCGATTCACAAAGATCATCATCGGTTCCTAAGGTTTGCCTTTCTAGACAGGCATTACCAATTTGTAGCTCTTCCCTTCTGGTTGGCCACTGCCCCGATAATTTTTACAAAGGTTCTGGGCTCACTTCTGGCGGTTCTAAGACCGCGAGGCATAGCGGTGGCTCCGTATCTAGATGACATCCTGATACAGGCGTCAAGCTTTCAAATTGCCAAGTCTCATACAGAGATAGTTCTGGCATTTCTGAGGTCGCATGGGTGGAAAGTGAACGTGGAAAAGAGTTCTCTATCACCACTCACAAGAGTCTCCTTCCTAGGGACTCTTATAGATTCTGTAGAGATGAAAATTTACCTGACGGAGTCCAGGTTATCAAAACTTCTAAATGCTTGCCGTGTCCTTCATTCCATTCCACGCCCGTCAGTGGCTCAGTGCATGGAAGTAATCGGCTTAATGGTAGCGGCAATGGACATAGTCTCTGCAATTATGCATGCTAAGTCAGTGGAATGGGGATTACTCAGATTTGTCCCCTCTACTAAATCTGGATCAAGAGACCAGAGATTCTCTTCTCTGGTGGCTTTCTCGGGTCCATCTGTCCAAGGGTATGACCTTTCGCAGGCCAGATTGGACGATTGTAACAACAGATGCCAGCCTTCTATGTTGGGGCGCAGTCTGGAACTCCCTGAAGGCTCAGGGATCGTGGACTCAGGAGGAGAAACTCCTCCCAATAAATATTCTGGAGTTAAGAGCAATATTCAATGCTCTTCTAGCTTGGCCTCAGTTAGCAACACTGAGGTTCATCAGATTTCAGTCGGACAACATCACGACTGTGGCTTACATCAACCATCAAGGGGGAACCAGGAGTTCCCGAGCGATGTTAGAAGTCTCAAAGATAATTCGCTGGGCAGAGTCTCACTCTTGCCACCTGTCAGCGATCCACATCCCAGGCGTAGAGAACTGGGAGGCGGATTTTCTAAGTCGTCAGACTTTTCATCCGGGGGAGTGGGAACTCCATCCGGAGGTGTTTGCTCAACTGGTCCATCGTTGGGGCAAACCAGAACTGGATCTCATGGCGTCTCGCCAGAACGCCAAGCTTCCTTGTTACGGATCCAGGTCCAGGGACCCGGGAGCAACGCTCTAGCAGCTCCTTGGTTCTTCAACCTGGCCTATGTGTTTCCACCGTTTCCTCTGCTCCCTCGACTGATTGCCAAAATCAAACAGGAGAGAGCACCGGTGATTCTGATAGCGCCTGCGTGGCCACGCAGGACCTGGTATGCAGACCTAGTGGACATGTCATCTCTTCCACCATGGACTCTGCCTCTGAGGCAGGACCTTCTAATACAAGGTCCTTTCAATCATCCAAATCTAATTTCTCTGAGACTGACTGCATGGAGATTGAACGCTTGATTCTATCAAGGTGTGGCTTCTCTGAGTCAGTCATTGATACCTTAATACAGGCTCGGAAGCCTGTCACCAGGAAAATCTACCATAAGATATGGCGTTAATATCTTTATTGGTGTGAATCCAAGAGTTACTCATGGAGTAAGGTTAGGATTCCTAGGATATTGTCCTTTCTCCAAGAGGGTTTGGACAAAGGCTTATCAGCTAGTTCTTTAAAAGGACAGATCTCTGCTCTATCTATTCTTTTGCACAAACGTCTGGCAGAAGTTCCAGACTTCCAGGGCTTTTGTCAGGCTTTGGTTAGGATTAAGCCTGTGTTTAAAACTGTTGCTCCCCCGTGGAGCTTAAACTTGGTTCTTAAAGTTCTTCAGGGAGTTCCGTTTGAACCCCTTTATTCCATTGATATTAAACTTTTATCTTGGAAAGTTCTGTTTTTGATTGCTATTTCCTCGGCTCGAAGAGTCTCTGAGTTATCTGCCTTACATTGTGATTCTCCTTATCTGATTTTTCATTCAGACAAGGTAGTTCTGCGTACCAAACCTGGGTTTTTACCTAAGGTGGTTTCTAACAGGAATATCAATCAAGAGATTGTTGTTCCATCATTGTGTCCTAATCCTTTTTCAAAGAAGGAACGTCTTTTGCATAATCTGGACGTAGTCTGTGCTTTGAAGTTTTACTTACAGGCTACTAAAGATTTTCGTCAAACATCTGCCCTGTTTGTCATTTACTCTGGACAGAGGAGAGGTCAAAAAGCTTCGGCAACCTCTCTCTCCTTTTGGCTTCGGAGCATAATACGCTTAGCCTATGAGACTGCTGGACAGCAGCCCCCTGAAAGGATTACAGCTCATTCTACTAGAGCTGTGGCTTTCACCTGGGCCTTTAAAAATTAGGCCTCTGTTGAACAGATTTGCAAGGCTGCGACTTGGTCTTCGCTTCACACCTTTTCAAAATTTTACAAATTTGACACTTTTGCTTCTTCGGAGGCTGTTTTTGGGAGAAAGGTTCTACAGGCAGTGGTTCCTTCCGTTTAAGTTCCTGCCTTGTCCCTCCCATCATCCGTGTACTTTAGCTTTGGTATTGGTATCCCACAAGTAATGGATGATCCGTGGACTGGATACACTTAACAAGAGAAAACATAATTTATGCTTACCTGATAAATTTATTTCTCTTGTAGTGTATCCAGTCCACGGCCCTCCCTGTCCTTTTAAGGCAGGTCTAAATTTTAATTAAACTACAGTCACCACTGCACCCTATGGTTTCTCCTTTCTCGTCTTGTTTCAGTCGAATGACTGGATATGGCAGTGAGGGGAGGAGCTATATAGCAGCTCTGCTGTGGGTGATCCTCTTGCAACTTCCTGTTGGGAAGGAGAATATCCCACAAGTAATGGATGATCCGTGAACTGGATACAGTACAAGAGAAATAAATTTATCAGGTAAGCATAAATTATGTTTTTCTTCGTTTAAGAAATTATTCCCGGTTCCGGACTCTCAATTAAGGTGGATGGCGCTACCTCCACTCTGGCTAAACGCACTACTATCCCGCTTGAGGATAGTTCGTTGTTTAAGGAGCCTATGGATAAGAAGCTGGAAACTCTATTAAGAAAAATGTTTCAGCATAGAGGATATTTGTTTCAACCGGCAGTGGCTGTCGCTGCGGTTGCTGGAGCGGCTACCTATTGGTGCGACTCCTTATCTGAGTTGATTGAGGTGGAGGGTCCCCTCGACGAGATCCAGGAAAGAATTAAGGCCTTTAGGGTAGCTAATTCTTTTATTTGTGATGCAAATATGCAGATTTTTCGCCTGAATACCAAGGCTTCAGCCAGCGTGCCCTATGTGCTAGGATATAAAAACCTGAAGTCCTGGTCTGCGGGCATGACTTCAAAATCTAGACTTTTTTCCCTCCCATTTAAGGGAAAGATTCTTTTTGGTCCAGGCCTGGACTCAATCATCTCCATGGTTACTGGAGGCTAAGGTGCCTTTTTACCGCAGGATAAGAAGAAAAAGCCCTAATTTTCATTCATTTCATTCAGATAAATCCCAACATCAGCAACCCTCTGCAAAGCCTGAGCAGTCCAAGGGAACTTGGAAGCTGACAGTCCTGGAATAAATCCAAGCAGAACAAGAAGCCCTCAGAATCATAGTCAGCATGAAAGGGTGACCCCCGATCCGTCACTGGATCTGGTAGGGGGCAGACTGTCACTCTTTTCAGAAGCTTGGTTTGGAGACGTGCAAGACCTGTGGGTCCTGGAGGTCATTACTCAGGGATACAGGATAGGATTCAAGTCTCATCTTCCCAGAAGCAGATTCCTCTTATCAAACCAGTATTTAAGGCCAGAAAAGAGAGAGGATTTTCTAGGGTGTGTGAGGGATTTCTCCTCTCTGGGGGTTATTGTACCGGTACCGCAAGCAGAGAGATGTCTGGGTTATTACTCAAACCTCTTTGTGGTTCCAAAGAAAGAGGGTACTTTTTGCCCGATTCTGGACCTAAAGTGTTTAAGCAAATTCCTATTTGTCATCTCGTTCAAGATGGAGACAATATGGTCCATTTTTCCCTTAGTTCAGAAAGGTCAGTTCATGACCACGATAGACCTGAAGGATGCATACCTTCACGTCCCTATACACAAGGAACACGTCAAGTTTCTAAGATTTGCGTTCCTTGACCAGCACTTCCAGTTTATTGCACTTCTGTTTGGCATAGCTACTGCCCAAAGAGTCTTTAAAAAGACGCAGTGGCCAGAACCAGAGGTATAGCAGTGGCGCCTTGCTTAGACGATATTCTGGTTCAAGCACCATCCTGTCGCCTGGTAGAGGACCATACGAAAGCCCTTCTTTCTCTTCTTCGATCTCATGGATGGAAGATAAACTTAGAAAAGAGTTCTCTTATTCCCAGTACCAGGGTGGAATTCCTGGATACGATAATAGACTCCATATCCATGAGGATATTTCTTACAGACCAAAGACGTTACAAGCTAACTTCCAATTGTCTTGCCCTCCAGACCTCCTTAAGGCCCTCTGTGGCTCGTGTATGGAGATAATTGGTCTCATAGTGTCCTGCATGGACATCATTCCTTTTGCCAGATTCCATCTCAGACCTCAGCTGTGCATGCTGAGACAGTGGAACGGCGATCATTCAGATCTGTTTTAACAGATGTCTCTGGACAACCGGTCGAGAGAATCGCTCTCCTGGTGGCTCTGTCCAGATCACCAATGAGGGAAAGTATCTTGAATTCTGGAATGGGCGGAGGCCCATAACTGCTCGCTGTCAGCGATCCATATTCCGGGTGTGGACAACTGGGAAGCAGATTTTCTCAGCAGACAATCCTTTCATCCAGCTGAATAATCGTTACAACTTCTCACTTGTGTAGTGGCCCGCATCAAACAGGAGCAAGCTTCAGTGATTCTGATTGCTCCATCGTGGCCGTGGAGGTTGTGGTTCTCGGATCTGATGAGGATGTCCTCATCTCCTCCATGGAGGTTACCTTGTCACAGGGATCTGCTGGTTCAAGGTCCTATTGTTCATCGAAATCTAGATTCGCCAAGGCTGACTGCGTGGAGATTGAACGCTTAGTCCTAGCCAAGAGAGATTTCTCGGAGATTCAAGCTCATTCAAGCTCGTAAACCGGTTACTCTCCGCATCTATCATAAGGTGTGGAGGACCTACTTATTCTGGTGTGAAGAGCGTGCATTCCCTTGGCATAAGGTCAGGGTTTCCAGAATTCTTTCCTTTCTCCAGGATAGTTTGGAGAAGGGCTTTTCTGCTAGCTCCCTTAAGGGACAAATTTCAACTCTGTCTGTTTTACTGCACAAGAGGCTCGCTGAGCTTCCAGATGTCCAGTCTTTTTTGTTCAGGCTCTGACTAGAATCAGGCCTGTGTTTAGATCTAGCGCTCCTCCTTGGAGTTTTAAATCTGGTTTTTAAGGTTTTGCAGAATGCTCCGTTTGAGCCTATGCATGTAGTTGACATTAAATTACTGTCTTGGAAGGTTCTTTTTACTGGCTATTGCCTCGGCGCGCAGAGTATCTGAGATGGCTGCTTTGCAATATGAGCCCCCTTACCTAGTATTCCATGCTGATAAGGCTGGTCTTCGTACTGGGTTAGGATTTCTTCCTGAGATTGTTTGATCATAACATCAATCAGGAGATTGTGGTTCCTTCCTGGTGTCCTAATCCTTCTTCTTTGAAGGAGTGGTTACTTTATAATTTGGATGTGGTTCGGGCATTGACATTTTATCTCCAGCCTACGAAGGAGTTTAGACAGACTTCTTCTTTGTTTGTTGTCTATTCTGGGAAGCGTAAGGGGCAGAAAGCCTAAAGCCTCGTCCACTTCCTTGTCCTTTTGGATGAGGAGCATTATTCGCTTAGCTTATGAGACAGCGGGACATAAATCTCCTCAGAGGATTAAGGCTCATCCAACTAGAGTTGTGGCTTCCTCTTGGGCCTTCAAGAATGAGGCCTCTATGGATCAGATTTGTAGGGCGGCTACCTGGTCCTCCTTTACATACCTTTTCAAAATTTTACAAGTTTGACGTTTTTGCTTCGGCTGAAGCAGCTTTTGGGAGAGAGGTTTTGCAGACTGTGGTGCCCTCAGAATAGGGTCCGCCTCTCTTTTTACCCTCTCTTTTCATTCAGTGTCCTGTAGAGCTTGGGTATATGTTTCCCACGAGTAAGGAATGAAGCTGTGGACTCTACTCATATTTAGAAGGAAAACATAAATTATGCTTACCAGATAATTTCCTTTCCTTCTGTATGAGGAGAGTCCACGGCCACCGCACGGATTAAATTTTTGTTTGGCTCTTCTGGCACCATTTATACCCTGATATTTCTCCTACTGTTCCTTGTTTCCTCGGCAGAATGACTGGGGGATGAGGGAAGTGGGGTAGGTATTTAAGCCTTTGGCTGGGGTGTCTTTGCCTCCTCCTGGTGGCCAGGTTCAGTATTTCCCATAAGTAAGGAATGAAGCCGTGGACTCTCCTCATACAGAAAGAAAGGAAATTTATCTGGTAAGCATAATTTGTTTTTTAAAAATACATCAATGTTCTATTCTGCCTCTGCGACTAATCTTTACTTTAATATGCTTCATTATATCTAGCATGTGGTTACTGTCCCTCATATTCATATTTAATCATTTAAAGGGATAGTCAACACCAGAATTGTTGTTGTTTTAAAAGTTAGATAATCCCTTAATTACCAATTCCCCAGTTTTGCATAACCAACACAGTTATAATTGTACATGTTTTACCTCTGTAATTACCTTGTATCTAAGCCTCAACAGACTGCCCCCTTATTTCAGTTCTTTTGACAGACTTGCTTTTTAGCCAATCAGAGCTGTTTCCATGGTAAATTCACGTGCATGAGCTCAATGTTATCTATATGAAACACATGAACTAATGTCCTCTAGTGGTGAAAAACTATCAACATGCATTTAGATTAGAGGTGGCCTTCAAGGTCTAAGAAATTAGCCTATGAACCTCCTAGGTTTAACTTTCAACTAAGAATACCAAGAGAACAAAGCAAAATTGGTGATAATAGTAAATTGGAAAGTTGTTTAAAATTACATACCCTATTTGAAACATGAAAGTTTTTTTTGGACTTGACTGTCCCTTTAATAATAATGATCTGTGGAAAGCTGATTAGGAAAATAGTTTCACACACAGTATTGTACACATTTATTTTTAATTGTCACAAAGATGAGGTTTCCCAGATTAAACTTGCGTTACCATTTTATTTGAAACCATATGAAAAGTTGTGCCAGCTATCAAATTCATCATTTCTTTAGTATGTATGGTAAAGACAATATTAGTTCTTAAATTTAATTGAACAAAAATGATATGGTCATGCTACCATCAGATTTGAGAGTACACATTTTATTGTGAACACTTTAGCTTATATTATCAGCTAAAATATGGTGAGCTGTCTATTGCCACTAAAATTTTATCTGTTGGTCAATGAGGTTGGCGGAGCTAGAAGGTGTTTTGAGAATAAAATATCTAATGGTTAAGCTTGGCATCAGACAGAGCTGGTTGTAGTAATACTGCAGAGCCTTTTATTTTTAATACTAATTTAGGTGGCTGAGACAAGTTCACATTTTAGGGACATGTTTTTTGCTGACAGCACCAAGATGGAAATCCGGCACAAGGGAAAACTGCAATCAAATCTAGCATCATCTTAACAGTTATTGCTCGCAGGCAGAGAAACAGATTGTATGATTTAAAAATATATATGTCAAGGAATAATTATCGTTTGCTTGACGTCTCTAGAAAAATGTAACCTTTGAGCTGCAAACATATAAATAGTACACTGACCATGCAAGTTTTGTTAGGTATTTCTGTTTGTGGCCTTACCACCTCGTGTTCAGTGTTTAACAAAGGGGAAAAGGCCGCACGAGATCCCTTGCAAAGTCCAATTTACTATTTACCATATACTGAAATTGCTTTATATGAAGAGCAGAAAATGCTGTAACGTGTTAGGGTATTTTATTTTGCACTTTTGCAAATCAACTCTAGAGCAGCTATGCACTACTGTGAGCTGTCTGAACAAATAGCATATGTGTGTATCCACCAATCACCAGATTGCTCCCAGTAGTAGATTGCTGCTTCTAAGTCTAGTAAAATAAAGGATACTAGTGACCAAAGTAAATGTGTCAATACAACTAAATAGAAATGAAATTGCACGCTCTGTCTGAATCATGACATTTTGTGCAAACCCTTTTAGCAGTATTTTTTGTTATATATTATATTACTGGTATTTTTTTTTCTTTCACAAGGACTGTACAAGACAAAATCCCTGTAAAATATTAGTAGTACCTAAGGCAATACCTTAGTAAAAAAAGGTCTGTACTGGTACCTCGTTATTCATGTTCAATTTGTGCTATTTGTTTTATCTCACTGAAAATCATTTTAGAATGAAAAATAAACCTGTACTGGCCCAGTTGTAAATTCAAAATGCTTCATTGCAATCGAATAGCATACAAAAAAAGGCTGCTATATCATATTATTATCCGTCACTAGTCCTCCCCATTGGACACTTATTATGTAAAATATTTATTAGGTCTGCAACTAACGATTATTTTCCTAATCGATTCAGCCAATTATTTTTCCGATTAATCGACTAATCCGATTTAAAAAATGTATTTATTTAAAATAAAATCCACATACTGAGTGTTACATATATAAACTTTAGACCAAATCTTTACAACTTTATATTAACACAACTGTTTGTCCAATTTTTAAGCAGCAGAACACATTTTTATAATTAAGCAAAACAAAACTGTTTCAAAAGAGGTAGAACTAGAAAGAGAGAGACTATAAAAGTTTATAACATTCTGTTATTCACTCTTTCAGAAACTTTGCAAATGCAAAAATGTCAAAATGGCCACATGCTCCTGGCTGAGACAGGCTCTCTTTTTGCAAGCTTATTTGCCTGACTGCCTGCCTACCGCAAATGGTGTTGAGGTGCCTGAGATGTATAAGTAGGGTTTTGCCAATTTCACCAAGGTGGGATATTTATCTTTAACTCCCCAAATGCAAGGGGCCTCTCAACAAAGTAAGCCTGGACTACATTCTAACATAAACATATCTTGAATATCTATATGCATTGGTAAATAACCAGCTATAAGGTTAAGGAAAAATATATATCTAGTCCACTCTTAAAATAACAGATATATACTTATAGAGGTTGAATTTGGTACATATTACAATTAATTAAAAATATAAAACAAAAAAAAAATTCAAAAGCACTAAGGGCTATATATCAATAACAGGATAAAGCCTTACACATTTATCTTTACATTACATATAATCCGCAATAGCAAGCGATCCACTAATAATTGTGCAAACAGATAATAGTGCACATCAATTCAAATGACAAATCCCATCAGTCTAGGGCTAGGTGTAAATAACAAGCTCTGCAAAGCATAGTCCCAAATCACCTGATTTAATATAAACCATACAAATGATTTTATTTCTGGGTTGCACATAATCCAGGAGTAGTTGTAAACTATTACTGTCCTGAAAAAGGGAAAAGTAAACGTCTGGAGACGTCCTTTAGGCTAAGTACATAATCATAAAACGCAATACCATGTGCAGGAGCTCATCAGAGTAAGCAGCGGGTGCCATGCACAGACCAACTAACTGCAAATCAACTAATCGATTATGAGATTCACTATTTTCATTATCACTTATTAACGATTATATTGATTAGTTGTTGCAGCTCTAATCTTTATTATAGTGTAGTTAAAGGGACAGTAAAGTTAAAATTAAAATTGCATGCCCTATCAGAATCATGGAAGTTTAAGCAGCTTTCCAATTTACTTCAATTATCTAATTTTTATTCTTTTTTGAAAAACATACTTAAGTAGGCTCAGGAGTAGCACTGCACTCCTGGGAGCTAGCTGGTGATGCAACATATATGGCTCACACAATGTGTTCAGCTAGCTCCCAGTAGTTCATTGCTGGTCCTTCAACAAAGGATACCAAAATCATGTCCGTCTGACCTTTATTAAATGGAGCCCATGTGCTCTCTCTCATACACACACATCTCGCATTCATTTAGCAGAATCCGTGTCCCTTATTTTATTAATAAAAACTAAATGCTGCTTAGTTCCTACAGTCATTGATAACATATTGATGACAATTTAAATGTCTGATACAATTACTTTAGAAAATGAATCCTACGCGGTAATAACGCACTGCTATTAAACGCCCCGGGCCTTTTGCTCCAAAGCCAAGATAGATAAAAATGTAATGGAATTGGCCCCAAACCAAAACTTTTATTGTTCTTTATAAGGCAGATGGGTTTGCTGAGAAGTAATATCTTTTCTCAGGAGAATCATTTTGTTACCTGATTTGTACATGATAAAATATCAGAAGAGAAAAAGTGCAGAAACCAAAAGTTATTAATTAAGCAGCAAATTCTTAAGAAAAACTGCTTACACAGGAGACCTTATTTATTTGTAAAGTGGTACTGATTCTTGGGGTGGGGGGGAACGACGACAATAGAAAGACATAAAATAAACAACACAAACTAATGCAGACATAGAGCCCTGCTCTGAAGAGTTGTTTGGTTTCAGAAATACTAGTTAATTAATATTAAAACGTGTATATATGGTTTTTGTACCGTTTTAGACTGTTTTGAAGCTGCAAAGGCTCAGACATACTTTATACAAAGCTCTATTTAATTATACAGAAACCTGTATCAAGATTGCAGACGGGCGCATTCTCCACTAGAGAACCTGTCCACCTGCAGTCTATACTGGCGATAAAGCATCAAGGCAACATTTTGCTGCTGTGCAAAGCATCCCCTGCTGCTGCTGTACAACCAATTGCATGAGAGCAAGACATGCCTATCACCCCAAACAAGCGAGTGCCCAAATTTTTTCTTTTGTGATTCAGACAGAGCATGCAATTTTAAGCAACTTTCTAATTTACTCATATTATCATATTTTCTTCATTCTCCTGGTATCTTTATTTGAAAAGCAAGAATGTAAGTTTAGATGCCGGCCCATTTTTGGTGAACAACCTTGGTTGTTCTTGCTGATTGGTGGATAAATTCACCCACCAATAAACAAGTGCTGTCCAGGGCGCTGACCCAAAAATTGTCTGTCTCCTTAGCTTAGATGCCTTCTTATTCAAATAAAAGATAGCAAGAGAACGAAGAAAAATTGATAATAGGAGTAAATTAGAAAGTTGCATAAAATTGCATTCTCTATCTGAATAACGAAAGAACAAAATTGGGTTTAGTGTCCCTTTAACTCTCCACCCCTGAGGTGTTGGAGAGGATAAAGAAGCAGTTTCTGCCTCTTAAATATGTGGTTGCAGGTTCGCTCATGTGAGCTGACACTGCAAAGCCTTAAAACCTGCAAATGCTGCTTGATAAACATTCCCCATAAGTAAAGCTGAAACAATTCAGCCAAACAGTCATATGGGGATACACATAGCATTCCATACATACATTCTATTTACATACAGATCCACTGTAACCCTTAATGCTTCTCACCACACAACGTAAAGAAACCCTTTATTTACCCACAATGCTTAAGACCTTGTATGCAAAAAGTTCTTAAACCATCTAGTTACTTGAGAACATTTTTTTTTCTATTTCACATTAGTTATATTCTTTTTGTGTATTCCATGAATATGTAATTATTTTTAACATTTTAAACAAACGTAATGAAGAACAGCAGTAGCTTTTATAATTTTGTTAGATATTAAAGGAACCGTAAAGTCAAAATTCAACTTCCATGATTCAGTTAGAGCATACAGTTTTATACAACTTTACTTCTGTTATCAGATTTGCTTTGTTCTCTTGATATCCGTTAAAGAGTTGAACTAGGTAGAATGAAACAAGCTTATGAGTGTACATGTATCTTAAAGGGACACTAAAGGCAGAAAAAAAACTCTTCTTCAATCGATATATTCATATGTAACAATTATATATGTAAAGCGCTTACTGTGTCATATTATTACCATTATCGAGATATGCTTATGTAAAATTTTATTGTTTTCCAAACCCACCGCTCGCAGTTTCTTTAGCAGCCACGAATCGGCTACGATAACCTGAGTTATCAAAATGTTGGTATTCATCCGTAATGCGCATGCGCAATCTTTTGAAATCGTCATATATGTCATGTCACTCTCCATCTATACATCAAGTGCAGTCTCAAAGGTACATTCTGCGCATGCGCAAGTTACTGAAATGCAGTGCTCATGCGCACAGTGACGAAATGGGCTTATAATGTTATGCGTGAAAATATATTGTGATTGAACATAGATACCTCAATGCAGTGCGCATGCGCACAGTGACGAAATTGGCTTATAATGATATGCGTGAAAATGTATTGTGATTGGACATTCGTTTGGGTAGTGAAAGGCCCATAATAGGGGCTTTGGCTTCAGTAACGTCAGAATCGCATTATAAAATATAATTTTACTAGTTTTAGAGACTTTTTTTTCGTGTATAAGTAGGTAAGTGCTGAAATAGTAAATTTGGTGCTACAAATGTGATTATCTAATACCACTTAAAAAAGTAAACTTTTGGAATCCTTTAAGCATTCTATGGCAGCAGTTTTGTAGCTGTGTATAACATTGCCATAACCCCTATATAAACTGATACAAGCTTAGGAGAGTGCACGTATCTTTAGTGTTCTATGGCAGCAGTGTTTGCAACTATGGACAAAATCTATCAATATTTCAGGTGGACAGGTTTGCAAGTAAAATAATCTTTCTTCCTACGGTGCCGCCCTCTGCTCTTGCACAACCATTTGCGCTACAACAGGGCATGGCAATTACCCCAAATGGGTGGCTGATCTTTCGACTTTTAAAGGTTGCGGAGAGGTGAAAGAAGCAGTTTCTGCTCCTTAAATTTGCAGCTAAATAAATTGTGCCCTATGTATAACATTGCTATACATATTATTAGATACACTCCTGCGAGGTGGCTGAAGACATGTGCACACTTCTCAGCTCACCTAGAATTACTCTTAAACAAAGGATACCAAGAGAAGTAAGCAAAATTGATAGAAGTGATTTGGAAATGTGTTTAAAATTTCATACACGATCCAAAACCATTTTAATTTTGTCTGTACTGTCCCCTTAATATAGGGCAATAGTATGATTTAACAGTAGAATATAAATTACTAAGTTTCACTTTTTAATAGAAGCATTTTTGCAACATATACGCATTAGCAAAAATGATTCTATTAAACTCTAAAGCTGTTTCAAGAGTAATGCCCCGTGCTCTAGCGTTTTAAACACAGCTGTTGCTCAGAAAGCCTAAGGTGCTTGTGACATCTGGCAATTACTAAATTTGCATCATTGCTGACCTGAAACATGCCCTGCTGGCTCTCTGAGTAGCTGCAGTATTTAAAATACTGGTCAGGAATAGTGAGTACAATATCCCTTTTAAATTTTATATAAAAATGTAGTCCTGCCAATCTAGCCATGTGCTCTTATATGTACTTATATGTAGGAGGTTGCATAACTCTAGACGCTTGCAAATTTGTACTGTGTTCTGTAAGGCTAAGATCTATTCTTGGAAAACTACATTTTAAACAGGGGTTGACAAAGTTTTATTAAGTAGCTGACAGGCGTGCTTTTTGGCTTTCGTTTACTAAACGCATGCCTAAAATAGCTGTGGTCTGCGGAATGTCGCACTTTTCAGAGCTGGATATATTTGTAAAAAAATAAATATCTAGGTAAATCCACTAAAATGTATGTCTATTAGCTGTAACTCTTAGAACCATGCAATGATTTTTACATATAAACACATAGAACAAAAATCAGCAGTTAGTCAGGTGCGGCTCAGGATTTGTCCAGCCTTATTTTAAAATAAATTATTTAACCTTTTTTTACATTAGCCTTCAACAATTGAGGTAGGTGATCACTGTATACATATAGAAAGCATAAGACTTTCTTTCCTTTTTGTTTTGTATACACTCCTTTAAAACTCAGCTGTTAGGAATCAAAGTTAAAGGGACAGTATACACCAATTTTCATATAACTGCATTTAATAAACACTACTAATAAAGAAGAATTTACACGATACTGATCTAAAAATCCAGTATTAAACCTTTTAAAATCTTACTTAGGAGCTCCCAGTTTTGCACTGTTTATGAGGTTAGGCTGGGACACCCAGTGAAAGGGGCTTAGAAAGCAGAGCAGATACTCCACCCTCCCCTGCATATGAAAAGACCCATAACATAAACAGGAGCAAGCAGACATCAGTATACATCTGATACTTTGGGGCTTGGTTAGGAGTCTGAAAATCAACACAATGTTATTAAAAAATAAAATAAGGAAAACTATACATTGTTATAAAAACAATCCCAGATGGGATATGTAAATGGATCATCTACAAAACATTTATGCAAAGAAAAATCTAGTGTACAATGTCCCTTTTAAAATAGAAATAATGCTTCTGTAGACATCATGTACCACTGTCCTGACTATAAGAGGAATGATGATTTTTAGCGCCTTCTATTATTAAATGAATGCCTATTATGCCTATTCATAACTGTGTCTTGGTTAAGCACATACACCAGGTGCCCTCCAATGCCATTCTTAAACAGAGCACTGCCAGTGATTGTCAGCTATTTGCATATGCTGTTTTGCAATTGTCAGTAAGCTTCTTGAGAACAGCCTTGCGTTGGTTAATAATTACATTTTTATTAGTATGTGTGTGTATAGGTATGTATATATGTATTGTAGAGCACCAAACAGTAGATATTAATGTGCAAGGTGATCACTGTTTACGTTGATTGTGTGCTCAGGGTTATAAATGTGTGTCCTCACAGGAATTAATTTATAAACCTATACTATTAATTTAATAGTTAGATTTCTACCTAGTATACCTTTGTAATAATCAAGTAGTGTTACTATATTAAAGCCATACATTTCACTTTCTTTACTCTCACTTTCTGATAAACACATAAAAAAATATAAGTGTGAACCAATAAATTTGGCTCATTTCACATTTTATTTTTTTTCTCCTGTGCTAAGAAAAGAAAACCTTGATATTAACTGACACTTTATTTTAAATTGTTCAGATGATCCAGCAGTGGCCGCCAGCACAAAATAGCAGAATACAAGTCGAGGCGGAAGATAATTCCAGCGGCATCAACTTGGCAAAAGCAAAAGAGCGGCTGCACGAGGAAGATAAGTACGACAAAGAAGCATACAGGCAAAAAATCAAGGAGAAGCATAGGGTGAGTTGTCACTTGTACTGTTGACGTGACAATTTCCTGCATGTTTTGTATGATATTGATGCTATATACTGATAGGGCATTTTACAAGTACTCCATATCAGTATTCAATATTAAACATAGACGTCCAGGTTTGTTGCATTTTTGAGTTACATATTCATTGGTGCAGGCAAATAATATGCCTTGCTTATTAACAGGTATTTGTAGAGCGCCAACAGATTGCTTATAAAAGGTGCTTTATCTTACGTAGCCTCTCATCATACAAATATATTGTCAGATATAATTACAATTTTATTTTAAAGGTATATTCCATTACTATTATAACATTTTAGAGTTTAGTTTATTAAATTAATGGCACAAACTCATGCACCAGACATGATCAGAGGCTACGTCCATATGCCTTTCCTGGTTAACTGGTCATATGCTGCACTAGCAGAAGTGGTTTGCAAGGGATTTCACACAATTTCCAATGATTATTAATGTTATTGCATAATATTTTAATTAGAATATTGTTAAATAAGAATGTTCCTTTTCCTTCCATTAGGCAGACAGAGTCCACAACTTAACTCCTTACTGTTGGGAAATACAACACCTGGCCACCAGGAGGAGGCAAAGACACCCCAGCCAAAGGCTTAAATATCCCTCCCACTTCCCCTATCCCCCCGTCATTATTTGCCTTTCGTCACTATAGGATTCTACTATCCCTCTAGTGGATAGTTCTTCTTTTAGAGAGCCTATGTATAAGAAAATTGAAACTTTTCCGAGGAAGATGTTTCAACATACAGGGTTTTTATTTCACCGGCAGGATCTGTAGCCACGGTTGCTGGAGCAGCTACCTACTGGTGCAACACACTGTCGGAGCTCATTGAGGTGGAGACTCCCCTTGAATATATTTAGGAGAGAATTAAAGCACTGAGAATTGCTAACTCAATCTGTGACGCGAATATGCAGATTATTCTCATAAATGCAAAGGCTTCTGGCTTTGCGGTTCTAGCCCACCGTGCGCTCTGGTTGAAGTCTTGGTCTGCAGATATTACTTTTAAATCCAGACTCCTTTCTCTTCCCTTCAAGGGGTAGGTTTTATTCGGTCCAGGGCTGGACTCCATTATCTCTAGGGTTACCGGAGGGAAGGGTGCCTTCCTACCGCAGGATAAGAAGAAATAGTCCTAAGGGACGGCAACTGTCTAATTTTCGTTTCTTTCGTGCTGACAAGTCAAAACGACAGTAGTCCTCTTCCAAATCCGAGCAGCCCAAGAGTACTTGGAAGCCGACTCACTCCTGGAATAAGTCCAAACAGACTAAGAAGCCCGCCGATAACAAATCGGCATGAAGGGGCGGCCCCCGATCCTGGATCGGATCGAGTAGGGGGCAGACTGTCTCTTTTTTCAGACTCTTGGTTCCAGGATGTACAGGACCCTTGAGTCCTGGAGGTTTTATCTCAAGGATACAGAATAGAATTCAAGTCTCATCCGCCCAGGGGCAGATTCCTACTCTCCAGTCTGTCTACAAGAACAGAAAAGAGGGCTGCCTTTTTAGGTTGCATACGCGATCTCTCCTCTTTGGGAGTAATTGTCCCGGTACCTACAGCAGAAAGAGGTTTGGGGTTTTATTCAAACATTTTCGTCGTTCCAAAGGAGGAGGGAACTTTTTGTCCAATTCTGGACCTAAAGTGCCTAAACAAGTTTGAGTGTTACTTCTTTCAAGATGGAGACAATACGGTCAATCCTTCCTCTGGTTCAGGAAGGGCAGTTTATGACCACAATAGACCTGAAGGATGCATACCTTTACGTCCCTGATTCACATGGAATATTTTAAGTTCCTGAGGTTTGCTTTTCTGGACCAGCACTTCCAGTTCATAACTCTTCTGTTTGGCCTATCTACTGCTCCAAGGATATTTACAAAGGTTCTGGGGGCTCTTCTAGCTATTGCCAGAACACAAGGTATTGCAGTAGCGCCTTACCTGGATGACATCTTGGTACAGGCACCATCTTCTCATCTAGCGAAAGAACATTCAGAGTCCCTTCTCAATCTTCTTCGATCACTTGGAAAAGAGTTCTCTTACTCAAAGTACAAGGTTGAATTTTCTGGGAACTATAATAGACTCCATATCTAAGAGAATATTCCTCTCAGATCAGAGACGTTGCAAGCTAACTTCTGCATGTCTTACCCTCCAGGCCTCCTCGAGACCATCAGTGGCTCAGTGTATGGAGGTAATCGGACTCAGTGTCCTGCATGGACATTATTCCTTTTGCCAGATTCCACCTCAGACCCTTACAACTATGCATGATAAGACAGTGGAATGGCGACTATTCAGATCTGTCTCAACAGGTTGTGCTGGACAGCCTGTCGAGAGACTCGCTCTCCTGGTGGCTCTGTCCAGATCATCTGTCCCAAGGCACGTGCTTTTTGAGACCGTCCTTGGAGATTGAGACTACGGACGCAAGCCTTGCTGACTGGGGAGCCAAGAAGGCACAATGTTTGCTTCACAATCTAGATGTGGTTCATGCCTTGAAGTTCTATCTTCAGGCTACTAAGGAATTCAGACAATCTTCCTCTTTGTCATCTATGCGGGGAAGCGTAAGGGGCAGAAGGCTACTACGACTTCCCTATTTTTCTAGTTGAGTGTCATCCGCTTAGCTTATTAGACAGCAGGACGACAGCCTCCTGAGAGGATAACGGCTCATTCCACTAGAGCAGTGGCTTCCTCTTGGGCTTTTAAGAACGAAGCCTTACTGGATAAGATTTGTAAGGCGGCTACCTGGTCCTCTGTACCCACTTTTTGTAAATTTTACAAGTTTAATGTGTTTGTTTCGGTTGAAGCAGCTTTCGGGAGAGAGGTTTTGCAGGCTGTGGTGCCCTCAGAATAGGGTCCGCCTCTTTTTTCTGTTCCCTCCCGTTATTCATTCTGTTTTCCCAACAGTAAGGAATGAAGCCGTGGACTCTCCCTGCCTTATGGAAGGAAAACATAATTTATGCTTACCAGATAAATTCCTTTCCTTCCTGGCAGGGAGAGTCTACGACCCCACCCGTAATTTATTTTTTCGATGGACGGCCCCCGTTTTTATATTATTTCTTCTGGCACCTTTTATATCCTGATGTTTTTCCTACTTTTCCTTGTTCCCTCGGCAGAATGACTGGGGGGGATAGGGGAAGTGGGAGGGATATTTAATCCTTTGGCTGGGGTGTCTTTGCCTCCTCCTGGTGGCCAGGTGTTGTATTTCCCAACAGTAAGGAATGAAGTCGTGGACTGCCAGGAAGGAAAGTAATCAATTACTGTTGGGAATATAACTCCTGGCCAGCAGGAGGAGGCAAAGAGCACCACAGCAAAGCTGTTACGTATCACTTCCTTTCCCACAATCCCCAGTCATTCTCTTTGCCTTCTGTACAAGAAGGAGGTGAAGTTTAGGTGTCTGTTAAAGAATTTCTTCTATCAAGATTTTATTATTTTGAAAGCTGGAGCAGGTTTGCTCTGATCTTTCCTGACATGCTGGGTCTAGCTGTACTCCACTTTATTCCCTTCAGTAGGGCTGTGGTAACTTTCAAGCGGTTAGGAACTTGTGGAGTGGGCCTCACTGCGTTTACCTGACATATTTGCTGCCCTCAAACATAATGCCAGAGTAGGCTTACTCTGTTCCTTCTTATATCCACGGGTCTCTGTGAGGAGGGGCTTCCTCTGATGCCATGTGAGCTTTCCTCCTGCCAGACAGTCAAGGGTGCAGATAAGTGCCATTTTAATTTTTAAAAGAAAACCCTGGCACTACAGTAGTTTGCAGCTGCACCATAAATGGGACTTTATTCCTGAGAGGATGCAGGGCACTGTGTGGCGGTATCTTAGAGATTCAAACTCATTGGTGGCTCAGTTGTAAGACTGCTTATAGATGCAGAAGTTAACTTTATTAAATATATGGCCGTTTGGTGTGACTAATGCGGTTTGGATACGGAACCGTCTTTGACGTCACTAGAAGAGGCGTGGCTTCTCTCCCCAGGCTCAGCGCATGCTTTTACTTTTGGCGTCGTTGTTTTACTTCCTGTGTAACGGCTTCTACGAACCCCTCTCATTGCGGAGC
Source organism: Bombina bombina (assembly GCF_027579735.1). Classification (NCBI taxonomy): domain Eukaryota; kingdom Metazoa; phylum Chordata; class Amphibia; order Anura; family Bombinatoridae; genus Bombina; species Bombina bombina. The sequence goes on along the minus strand of NC_069501.1, from coordinate 1,150,868,155 downwards.
TGCTCTGGTTTCATTCAAATCCCTATTCAACCTGGCGTTGCAGGAGCAGGTAGGCACCTCAGCTTAACGTTGAATTGTAGAGGCTGCGCAAGAGGTTTCTTTCTAAGTTTCAATATTTGTTTTGTGGGGTCTGTTTAATAAAAATATATAAAGTTTATTTGCTTATTTGGCTACGACTGTGCTTGTTCTGTTAACGGTGTTATCGATCTAAGTCAGTCTTAACCCTTTAATGACAACTGACGTACCAGGTACGTCCTGCAAAAACTAGCAGTTAGTGACAATGGACGTACCTGGTACGTCAGTTGTTTAAGAGAGTGCTGGAAGCGATCGCAATCGCTTCCAGCAGCTCTCAGGGTATTGCAGTGAGGCCTCGATATGGAGGCATCCTGCAATACCTTTTAACAACTCTGTGGCCCTCTCTGCACCGGTAACAATGGTGCTGTGTTCCGGGGGGAAGGGAAGCAAGGAGGCGGCAGCGTGCGGGCGCGCGTGTGCACGTGGGCGCGCGTGTGCACGTGGGGGGGGGGGCGCGCGCGCATATTAGCCACTGACACCAATGGAAAAAATAAAAAGTTCAAAACAAATTATATATATAAAAGGATCTGGGGGGGGGGTTGGGGGTATTGAGGGGGGGGCTGCTACACTACAGAAAAGTTTATAAATATTTTTGGGGGCAAAAGTTTATAAATATTTTTGGGGGCAGCTGCCAGTACCCAAGATGGTGGCAATTAAATAGCAGTTAGGGTTATAGAGCTGTTTGGTGGGAGATCAGGGAGGTTGGGGCTAAGGCAGGGCTCCATTACAGCAGAATACATTTTTTTTAAAAATAAAATAAAAAAAACTCCTTTTATTTAGTACTGGCAGACTTTCTGCCAGTACTTAAGATGGCGGGGACAATTGTGGGGTGGGGGAGGGAAGAGAGCTGTTTGGGAGGGATCAGGGGGTGGGATGTGTCAGGTGGGAGGCTGATCTCTACACTAAAGCTAAAATTAACCCTGCCAGTGCCCTACAAGCTACCTAATTAACTCCTTCACTGCTGGGCATAATTCACGTGTTGTGCGCAGCAGCATTTAGCGGCCTTCTAATTAACAAAAAGCAATGCCAAAGCCATATATGTCTGCTATTTCTGAACAAAGGAGATCCCAGAGAAGCTTTTACAATCATTTGTGCCATAATTGCACAAACTGTTTGTAAATAATTTCAGTGAGAAACCTAAAATTGTGAAAAATGTAAAGGTTTTTTTTATTTGCTCGCATTTGGCGGTGAAATGGTGGCATGAAATATACCAAAATTGGCCTAGGTCAATACTTGGAGTTGTCTACTACACTAAACTAAAGCTAAAATTAACCCTACAAGCTCCCTACATGCTCCCTAATTAACCCCTTCACTGCTGGGCATAAAACACGTGTGGTGCTCAGCGGCATTTAGCGGCCTTCTAATTACCAAAAAGCAACCCCAAAGCCATATAAGTCTGCTATTTCTGAACAAAGGCGATCCCAGAGAAGCATTTACAACCATTTGTGCCATAATTGCAGAAGCGGTTTGTAAATAATTTCAGTGGGAAACCTAAAGTTTGTGACAAAATGTGTGAAAAAGTGAACATTTTTTTTAATTTGATCGCATTTGGCGGTGAAATGGTGGCATGAAATATACCAAAATGGGCCTAGATCAATACTTTGGGATGTCTTCTAAAAAAAAAATATATACATGTCAATGGATATTCAGGTATTCCTGACAGATATCAGTGTTCCAATGTTACTAGCGCTAATTTTGAAAAAAAAGTGGTTTAGAAATAGCAAAGTGCTACTTGTATTTATGGCCCTATAACTTACAAAAAAAGCAAAGAACATGTAAACATTGGGTATTTCTAAACTCAGGACAAAATTTAGAAACTATTTAGCATGGGTGTTTTTTAGTGGTTGTAGATGTGTAACAGATTTTGTGGGTCAAAGTTAGAAAAAGTGTGTTTTTTCCTCATATTTTATAAAATTTTTTATAGTAAATTATAAGATATAATGAAAATAATGGTATATTTAGAAAGTCCATTTAATGGCGAGAAAAACGGTATATAATATGTGTGGGTACAGTAAATGAGTAAGAGGAAAATTACAGCTGAACACAAACACCACAGAAATGTAAAAATAGCCATTGTCATTAAGGGTAAGAAAATTGAAAAATGTTCCGGTCATTAAGGGGTTAAAGGGACAGTAACAGATTTTAAAAATTGAAAAAGATTTATTTTATTTTATTTTTTTAAGTTTGTGTTAAATGCAAAATGGACCTAGCGTCTATGCCTGCAATAGAGTGCAAACTTTGTTTGGATTCCCAAGTTGAACCCCCCTTGCCTTTTTGTAGTTCTTGTATTGAAAGAACTCTAATGTACAAAGACAGACTATTTGTCACTGAGCTACCATTCTCTCAGGTTGATGTTGTCCAGGCAATGTCACAGCTTCTTTCTCAAGTGTCCCAGACCGTATTATTGCCACATGCAGTGCCCTGCACTGATGGAGTGTATTTGAAAGCTAAAATTGCTGCCCACGTATCCTCAGCGGTATCTGAGGCGCTAGCTGCCATCCCCATTCTTCAGGGGAGACGTAAGAGGAAAATTAAAGAATCGGATAGTAAGGTATCAGGTCCTGTACAGGCTAACTAAGTTGCTCTTTCCCATAAATCAGATGAGGAGGATACTTTGGTAGCCTCTGAGGGTGAAATCTCAGCTTTAGATAGTATAATTCCTAATTCTAAAGTGGTTATTTTCAGATTTAAGCTTGAACACCTTTGTGTTTTGTTAAAGGAGGTTTTTGCTACTGTGGACAACTCTGATACTCGTGTCGTCAACCCTAAGAAAACTAGCAAATTAAATAGATACTTTGATGTTCCCTCGTCTGTGGAGGTGTTTCCAGTACCAGACCGTGTTACGGTGATTATTGCCCGGGAATGGGAGAGACCAGGAATTCCCTTTTCTCCCTCTCCAGTCTTAGGTAGATGTTACCAGTGGCTGATTCCATCAAGGAGTAGTGGCAGACGTTCCCCAAGGTGGAAGGGGCAATTTCTACTCTGGCCAAGAGGACTACTATTCCTATTAAGGATAGTTGTTCTTTCAAGGATCCTATGGACAAGAAGCTGGAGGCTTTCTTAAAGAAGATGTATATTAATTGGGGTTTGCAATGGCAACCAGTGGTGTGTATTGCTGCAGTAACCAGTACGGTAGCCTATTGGTTTGACGCTTTGTCCGAGTCCCTCCAAGCTGAGAATCTGATTGAGGAGATACAGGATAGGATAAAGGCTCTCAAATTAGCCAATTGCTTTATCACTGACGCTTCTTTGCAGGTTATTACTTTGGAACCAAAATCTCTGGGTTTGCAATTTTAGTGTGTAGAGTGCTATGGCTAAAATATTGGTTAGCAGATGTTTCTTCCAAATCTAAATTTTTGGCGATTCCTTACAAGGAAAAGACCTTGTTTGGGCTAGGGTTGGCAGAAATTATTTCTGATATCACGGTTGGTAAAGGTTCCTTTCTGCCTCAAAACAAGAAGAACAAATTTAAAGGATGTAGTTTTCGTTCCTTTCATAACTTCAGAGGTAAGTCTTCCCCCCTCCAATATCCAGCAGGATCAGTCCAAGCCTTCTTGAAAGCCCAGTCAGTCTTGGAACAAGGAGAAGCAATCTAAGAAACCCGTAGCTGAATCCAAGTCAGCATTATAGATTTGACCCTGATCCGGGATCGGATCAGGTCGGGCGCAGACTATCTCAGTTTTCTCTGACTTGGGAGCGAGATGTCCCAGATCCGTGGGCAGTGGGCTTATTTTCCCAAGTTTACGAGTTGGAATTCAAAACTTTTCCTCCCAGGGGCAGGTTCTACCTCTCAAGATTATCTGTAGACCAGATAAAAAGAAAGGCATTCTTGAAATGTGTACAGGAGTGTTTCCTCCTGGAAGTGATAGTCCCAGCCCCTATTCAAGAACAGGGTCTCAGCTTCTATTCCAACCTTTTTGTGGTGCCCAAGAAAGAGGGAACCTTCAGGCCTATTCTAGATCTAAAGTTACTCAACACATTTCTCAGAGTACCATCTTTCAAGATGGAGACTATCCGCTCCATTCTTCCTTTGGTTCAAGAGGGTCAATTCATGACCACCATAGACCTGAAGGATGCGTACCTGCATGTTTCCATTTACAGGGATCGTCACAAATTTCTGAGATTTGCCTATCTGGACAAACACTTTGTTTGTAGCGCTTCCATTTGGCCTAGCCACAGCCCACGGATGGAAAGTGAATTTGGAAAAAAGTTCCTTGGTTCCAGCTACAAGAGTGGTTTTCTTAGGAACCATTATAGATTCTCTATCAATGAAATTTTTTCTGATGGAGGTCAGAAGAGCCAAGATTCTTTCCTCTTGCCTAGCTCTATAGTCGGCTGCTCGACCATCAGTGGCCCAATGTATGGAGGTAATTGGTCTGATGCTGGCTTTCAATGGACATGGTTCCCTTTGCTCGATTCCGTTTGAGAGCGCTTCAGTTATGCATGCTCAGTTAATTAAACAGGAATTATGCAGACCTCTCTGAGGATAGTTCTAGATCAGTCGACAAGAGAGACTCTGCCGTGGTGGCTGTCTCAAGAACATCTGTCCCAGGGGACATGCTTTCAGATACCCTCTTGGGTGATTGTGACCACGGACGCCAGCTTGATAGGCTGGGGAGCAATCTGGGACTCGTTGAAGGCGCAGGGACCTTTGGTCTCAAGAGGAATCGACTCTCCCCATAAACATTCTGGAGTTGAGAGCGATCTTCAACGCCTTGATGGCGTGACCTCAATTGGCTCTAGCCCATTTTATCAGATTCCAGTCCGACAACATAACCTTGGAACTCCTTAGCCATGATGGAGGTGGCGAGAATCATTCAGTGGGCGGAGGCTCACAATTGCTCTCTATCTTCCATCCACATCCCAGGAGTGGACAATTGGGAAGCGGATTTCCTGAACAGGCAGACCTTTCATCCCGGGGAGTAGGAACTTCATCCGGAAGTGTTCTCCAGGTTAACAATCAGATGGGGATTACCAGAATTTGCCTGATGGCGTCTCGTCAGAACGCCAAGCTCCCAAAGTACGATTCAAGGTCAAGAGATCCTCAGGCCTTTCTTATAGATGCTCTAGCAGTTCCTTTGAACTTCAGGTTGGTATATCCATTTCCTCAGTTTGCTCTCCTTCCACGAGTCATTGCTCAGATCAAGCAGGAGAGAGCGTCAGTGATTTTAATAGCTCCTGCGTGGCCTCGTAGGATCTGGTATGCAGATCTAGTGGAAATGTCGTCTCTACCTCCATGGAGACTGCCTCTGAGGAAGGACCTTCTACTTCAGGGGCCCTTTCTTCATCCAAATCTCGTTTGGTCTGAAGCTGACTGCTTGGAGATTAAACGCTTGATTCTAGCTAAGCGTGGCTTTTCTGAGTCAGAACATGATCCAAGCTCGTAAGCCGGTCACTAGAAAGATTTACCACAAGATATGACGTAAATATCTTTATTGGTGCGAGTCTAAAGGATATTCTTGGAGTAGGATCAGGATTCCAAGAATTCTGTCCTTTCTCCAGGAAGGACTGGAGAAGGGGTTATCTGTCAGTACACTGAAGGGCCAGATTTCTGCACTATCTATTTTGTTGCATAAGCGTCTGGTGGACGTGCCAGATGTACAATCTTTTTGTCAGGCCTTGATTAGAATCAGGCCTGTGTTTAAATCTGTTGCTCCACCTTGGAGTCTTAGCATAGAAACTAGATATTGACGGCAGATAAGAGCCATAGGCCCAGCAAGTCTGCCAAACCTTACCTAACAGTATAAACTTATCTAGTTCGTAGAATAGCCTTATGCTTGTCCCATGCATTTTTAAAGTCCCCCACAGTGTTTGTTGCTACTACCTCTTGAGGAAGTTTATTCCATAAATCAATCACTCTTTCTGTAAAGAAGTGCTTCCTCAAATTACTCCTGAATCTACTACCCTTTAGCTTGAACTTATGACCCCTTGTTCTTGAATTTTCCATTTTATGTAAAATACCCACAGCCTCAGTTTTACTAAACCCTTTAATGTACTTGAAAGTTGCAATCATATAAACTCTTTCCCTTCTCTCCTCTAAGCTATACATATTTAGGTCATTGAGCCTATCCTGGTAAGTTTTATTTTTTAGACCATGTACCATTTTGGTAGCCCTCCTTTGCACAGATTCAAGTTTGTTAATATCCTTCTGAAGATATAGCCTCCAGAACTGCACACAATACTCAAGATGAGGCCTAACTAATGATATATAATGTGGCATAAGAACCTTACTATTTCTGCTGCAAATACCTCTACCAATACATCCAAGCATTCTGTTAGCCTTACTCGCTGCATTACTACATTGTTTACTAAGTTTTAAATCATCTGCAATAATGATTCCCAAGTCCTGTTCCTCATCTGTAACAGTCGGTAAAGTGTCATTGAGTCTGTAATTTCCTAAATTGTATCCAGTCCACGGGTTCATCCATTACTTGTGGGATATTTTCCTTCCCAACAGGAAGTTGCAAAGAGGACACCCACAGCAGAACTGTCTATATAGCTCCTCCCCTAACCCCCACCCCCAGTCATTCTCTTAGCAAGCTCTCAAGTGGAAGTATAAAGAGATATGTGGTGATTTAGTGTAGTTTTTCATCTTCAAGCAAGAGTTTATTATTTTAAACGGTACCGGCGTTGTACTGTTTGCTCTCAGGCAGAAATTAGAAGAAGAATTCTGCCTGGAGGATGATGATCTTAGCAGATTGTAACTAAGGTCCATTGCTGTTCTCACACATAACTGAAGAGCATGGGAAAACTTCAGCTGGGGGAAAGGCCTGCAGTTTGCCTGCTTTGAGGTATGTTCAGTATAATTGTTTCTAGAGAGATGATAAGTTCTAGAAAATGCTGACAGAGCCTTTTTGGAATTGTGGTAAGCTAGATGCAGTGATTTAATAACGACTGGGATCAGCTTGCAAGGTTGGGTAATACTCATGTTATTGTTATCTGGTGATTAGGTGTTAAAAACGTTTGCCTTTTATATATGCAGATCGTTTGTTTTTTTGTGAGTGTTTAAACTTGTTTTTGGGGTTGATTTTCCACATGGTTTTTTTCACAAACTCCTAGGAGTGTTTCTTTAAGGCCCCTCTGACATCGAGTGTAAGATGGGAGGGGCCTATTTTCGCGCCTCAGTTGCGCACTTGCTTCCATTACTAGACATCAAGCTTCTCTAGAGGATTCCTGCTGTGTCTGAGGACCACTAAAGAGGGTTTCTTCAATTTCTGTTCGTACTTAAGGGCAGGTAGGCTCCACAGCAGAGCTGTGGCGAGGTGTTTAGCGGTTTCATACCGGTGGTAGACGTTTTTTCACTCCGGTTTGGGGGACAAAGGGTTAATTGTCCATTTGCAAGTGGGTGCAATATTACCTTGGTTTCCTATACACACTGTAAAAATTTCGAATCGTTTACTACTTTTTTTTCACTGTTTTGCAGTTTAAGTGCTACTTTTTTTTTCTATTAAAGGTACAGTACCGTTTTGAGGAAATTGCTGTTTTTTTTGCTTTAATAAAGTGTTTTCCAAGCTTGCTTGTGTCTTTGCTTGTTTGTTAAACATGTCTGACGTAGAAGAATCTACCTGTTCAATATGTTTAGATGCCATTGTGGAACCCCCTCTTAGAATGTGTACCACTTGTACTGAACTATCTATAAGTTACAAAGACCATATTGTGGCTTTAAAAAATATATCACCAGAGGATTCTCAGACTGTAAGAAGGGAGATTATGCCGTCTAGCTCTCCCCATGGGTCAGAACCTGTTATACCCGCACAAATGACGCCAGATGCGTCTAGCGCGTCTAATTCTTTTACCTTACGAGACATGGCGGCAGTTATGAGTTTTACTCTCTCAGAGGTGTTGTCTAAACTGCCAGGGTTACAAGGAAAGCGAGACAGCTCTGGGGCTAGAACAAATACAGAGCTTTCTGACGCTTTAGTAGATATGTCCGTTATGCCCTCAAAATGTTCCGAAGTTGGCGCAAGGGATTTGATATCTGAGGGTGATCTTTCAGATTCAGGAAAGTTATTACTTCAGCCCGACTCTGACATGTCTACATTTAAATTTAAGCTTGAACACCTCCGTTTATTGCTTAGGGAGGTCTTAACGACACTGGATGATTGTGACCCCATTGTGGTACCAGAGAAATTGTGTAAAATGGACAAATACTTTGCAGTTCCTGTTTACACTGATGTTTTCCCAGTCCCTAAAAGATTTTCGGAAATTATAACTAAGGAATGGGATAGACCAGGTATTCCGTTCTCTCCCCCTCCTGTGTTTAAAAAGATGTTCCCCATAGCTGACGCCATGCGGGACTCGTGGCAAACAGTCCACAAGGTGGAGGGAGCTATTTCTACTTTAGCTAAGCGTACAACTATTCCGATTGAGGACAGTTATGCTTTCAAAGATCCTATGGATAAAAAATTGGAGGGTCTCCTAAAGAAAATTTTCTTACATCAAGGTTTTCTTCTCCAACCTCTCGCATGCATTGCCCTAGTTACGACTGCAGCGGCCTTTTGGTTCGAGTCTCTAGAAGAGGTTCTACAAGTGGAGACTCCGTGGGATGAGATTTTAGACAGGATTAAACTTGCTAATTCCTTTATTTCAGATGCCGTGTTTCAGTTAACCAAACTAACGGCTAAAAATTCAGGTTTTGCCATCATGGCGCGTAGGGCTCTATGGCTTAAGTCCTGGTTAGCAGATGTTTCTTCATATGATCCAGGAGGGTCAATATATGACTACCGTGGACTTAAAGGATGCTTATCTGCACATTCCGATTCACAGGAATCATCATCAGTTCCTCAGGTTCGCCTTCCTAGACAGGCATTACCAGTTTGTGGCTCTTCCCTTTGGGTTAGCCACGGCGCCAAGAATCTTTACAAAAGTTCAAGGGTCCCTACTGGCGGTCCTAAGGCCGCGGGGCATAGCAGTGGCTCCTTACCTAGACGACATCTTGATCCAGGCGTCGACGCTTCGAATCGCCAAGTCCCATACGGACATTGTTCTGGCCTTTCTGAGGTCTCATGGGTGGAAGGTGAACGTAGAAAAGAGTTCTCTCTCCCCTCTCACAAGAGTTTCCTTCCTAGGGACTCTGATAGATTCGGTAGAAATTAAAATTTTTCTGACAGAGGTCAGGATATCAAAGCTGCTAACTTTCTGCCGGACTCTTCATTCCATTTCTCGGCCGTCAGTGGCTCAGTGTATGGAAGTAATCGGCCTAATGGTAGCGGCAATGGACATAGTTCCGTTTGCCCGCCTACATCTCAGACCTCTGTAACTTTGCATGCTCAATCAGTGGAATGGGGACTACACAGATTTATCTCCTCTGCTAAATCTGGATCAAGAGACCAGGTATTCTCTTCTCTGGTGGTTATCTCGGGTCCATCTGTTCAGGGGTATGAGTTTGCGCAGGCCAGAGTGGACTATAGTGACAACAGATGCCAGCCTTCTGGGCTGGGGCGCGGTCTGGAACTCCCTGAAAGCTCAGGGTTCGTGGACTCAGGAGGAAGCCCTCCTCCCGATAAACATTCTGGAATTAAGAGCGATATTCAATGCTCTTCAGGCATGGCCTCAACTGGCTGCGATCAGGTTCATCAGATTTCAGTGGGACAACATCACGACTGTAGTCTATATCAACCATCAGGGGGGAACAAGGAGTTCCCTGGCAATGATGGAGGTTTCCAAGATAATTCTATGGGCAGAGGCTCACTCTTGCCATCTCTCCGCTATCCATATCCCAGGAGTAGAGAACTGGAAGGCGGATTTTCTAAGTCGGCAGACTTTTCACCCGGGGGAATGGGAGCTTCACCCGGAGGTATTTGCCCAACTGATTCATCTATGGGGCAGACCGGAGCTGGATCTGATGGCGTCCCGTCAGAATGCCAAGCTTCCTTGTTATGGTTCCAGGTCAAGGGATCCTCGGGCAGCACTAGTAGATGCCCTAGCAGCGCCCTGGTCCTTCAGCCTGGCTTATGTGTTTCCACCGTTTCCTCTTCTCCCGTGTCTGATTGCCAGAATCAAGCAGGAGAAAGCTTTGGTGATTTTAATTGCTCCTGCGTGGCCTCGCAGGACTTGGTATGCAGATCTGGTGGACATGTCATCCTGCCCACCATGGCCTCTGCCATTGAGGCAGGACCTTCTAATCCAGGGTCCATTCAAACACTCAAATCTAACTTCTCTATGCCTGACTGCGTGGAGATTGAACGCTTGATCTTATCAAAGTGTGGTTTTTCTGAGTCTGTTATTGATACCTTGATCCAGGCTAGGAAGCCTGTCACCAGGAAGATCTATCACAAGATATGGTGTAAATATCTTAATTGGTGTGATTCCAAGGGTTTCTCATGGAGTAGGGTCAAGATCCCTAGGATTCTATCTTTTCTCCAAGAAGGATTGGAAAAAGGATTGTCAGCAAGTTCCTTAAAAGGACAGATATCTGCTCTGTCTATTCTCTTTCACAAGCGTCTGGCAGATGTTCCAGACGTTCGGGAGTTTTGTCAGGCTTTGGTCAGAATCAAGCCGGTATTTAAACCAGTTGCTCCCCCATGGAGTTTGAATTTAGTTATTCAAGGGGTTCCGTTTGAACCTATGCATTCATTAGATATTAAACTTTTGTCTTGGAAAGTTTTGTTTCTTGTTGCTATCTCTTCAGCTCGAAGAATTTCAGAGTCATCTGCTCTGCAGTGTCATTCACCAGATCTGATTTTCTCCAACATAGGTGTGTCCGGTCCACGGCGTCATCCTTACTTGTGGGATATTCTCTTCCCCAACAGGAAATGGCAAAGAGCCCAGCAAAGCTGGTCACATGATCCCCCCTAGGCTCCGCCTTCCCCAGTCATTCTCTTTGCCGTTGTACAGGCAACATCTCCACGGAGATGGCTTAGAGTTTTTTGGTGTTTAAATGTAGTTTTTATTCTTCAATCAAGAGTTTGTTATTTTAAAATAGTGCTGGTATGTACTATTTACTCTGAAACAGAAAAGAGATGAAGATTTCTGTTTGTAAGAGGAAAATGATTTTAGCAACCGTTACTAAAATCGATGGCTGTTTCCACACAGGACTGTTGAGATGAAGTAACTTCAGTTGAGGGGAACAGTGTGCAGACTTTTGCTGCTTGAAGTATGACACATTTCTAACAAGACTTGGTAATGCTGGAAGCTGTCATTTTCCCTATGGGATCCGGTAAGCCATTTTAATAACAAGTTATAAAGGGCTTCACAAGGGCTTTAAAGACTGGTAGACATTTTTCTGGGCTAAAACGTTTGTTTTATAAACATGTTTAATGGTTTATTACTTTGAGGAGTTAATTTTATCTTGGGAATTTTGATAAAAAAGACGGCAGGCACTGTATTGGACACCTTTTTCACTGGGGGCCTTCTCTAGTCATAGGCAGAGCCTCAGTTTCGCGCCACTAATGCGCAGTTGTTTTTTGGGAAGCAAAGCATGCAGATGCATGCGTAAGGAGCTCTGATACACTGAAAAAGCGTGCTGAAGGCGTCATTTGGTATCGTATTCCCCTCTGGGCTTGGTTGGGTCTCAGCAAAGCAGATACCAGGGACTGTATAGGGGTTAAAAGTAAAAACGGCTCCGGTTCCGTTATTTTAAGAGTTAAGACTTTCAAATTTGGTGTGCAATACTTTTAAGGCTTTATGACACTGTGGTGAAATTTTGGTGAATTTTGGACAATTCCTTCATACTTTTTCGCATATTCAGTAATAAAGTGTGTTCAGTTTAAAATTTAAAGTGACAGTAACGGTTTTATTTTAAAACGTTTTTTGTACTTTGTTATCAAGTTTTTGCCTGTTTATCATGTCTGTACCATCAGATAGACTATGTTCTGTATGTCAGGAAGCCAAAGTTCCTTCTCATTTAAATAGATGTGATGCATGTGATAGTGAAAATGATGCCCAAGATGATTCCTCTAGTGAGGGGAGTAAGCATGGTACTGCATCATCCCCTTATGTGTCTACACCAGTCTTGCCCACACAAGAGGCCCCTAGTACATCTAGTGCGCCAATTCTTCTTACTATGCAACAGTTAACGGCTGTAATGGATAATTCTATTAAAAACATTTTAGCCAAAATGCCCACTTATCAGCGTAAGCGCGACTGCTCTGTTTTAGATACTGAAGAGCATGAGGGCGCCGATGATAATGGTTCTGACATGCCCTTACTCCAGTCTGAAGGGGCTAGGGAGGTTTTGTCTGAGGGAGAAATTTCAGATTCAGGAAAAATTTCTCAACAAGCTGAACCTGATGTTATTACGTTCAAATTTAAATTGGAACATCTCCGCGCTCTGCTTAAGGAGGTGTTATCTACCCTGGATGATTGTGACAATTTGGTCATTCCAGAGAAATTATGTAAGATGGATAAGTTCCTAGAGGTCCCGGTGCCCCCCGAAGCTTTTCCTATACCCAAGCGGGTGGCGGATATTGTAAACAAAGAATGGGAAAGGCCCGGCATACCTTTTGTTCCTCCCCCTATATTTAAGAAATTGTTTCCTATAGTCGACCCCAGAAAGGACTTATGGCAGACAGTCCCTAAGGTCGAGGGGGCGGTCTCTACTTTAAACAAACGCACTACTATCCCTGTAGAGGATAGTTGTGCTTTCAAAGATCCTATGGATAAAAAGTTAGAAGGTTTGCTTAAAAAGATGTTTGTTCAACAAGGTTACCTTCTACAGCCAATTTCATGCATTGTTCCTGTTACTACAGCAGCGTGTTTCTGGTTTGATGAACTAGAAAAGTCGCTAGATAAGGATACCTCTTATGAGGAGATTATGGACAGAATTCGTGCTCTTAAATTGGCTAATTCTTTTACTCTAGACGCTACCCTGCAATTAGCTAGATTGGCGGCGAAAAATTCAGGGTTTGCTATTGTGGCGCGCAGAGCGCTTTGGCTAAAGTCTTGGTCAGCGGATGCGTCATCCAAGAACAAATTGCTTAATATTCCTTTCAAGGGGAAAACGCTGTTTGGCCCTGACTTGAAAGAGATTATTTCAGATATCACTGGGGGAAAGGGCCATGCCCTTCCTCAGGATAGGTCTTTCAAGGCTAAAAATAAGCCTAATTTTCGTCCCTTTCGTAGAAACGGACCAGCTTCAAGTTCTACACCCTCTAAGCAAGAGGGTAATACGTCTCAGGCCAAGCCAGCCTGGAGGCCAATGCAAGGCTGGAACAAAGGTAAGCAGGCCAAGAAACCTGCTACTGCTACAAAGACAGCATGAGATGTTGGCCCCCGATCCGGGACCGGATCTGGTGGGGGGCAGACTTTCTCTCTTTGCTCAGGCGTGGGCAAGAGATGTTCTGGATCCTTGGGCCCTAGAAATAGTCTCCCAAGGTTATCTTCTGGAATTCAAGGAGCTACCCCCAAGGGGAAGGTTCCACAGGTCTCAATTGTCTTCAGACCTCATAAAAAAACAGGCATTCTTACATTGTGTAGAAGACCTGTTAAAAATGGGAGTGATTCATCCTGTTCCATTAAAGGAACAAGGGATGGGGTTCTACTCCAATCTGTTCATAGTTCCCAAAAAAGAGGGAACATTCAGACCAATCTTGGATCTCAAGATCTTAAACAAATTTCTCAGGGTTCCATCGTTCAAAATGGAAACCATTCGAACAATTCTTCCTACCATCCAGGAAGGTCAATTCATGACCACGGTGGATTTAAAGGATGCGTATCTACATATTCCTATCCACAAGGAACATCATCAGTTCCTAAGGTTTGCCTTTCTGGACAAACATTACCAGTTTGTGGCACTTCCATTCGGATTAGCCACTGCCCCAAGAATTTTCACAAAGGTACTAGGGTCCCTTCTAGCGGTGCTACGACCGAGGGGCATTGCAGTAGTACCTTACTTGGACGACATTCTGATTCAAGCGTCGTCCCTGCCACAAGCAAAGGCTCATACGGACATTGTCCTAGCCTTTCTCAGATCTCACGGGTGGAAGGTGAACGTAGAGAAAAGTTCTCTATCTCCGTCAACAAGAGTCCCCTTCTTGGGAACAATAATAGACTCCTTAGAAATGAGGATTTTTCTGACAGAAGCCAGAAAATCAAAACTTCTAAACTCTTGTCAAGTACTTCATTCTGTTCTTCTTCCTTCCATAGCGCAGTGCATGGAAGTAATAGGTTTGATGGTTGCGGCAATGGACATCGTTCCTTTTGCGCGAATTCATCTAAGACCATTACAACTGTGCATGCTCAGACAGTGGAATGGGGATTATACAGACTTGTCTCCAACGATTCAAGTATATCAGAGGACCAGAGATTCACTCCGTTGGTGGCTGACTTTGGACAACCTGTCACAAGGGATGAGCTTCCGCAGACCAGAGTGGGTCATTGTCACGACCGACGCCAGTCTGGTGGGCTGGGGCGCGGTCTGGGAACCCCTGAAAACTCAGGGTCTTTGGTCTCGGGAAGAATCTCTTCTACCGATAAACATTCTGGAACTAAGAGCGATATTCAATGCTCTCAAGGCTTGGCCTCAGCTAGCAAAGGCCAAATTCATAAGGTTTCAATCAGACAACATGACGACTGTTGCGTATATCAACCATCAGGGGGGAACAAGGAGTTCCCTGGCGATGGAAGAAGTGACCAAGATAATTCAATGGGCGGAGACTCACTCCTGCCACTTGTCTGCAATCCACATCCCAGGAGTGGAAAATTGGGAAGCGGATTTTCTGAGTCGTCAGACATTTCATCCGGGGGAGTGGGAACTCCATCCGGAAATCTTTGCCCAAATAATTCAATTATGGGGCATCCCAGACATGGATCTGATGGCTTCTCGCCAGAACTTCAAGGTTCCTTACTACGGGTCCAGATCCAGGGATCCCAAGGCGACTCTAGTGGATGCACTAGTAGCACCTTGGAGCTTCAACCTAGCTTATGTGTTCCCACCGTTTCCTCTCATTCCCAGGCTGGTAGCCAGGATCAAACAGGAGAGGGTATCGGTGATCTTGATAGCTCCTGCGTGGCCACGCAGGACTTGGTATGCAGACCTGGTGAATATGTCATCAGCTCCACCATGGAAGCTACCTCTGAGACAGGACCTTCTTGTTCAAGGTCCGTTCGAACATCCGAATCTGGCCTCACTCCAACTGACTGCTTGGAGATTGAACGCTTGATTTTATCAAAGCGAGGGTTCTCAGATTCTGTCATTGATACTCTTGTTCAGGCTAGAAAGCCTGTAACTAGAAAAATCTACCATAAAATATGGAAAAGATATATCTGTTGGTGTGAATCTAAAGGATTCCCATGGAACAAGATAAAAATCCCTAGGATTCTATCCTTTCTTCAAGAAGGTTTGGAGAAAGGATTATCTGCAAGTTCTTTGAAGGGACAGATTTCTGCTTTATCTGTTTTACTTCATAAAAAGCTGGCGGCTGTGCCAGACGTTCAAGCTTTTGTTCAGGCTCTGGTCAGAATCAAGCCTGTTTACAAAAATTTGACTCCTCCCTGGAGTCTCAATCTAGTTCTTTCAGTTCTTCAGGGGATTCCGTTTGAACCCCTACATTCCGTTGATATAAAGTTATTATCTTGGAAAGTTTTGTTTTTGGTTGCAATTTCTTCTGCAAGAAGAGTTTCAGAGTTATCTGCTCTGCAGTGTTCTCCTCCATATCTGGTGTTCCATGCAGATAAGGTGGTTTTGCGTACTAAACCTGGTTTTCTTCCGAAAGTTGTTTCTAACAAAAATATTAACCAGGAGATAGTTGTGCCTTCTTTGTGTCCTAATCCAGTTTCAAAGAAGGAACGTTTATTGCACAACTTGGATGTAGTTCGTGCTCTCAAATTTTACTTAGCAGCTACTAAGGATTTCAGACAAACATCTTCTTTGTTTGTTGTTTATTCTGGTAAAAGGAGAGGTCAAAAAGCAACCTCTACCTCTCTCTCTTTCTGGCTTAAAAGCATTATCCGATTGGCTTATGAGACTGCCGGACGGCAGCCTCCTGAAAGAATCACAGCTCACTCCACTAGGGCTGTGGCTTCCACATGGGCCTTCAAGAACGAGGCTTCTGTTGATCAGATATGTAAGGCAGCGACTTGGTCTTCACTGCACACTTTTACCAAATTCTACAAATTTGATACTTTTGCTTCATCTGAGGCTATTTTTGGGAGAAAGGTTTTGCAAGCCGTGGTGCCTTCCATCTAGGCGACCTGATTTGTTCCCTCCCATCATCCGTGTCCTAAAGCTTTGGTATTGGTTCCCACAAGTAAGGATGACGCCGTGGACCGGACACACCTAAGTTGGAGAAAACAGAATTTATGCTTACCTGATAAATTACTTTCTCCAACGGTGTGTCCGGTCCACGGCCCGCCCTGGTTTTTTAATCAGGTCTGATGAATTATTTTCTCTAACTACAGTCACCACGGTATCATATGATTTCTCCTATGCATATTCCTCCTTTACGTCGGTCGAATGACTGGGGAAGGCGGAGCCTAGGGGGGATCATGTGACCAGCTTTGCTGGGCTCTTTGCCATTTCCTGTTGGGGAAGAGAATATCCCACAAGTAAGGATGACGCCGTGGACCGGACACACCGTTGGAGAAAGTAATTTATCAGGTAAGCATAAATTCTGTTTTCCATGCGGATAAGATGGTGTTACGTACTAAGCCCGGTTTTCTTCCTAAGGTTGTTTCCAATAGAAATATCAATCAGGAAATTGTTGTTCCTTCTCTGTGTCCGAATCCTTCTTCTAAGAAGGAACGGTTGTTGCACAATCTGGATGTGGTTCGTGCTTTAAAGTTCTACTTACAAGCAACTAAGGATTTTTGTCAAACATCTGCCTTGTTTGTTGTCTACTCTGGAAAGAGGAGAGGTCTCAAGGCTTCGGCAACTTCTCTTTCTTTTTGGCTGAGAAGCATGATCAGGTTAGCTTATGAGACTGCTGGCAAGCAGCCTCCTGAGAGGATTACAGCTCACTCTACTAGAGCGGTAGCTTCCACATGGGCATTTAAAAATGAGGCTTCTGTTGAACAGATTTGCAAGGCGGCAACTTGGTCTTCGCTTCATACTTTTTCTAAATTCTACAAATTTGATACTTTTGCTTCCTCGGAGGCTATTTTTGGGAGATAGGTCTTACAGGCAGTGATGCCTTCTGTTTAAGTTCCTGCCTTGTCCCTCCCTTCATCCGTGTCCTAAAGCTTTGGTATTGGTATCCCACAAGTAATAGATGAACCCGTGGACTGGATACACCTTACAAGAGAAAACAAAATTTATGCTTACCTGATAAATTTCTTTCTCTTGTGGTGTATCCAGTCCATGGCCCGCCCTGTCATTTTTAAGTCAGGAGTTTTTATTTTTTACAACTACAGTCACCACTGCACCCTATAGTTTCTCCTTTTTCTTACTTGCCCTCGGTCGAATGACTGGGGTGGAGGTTAGGGGAGGAGCTATATAGACAGCTCTGCTGTGGGTATCCTCTTTGCAACTTCCTGTTGGGAAGGAGAATATCCCACAAGTAATGGATGAACCTGTGGACTGGATACACCACAAGAGAAAGAAATTTATCAGGTAAGCATAAATTTTGTTTTCTCCAACATAGGTGTGTCCGGTCCACGGCGTCATCCTTACTTGTGGGATATTCTCTTCCCCAACAGGAAATGGCAAAGAGCCCAGCAAAGCTGGTCACATGATCCCTCCTAGGCTCCGCCTACCCCAGTCATTCTCTTTGCCGTTGTACAGGCAACATCTCCACGGAGATGGCTTAGAGTTTTTTAGTGTTTAACTGTAGTTTTTATTATTCAATCAAGAGTTTGTTATTTTAAAATAGTGCTGGTATGTACTATTTACTCAGAAACAGAAAAGAGATGAAGATTTCTGTTTGTATGAGGAAAATGATTTTAGCACCGTAACTAAAATCCATGGCTGTTCCACACAGGACTGTTGAGAGCAATTAACTTCAGTTGGGGGAACAGTGTGCAGTCTCTTGCTGCTTGAGGTATGACACATTCTAACAAGACGATGTAATGCTGGAAGCTGTCATTTTTCCCTATGGGATCCGGTAAGCCATGTTTATTACGATGGTAAATAAGGGCTTCACAAGGGCTTATTAAGATTGTAGACTTTTTCTGGGCTAAATCGATTAAGTTTTAAAACATATTTAGCTTTGAGGAATCATTTTATCTGGGTTTATTGATATTATAATATCGGCAGGCACTGTATTAGACACCTTATTTCTCTGGGGCTTTCCCAAAGCATAAGCAGAGCCTCATTTTCGCGCCGGTGTGGCGCACTTGTTTTTGAGAGGCATGGCATGCAGTCGCATGTGAGAGGAGCTCTGATACTTAGAAAAGACTTTCTGAAGGCGTCATTTGGTATCGTATTCCCCTTTGGGCTTGGTTGGGTCTCAGCAAAGCAGATACCAGGGACTGTAAAGGGGTTAAAGTGTTAAAACGGCTCCGGTTCCGTTATTTTAAGGGTTAAAGCTTCCAAATTTGGTGTGCAATACTTTTAAGGCTTTAAGACACTGTGGTGAAAATTTGGTGAATTTTGTACAATTCCTTCATGTTTTTTCGCAATTGCAGTAATAAAGTGTGTTCAGTTTAAAATTTAAAGTGACAGTAACGGTTTTATTTTAAAACGTTTTTTGTACTTTATTATCAAGTTTATGCCTGTTTAACATGTCTGAACTACCAGATAGACTGTGTTCTGAATGTGGGGAAGCCAGAATTCCTGTTCATTTAAATAAATGTGATTTATGTGATAATGACAATGATGCCCAAGATGATTCCTCAAGTGAGGGGAGTAAGCATGGTACTGCATCATTCCCTCCTTCGTCTACACGAGTCTTGCCCACTCAGGAGGCCCCTAGTACATCTAGCGCGCCAATACTGCTTACTATGCAACAATTAACGGCTGTAATGGATAATTCTGTCAAAAACATTTTAGCCAAAATGAACCCTTGTCAGCGTAAGCGTGGCTGCTCTGTTTTAGTTACTGAAGAGCATGACGACGCTGATATTAATATCTCTGAAGGGCCCCTAACCCAATCTGAGGGGGCCAGGGAGGTTTTGTCTGAGGGAGAAATTACTGATTCAGGGAACATTTCTCAACAGGCTGAACCTGATGTAATTGCATTTAAATTTAAGTTGGAACATCTCCGCATTCTGCTTAAGGAGGTATTATCCACTCTGGATGATTGTGAAAAGTTGGTCATCCCAGAGAAACTATGTAAAATGGACAAGTTCCTAGAGGTGCCGGAGCTCCCAGAAGCTTTTCCTATACCCAAGCGGGTGGCGGACATTGTTAATAAAGAATGGGAAAGGCCCGGTATTCCTTTCGTCCCTCCCCCCATATTTAAAAAGTTGTTTCCTATGGTCGACCCCAGAAAGGACTTATGGCAGACAGTCCCCAAGGTCGAGGGAGCGGTTTCTACTTTAAACAAACGCACCACTATACCCATAGAGGATAGTTGTGCTTTCAAAGATCCTATGGATAAAAAATTAGAAGGTTTGCTTAAAAAGATGTTTGTTCAGCAGGGTTACCTTCTACAACCAATTTCATGCATTGTCCCTGTCACTACAGCCGCATGTTTCTGGTTTGATGAACTGATAAAGGCGCTCGATAGTGATTCTCCTCCTTATGAGGAGATTATGGACAGAATCAATGCTCTCAAATTGGCTAATTCTTTCACCCTAGACGCCACTTTGCAATTGGCTAGGTTAGCGGCTAAGAATTCTGGGTTTGCTATTGTGGCGCGCAGAGCGCTTTGGTTGAAATCTTGGTCGGCTGACGCGTCTTCCAAGAACAAGCTACTAAACATTCCTTTCAAGGGGAAAACGCTGTTTGGCCCTGACTTGAAAGAGATTATCTCGGATATCACTGGGGGTAAGGGCCACGCCCTTCCTCAGGATCGGCCTTTCAAGGCAAAAAATAGACCCAATTTTCGTCCCTTTCGTAAAAACGGACCAGCTCAAAGTGCTACGTCCTCTAAGCAAGAGGGTAATACTTCTCAAGCCAAGCCAGCTTGGAGACCAATGCAAGGCTGGAACAAGGGAAAGCAGGCCAAGAAGCCTGCCACTGCTACCAAGACAGCATGAAATATTGGCCCCCGATCCGGGACCGGATCTGGTGGGGGGCAGACTCTCTCTCTTCGTTCAGGCTTGGGCAAGAGATGTTCTGGATCCTTGGGCGCTAGAAATAGTCTCCCAGGGTTATCTTCTGGAATTCAAGGGACTTCCCCCAAGGGGGAGGTTCCACAGGTCTCAGTTGTCTTCAGACCACATAAAAAGACAGGCGTTCTTACATTGTGTAGAAGACCTGTTAAAAATGGGAGTGATTCATCCTGTTCCACTAAGAGAACAAGGGATGGGGTTCTACTCCAATCTGTTCATAGTTCCCAAAAAAGAGGGAACGTTCAGACCAATCTTAGATCTCAAGATCTTAAACAAGTTTCTCAAGGTTCCATCTTTCAAGATGGAAACCATTCGAACTATTCTTCCTTCCATCCAGGAGGGTCAATTCATGACCACGGTGGATTTAAAGGATGCGTATCTACATATTCCTATCCACAAGGAACATCATCGGTTCCTAAGGTTTGCATTCCTGGACAAACATTACCAGTTCGTGGCGCTTCCTTTCGGATTAGCCACTGCTCCAAGGATTTTCACAAAGGTACTAGGCTCCCTTCTAGCGGTGCTAAGACCAAGGGGCATTGCAGTAGTACCTTACCTGGACGACATTCTGATTCAAGCGTCGTCCCTTCCTCAAGCAAAGGCTCACACGGACATTGTCCTGGCCTTTCTCAGATCTCACGGCTGGAAAGTGAACGTGGAAAAGAGTTCTCTATCCCCGTCAACAAGGGTTCCCTTCTTGGGAACAATTATAGACTCTTTAGAAATGAGGATCTTTCTAACAGAGGCCAGAAAAACAAAACTTCTAGACTCTTGTCGGATACTTCATTCCGTTCCTCTTCCTTCCATAGCTCAGTGCATGGAAGTGATCGGGTTGATGGTAGCGGCGATGGACATAGTTCCTTTTGCGCGCATTCATCTAAGACCATTACAACTGTGCATGCTCAGTCAGTGGAATGGGGACTATACAGACTTGTCTCCGAAGATACAAGTAAATCAGAGGACCAGAGACTCACTCCGTTGGTGGCTGTCCCTGGACAATCTGTCTCAAGGGATGACGTTCCGCAGACCAGAGTGGGTCATTGTCACGACCGACGCCAGTCTGATGGGCTGGGGCGCGGTCTGGGGATCCCTGAAAGCTCAGGGTCTTTGGTCTCGGGAAGAATCTCTTCTACCGATAAATATTCTGGAACTGAGAGCGATATTCAATGCTCTCAAGGCCTGGCCTCGGCTAGCGAGGACCAAGTTCATACGGTTTCAATCAGACAACATGACAACTGTTGCGTACATCAACCATCAGGGGGGAACAAGGAGTTCCCTAGCGATGGAAGAAGTGACCAAAATCATTCTATGGGCGGAGTCTCACTCCTGCCACCTGTCTGCTATCCACATCCCAGGAGTGGAAAATTGGGAAGCGGATTTTCTGAGTCGTCAGACATTGCATCCGGGGGAGTGGGAACTCCATCCGGAAATCTTTGCCCAAGTCACTCACCTGTGGGGCATTCCAGACATGGATCTGATGGCCTCTCGTCAGAACTTCAAAGTTCCTTGCTACGGGGCCAGATCCAGGGATCCCAAGGCGGCTCTAGTGGATGCACTAGTAGCACCTTGGACCTTCAAACTAGCTTATGTGTTCCCGCCATTTCCTCTCATCCCCAGGCTGGTAGCCAGGATCAATCAGGAGAGGGCGTCGGTGATCTTGATAGCTCCTGCGTGGCCACGCAGGACTTGGTATGCAGATCTGGTGAATATGTCATCGGCTCCACCTTGGAAGCTACCTTTGAGACGAGACCTTCTTATTCAGGGTCCGTTCGAACATCCGAATCTGGTTTCACTCCAGCTGACTGCTTGGAGATTGAACGCTTGATTTTATCGAAGCGAGGATTCTCAGATTCTGTTATCGATACTCTTGTTCAGGCCAGAAAGCCTGTAACTAGAAAGATTTACCACAAAATTTGGAAAAAATATATCTGTTGGTGTGAATCTAAAGGATTCCCTTGGGACAAGGTTAAGATTCCTAGGATTCTATCCTTCCTTCAAGAAGGATTGGAAAAAGGATTATCTGCTAGTTCCCTGAAGGGACAGATTTCTGCCTTGTCGGTATTACTTCACAAAAAGCTGGCAGCTGTGCCAGATGTTCAAGCCTTTGTTCAGGCTCTGGTTAGAATCAAGCCTGTTTACAAACCTTTGACTCCTCCTTGGAGTCTCAATTTAGTTCTTTCGGTTCTTCAGGGGGTTCCGTTTGAACCCTTACATTCCGTTGATATTAAGTTATTATCTTGGAAAGTTTTGTTTTTAGTTGCGATTTCTTCTGCTAGAAGAGTCTCAGAATTATCTGCTCTGCAGTGTTCTCCTCCTTATCTGGTGTTTCATGCAGATAAGGTGGTTTTACGTACTAAACCTGGTTTTCTTCCAAAAGTTGTTTCTAACAAAAACATTAACCAGGAGATTATCGTACCTTCTCTGTGTCCAAAACCAGTTTCAAAGAAGGAACGTTTGTTGCACAATTTGGATGTTGTTCGCGCTCTAAAATTCTATTTAGATGCTACAAAGGATTTTAGACAAACATCTTCCTTGTTTGTTGTTTATTCAGGTAAAAGGAGAGGTCAAAAAGCAACTTCTACCTCTCTCTCTTTTTGGATTAAAAGCATCATCAGATTGGCTTACGAGACTGCCGGACGGCAGCCTCCCGAAAGAATCACAGCTCATTCCACTAGGGCTGTGGCTTCCACATGGGCCTTCAAGAACGAGGCTTCTGTTGATCAGATATGTAGGGCAGCGACTTGGTCTTCACTGCACACTTTTACCAAATTTTACAAGTTTGATACTTTTGCTTCTTCTGAGGCTATTTTTGGGAGAAAGGTTTTGCAAGCCGTGGTGCCTTCCATTTAGGTGACCTGATTTGCTCCCTCCCTTCATCCGTGTCCTAAAGCTTTGGTATTGGTTCCCACAAGTAAGGATGACGCCGTGGACCGGACACACCTATGTTGGAGAAAACAGAATTTATGTTTACCTGATAAATTTCTTTCTCCAACGGTGTGTCCGGTCCACGGCCCGCCCTGGTTTTTTAATCAGGTCTGATAATTTATTTTCTTTAACTACAGTCACCACGGTACCATATGGTTTCTCCTATGCAAATATTCCTCCTTAACGTCGGTCGAATGACTGGGGTAGGCGGAGCCTAGGAGGGATCATGTGACCAGCTTTGCTGGGCTCTTTGCCATTTCCTGTTGGGGAAGAGAATATCCCACAAGTAAGGATGACGCCGTGGACCGGACACACCGTTGGAGAAAGAAATTTATCAGGTAAACATAAATTCTGTTTTTACACTTTGCTGTGTTAAACTTTAGATCCCAGTCGTTTGTCCAATCCTCCAATTGTTGTATATCACGTCTCATTTTGTCTACCCCCCCTGGAACATCCACTCTGTTACAAATTTTTGTATCATCTGCAAAGAGACATACTTTCCCCTGTAGCCCTTTGCTGATATCGCAGATAAATATGTTAAAGAAAACAGCATTGTTCTCAAAGTTTTGTAATGGGCTCCGTTTGAGCCTATGCATTCCATAGATTTTAAGTTGTTATCTTGGAAGGTTTTGTTTCTTACTGCTATCTCTTTTGCTGTGAGGGTTTCTGAACTCTCAGCTTCGCAGCGTGATTCTTCTTATCTCATATTTCATGCAGATAAGGCAGTTCTTCGTACCAAGTTTTTTTTTTTCCTAAGGTTGTTTCGGACAGAAATATTAACCAGGAAATTGTGGTTCCTTCTCTTTGTCCTAATCCTTCTTCTCATAAGGAAGGTTTGTTACACAACCTGGATGTTGTGCGTGCTCTTAAGTTTTATTTGCAGGCGACTAAAGATTTTCGCCAGTCTTTAGCATTGTTTGTGTGTTTTTCTGGGAAACGCATGGGTCAGAAAGCTACTGCCTCTTCCCTTTCTCTTTGGTTGAGAAGTATTATTTGTTTGGCATATGAGACTGCTGGACAGCAGCCTCCTGAGAAAACCACAGCTCCTTTTTAGGTTACCTGTCTTGTCCCTCCCTAATCATCGGTGTCCTCT
This sequence comes from Bombina bombina, assembly GCF_027579735.1. Taxonomy (NCBI): domain Eukaryota; kingdom Metazoa; phylum Chordata; class Amphibia; order Anura; family Bombinatoridae; genus Bombina; species Bombina bombina. The sequence goes on along the minus strand of NC_069501.1, from coordinate 1,150,843,971 downwards.
AGCTTTGGGTATTGATACCCAACAGTAATTGATGATTCCGTGGACTCACCGTATCTTAAGAAAAAAAACAAAATTTATGCTTACCTGATAAATTTATTTATTTCTAGACACGGTGAGTCCACAGCCCACCCTTATTTTCAGACATTTTTCTTTATCTAAACCTCAGGCACCTCTACACCTTCTGTAATTTCCTTTCTCTTCTTTTCCTTCGGTCGAATGACTGGGGATTGTGGGTAGGGAAATGACACTTAACAGCTTTGCTGTGGTGCTCTTTGGTGCTCTTTGCCTCCCTGGATAGCACTTGTTTATTTTTGGGTGAATTTATCCACCAATCAGCAAGAACAACCCAGGTTAAAAAAAAAATGGTCCGGCTTCTAAACTTACATTCTTGCTTTTCAAATAAAGATAAAAAGAGAATAAAGAAAATTTAATAACAGGAGTAAATTAGAAAATTGCTTAAAATTGCATGTTCTATCTGAATCCCGAAAGAAAAAATGTGGGTTCAGTGTCCCTTTAAACATGAGACACAATTTAATAATGTGTGTGTGTGGGGCTAAATAGCCTACAGACCAATAGTTTTACCCTCTCAAATGAAGCAACTAATTTATTTTTTATCTCATGCATTCTCTTTCATTCTTTAGATTTTTTTTCCCTTCTTTAAAGGGAGATTAAACACTATTTATAGAAATAGTATTAAGGTTATTCGCCACCGTCCGCCATATTGAAATCTAGATTTTACTGCATTCCAGTACAGATCTGTGCTTGCACATGTGCAGAAACTATTCTTCATATACGTGCAGTAAAACCTAGGTTTCAAAATGGCAGCACCCATAATTAGAGGGAGGCGCTTGAAGTTTATTGACCCTTTAATACGTTGTTTTAACTTTTTTTTTTTTTTTTTTAAGAATGCAACAAATAGACAATTTTTCTTTTTACATTAATCTGAAAACACATGCATGTCTAGTAGAAATCTACGATGAAGTATTGCAGTGCAAAGGATTTATATATAAACGTATATATAAACTGCCATGGTGTTAGCAAAATGTACATTGTTTTGTAATCCAATAATATACTTCTTGAACAGCTTTATGAAATATTGTTTATCTTGAATACTATGCTGTGGCTAACAATGGCCAGATATAAAGGAGTTCCTGTACTCATCAAGTAATCACTGTGTAGATTGATGCTGGGTCATGTAGGATACACTCTTGTGTATTTTGGGCAGTGGAAAAAATACACAATTACAGAAAACAATGCAACATAGATAATACATGGATTTTATTTTTGTATCAATAATTAGGACAATAGAGCCAATTTTTTGCTTTCATGATTCAGATATACAGTGTTTTTTGCTTTTTTTTTTAATTGTTTCCAATTTACTTCTAATATGATATTTGTTTCCTTCATTGTTGAAGAGCATATCCAGGTAGGTAGCATCCACATGTCTGGAGCACAAGTTTTGTGTAAACACTGCTGTCATCTAGTGCTCTTGCAAACAAGTAGCCTTGTTAAAAGCAATCTTGAAACACTGCTGCTATATGGTGCGTGCTCCTGAGCCTTCCTACCTGCTTTTCAGAAGTCAACTAGAAACTTTTTTTTAAATGTTACACTGTAATAATATTGGAAGAAAAAAACATGGTTTTGTGTCCCTTTAAATAGTTTATGGGGAATTGAATTTAGTTTAATGCTTTATTAAAACAGGTGATCTAGTTAAGTGATTGCGTGTACTTATTTTTTATAAAAGCTTCAAAAATGTAAACCTCATGCTCTGTATCTTTTGTGCTAACCTTAAAGGGACATTCCAGTCAAAATATAAAGGCACATAGATTTATTTGAATAGAAACATATTTGCTAGGCTTGCACCGATAACATTTTTCTAAGACCGAGTACAAGTACCGATACTTTTTTTCAAATACTCACCGATACCAATTACCGATACTTTTTTTTTTTATGTCATCACAGTTTACCAAGCACAATACAGACTAATGATTTAAGATCGCTTCTTTATAATTATGAACTGTATCTCAAAAGACATGTTTTAATAATAAAACAGTTTTATGTGCTTGTTGTCACAAAGTTCACATAACATGTTTATAAATAAAAATATTACAATAACATATATTAATAACTACAATAAATAATAGCTGCAGCAGCTGGGGCTGGAAAGCTACAATTTAAAGGGGTGATTACTGGATGCAATTGGGTTGTAGGGTGCTTATATAACTCATCAATCTGACATTTGTACCTAATACAAAGTAATATAATATAATTCTGAAAATAATATTGGGGAAGGAGTATCCCAGTAATCCCCTTTAAGAAAAATGGGGCATTTGCATTCTACTGGCTCAACAGAAAATAGCTGGCTGGTCTTCATATTTTTCCAGGGCTGCTTTTTATTCCCAGTCCAGCCCTGGTTAAGGATGTTCCTCAGAGTACAGTATGTTTTTAGCATAATTGTGCAAGATGAGAACTAGAAGTATAACAGGCAATCTAGCAATTAGAGTAATTTTTCAAAAGTTATTGGCAAGTTCTTTTTAAGGAACAGAAGCATCTCTGCATGTTCAGCTATAAGTCTGTTTCTTTTATCAGTAGAAGATATTTTTGGGCCATTAAATCTCAGTTTATTAACTGCCCAGTATGTCAGGGGTTTGTCTGAATGAGGTACAGAGATCTCTCCCAGGTAGGCTTCCAGCTGTATAGTAGCAGCTTTTGGGGCACTGCTATCAAACGTACAATAATAAAAATAACAGCAATTTGTATTAGCAGAACAGAAGTGAACTATTTTTTAGTTAAGTCTCCACTCCAGCTTAAAATGAAATGGGAACATCCAGTTTGAAAAACGCCACATGATGGCGTATGTGTAGGAATTGGAGGTATCGGTTTAAGTATCGGTGCCTTTTGCATGAGTACAAGTACTCATGCAAATACTTGGTATCGGCACCGATACCGATACTAGTATCGGTATCGGTGCAACCCTAATATTTGCTATATACATGTATTGGCAAAAATGCTTCTATTAAGAGTTATCACTGTTTTAGTGTTAACATTTTTCTCTGCATGTGCATGTGAAGCATAGTTGGATATTTTCACTGAACCCACATTTAAAAAAAGCAGCTGCTCAGGTAACCAGTGGGGCTTGTATCATGTCAGCAATTAACAAATTAAGTCATTACCAGATGGTACAAGCACCTTAGGCTCTCCGAATAAGTGTTGTGTTTAAAATGCTGGTGCACGGTGCATACTTAAATACACTTTTGAAACAGCTGTAGCTTTTACTAGAAGCATGTTTGCTAATACATGTATAATACAAAAATGCTTCTGTTCAATACCGAAATGCACCCATGTGGATTCCAATTTTGCCTGGAATGTCCCTTTAAGAGATAACTGATCTGTGAATGCACACAGCTTCTGTTACAGGGAGTAAGAATTAGTGATAACCAATATGAAATTTGGAGCTTCACCAACCAGCACTAGAACGGGTCTGAGAACGGGTGCAGACAGTCACATGATGACTATTAACCATTCTTTTGATGTGTTCTTGAGTTTAATGTTCCTTTAATTCAACAATCCGATGATCTGCTTAGAACATGGTCTATAATATTTGTTATTGTAACTCCCTTAATCCATTAAATGGTGTCTTTACATTTTCAGTGGTATTTTATTGCTGCTTAAGCTTCAAGTTAATTTGCTACAATTTTTATGAATATATAATTAATGTATGCGTTTAATCTTTTTACTAAGCACAGCTGTGCACTGATGAGAAAATGTTGGAGCTCTGGAAAAGAATTATGAAGAAAGCACTGATGAAAACATTAATTTATTATGCCCTAAACCATTACTTTTACAAAGTAGCAGGTTATTACAACATATCGCACAGCACTTCAACTGAACAGATATGTTTGAGCAGTGTGATTAATTTAGGCTAAGCATTGTCTAAATTATTGTTCCCTTGCAGTAACTGCCTGCTGGACCCTGTAAAAACTCTGGAATCCTTTTTTTTTTTTTTTTTTAAATCTTGTTTATTAACCCTTTGAGTGCTAATGACGGCTCCGAGCCGTCACAGAGTTTCTCACTCTGGTGCTAATGACGGCTCAGAGCCGTCATGAGCACTCTCTCACCTTGAGGGAGATCTGGAGGCAAAAACTTACTGCTGCTGCCCTGGCGATCATGCCTGTAGAGTCACAGGCATCACTGGGGCTTCACGTGATGCGCGGTGACGTCACGCGCAATTACGTGATGAAGTCACAGCGCAACTTTATTTATACTTAACAATGTTAAGTATAGGAGGAGGGGGCATGCTGCTTAGAAGCCTGTATCTCAGGCATCTAAGCAGCTACAGACCCCCAAGACCCACTGTTGGGTTAAGCAATTATATCAGACAACAATATTACACAGAATAAAGAAAAAAATAACGTAAAAATTATTCAACCATTGTTCTCAATCAAATACACATTTTATACATTGTCTAATAAAAGTCTAATCAATTTTACTTAGTGATTTGAAACCATTTTCTCCAACATAGGTGTGTCCGGTCCACGGCGTCATCCTTACTTGTGGGATATTCTCTTCCCCAACAGGAAATGGCAAAGAGCCCAGCAAAGCTGGTCACATGATCCCTCCTAGGCTCCGCCTACCCCAGTCATTCTCTTTGCCGTTGTACAGGCAACATCTCCACGGAGATGGCTTAGAGTTTTTTAGTGTTTAACTGTAGTTTTTATTATTCAATCAAGAGTTTGTTATTTTAAAATAGTGCTGGTATGTACTATTTACTCTGAAACAGAAAAGAGATGAAGATTTCTGTTTGTATGAGGAAAATGATTTTAGCAACCGTTACTAAAATCCATGGCTGTTCCACACAGGACTGTTGAGAGGAATTAACTTCAGTTGGGGGAACAGTGAGCAGTCTCTTGCTGCTTGAGGTATGACACATTCTAACAAGACCATGTAATGCTGGAAGCTGTCATTTTCCCTATGGGATCCGGTAAGCCATGTTTATTAAGATAGTAAATAAGGGCTTCATAAGGGCTTATTAAGACTGTAGACTTTTTCTGGGCTAAATCGATTCATATATTACACATATTTAGCCTTGAGGAATCATTTAATCTGGGTATTTTGATAAGATTATATCGGCAGGCACTGTTTTAGACACCTTATTCTTTAGGGGCTTTCCCAAATCATAGGCAGAGCCTCATTTTCGCGCCGGTGTTGCGCACTTGTTTTTGAGAGGCATGACATGCAGTCGCATGTGTGAGGAGCTCTGATACATAGAAAAGACTTTCTGAAGGCGTCATTTGGTATCGTATTCCCCTTTGGGCTTGGTTGGGTCTCAGCAAAGCAGATACCAGGGACTGTAAAGGGGTTAAAGTTAAAAACGGCTCCGGTTCCGTTATTTTAAGGGTTAAAGCTTCCAAATTTGGTGTGCAATACTTTTAAGGCTTTAAGACACTGTGGTGAAATTTTGGTGAATTTTGAACAATTCCTTCATATTTTTTCGCAATTGCAGTAATAAAGTGTGTTCAGTTTAAAATTTAAAGTGACAGTAACGGTTTTATTTTAAAACGTTTTTTGTACTTTGTTATCAAGTTTATGCCTGTTTAACATGTCTGAACTACCAGATAGACTGTGTTCTAAATGTGGGGAAGCCAGAGTTCCTTCTCATTTAAATGAATGTGATTTATGTGACAATGACAATGATGCCCAAGATGATTCCTCAAGTGAGGGGAGTAAGCATGGTACTGCATCATTCCCTCCTTCGTCTACACGAGTCTTGCCCACTCAGGAGGCCCCTAGTACATCTAGCGCGCCAATACTCCTTACTATGCAACAATTAACGGCTGTAATGGATAATTCTATCAAAAACATTTTAGCCAAAATGCCCACTTATCAGCGTAAGCGCGACTGCTCTGTTTTAGATACTGAAGAGCATGACGACGCTGATGATAATGGTTCTGAAAGGCCCATACACCAGTCTGATGGGGCCGGGGAGGTTTTGTCTGAGGGAGAAATTTCAGATTCATGGAAAATTTCTCAACAAGCTGAACCTGATGTGATTACATTTAAATTTAAGTTGGAACATCTCCGCGCTCTGCTTAAGGAGGTATTATCCACTCTGGATGATTGTGACAATTTGGTCATCCCAGAGAAACTATGTAAAATGGACAAGTTCCTAGAGGTCCCGGGGCTCCCAGAAGCTTTTCCTATACCCAAGCGGGTGGCGGACATTGTAAATAAAGAATGGGAAAGGCCCGGTATACCTTTCGTCCCTCCCCCCATATTTAAAAAATTGTTTCCTATGGTCGACCCCAGAAAGGACTTATGGCAGACAGTCCCCAAGGTCGAGGGAGCGGTTTCCACTTTAAACAAACGCACCACTATACCCATAGAAGATAGTTGTGCTTTCAAAGATCCTATGGATAAAAAATTAGAAGGTTTACTTAAAAAAATGTTTGTTCAGCAGGGTTACCTTCTACAACCAATTTCATGCATTGTCCCTGTCGCTACAGCCGCGTGTTTCTGGTTCGATGAGCTGGTAAAGGCGGTCGATAGTGATTCTCCTCCTTATGAGGAGATTATGGACAGAATCAATGCTCTCAAATTGGCTAATTCTTTCACCCTAGACGCCACTTTGCAATTGGCTAGGTTAGCGGCTAAGAATTCTGGGTTTGCTATTGTGGCGCGCAGAGCGCTTTGGTTGAAATCTTGGTCAGCTGATGCGTCTTCCAAGAACAAACTACTTAACATTCCTTTCAAGGGGAAAACGCTGTTTGGCCCTGACTTGAAAGAGATTATCTCTGATATCACTGGGGGTAAGGGCCACGCCCTTCCTCAGGATCGGCCTTTCAAGGCCAAAAATAAACCTAATTTTCGTCCCTTTCGTAGAAACGGACCAGCCCATAGTGCTACGTCCTCTAAGCAAGAGGGTAATACTTCTCAAGCCAAGCAAGCTTGGAGACCAATGCAAGGCTGGAACAAGGGAAAGCAGGCCAAGAAACCTGCCACTGCTACCAAGACAGCATGAAATGTTGGCCCCCGATCCGGGACCGGATCTGGTGGGGGGCAGACTCTCTCTCTTCGCTCAGGCTTGGGCAAGAGATGTTCTGGATCCTTGGGCACTAGAAATAGTCTCCCAAGGTTATCTTCTGGAATTCAAGGGGCTTCCCCCAAGGGGGAGGTTCCACAGGTCTCAGTTGTCTTCAGACCACATAAAAAGACAGGCATTCTTACATTGTGTAGAAGACCTGTTAAAAATGGGAGTGATTCATCCTGTTCCATTAGGAGAGCAAGGGATGGGGTTCTACTCCAATCTGTTCATAGTTCCCAAAAAAGAGGGAACGTTCAGACCAATCTTAGATCTCAAGATCTTAAACAAGTTTCTCAAGGTTCCATCGTTCAAATTGGAAACCATTCGAACAATTCTTCCTTCCATCCAGGAAGGTCAATTCATGACCACGGTGGATTTAAAGGATGCGTATCTACATATTCCTATCCACAAGGAACATCATCGGTTCCTAAGGTTCGCATTCCTGGACAAGCATTACCAGTTCGTGGCGCTTCCTTTCGGATTAGCCACTGCTCCAAGGATTTTCACAAAGGTACTAGGGTCCCTTCTAGCGGTGCTAAGACCAAGGGGCATTGCTGTAGTACCTTACTTGGACGACATTCTGATTCAAGCGTCGTCCCTTCCTCAAGCAAAGGCTCACACGGACATCGTCCTGGCCTTTCTCAGATCTCACGGATGGAAAGTGAACGTGGAAAAGAGTTCTCTATCTCCGTCAACAAGGGTTCCCTTCTTGGGAACAATAATAGACTCCTTAGAAATGAGGATTTTTCTGACAGAGGCCAGAAAAACAAAACTTCTAGACTCTTGTCGGATACTTCATTCCGTTCCTCTTCCTTCCATAGCGCAGTGCATGGAAGTGATAGGTTTGATGGTAGCGGCAATGGACATAGTTCCTTTTGCGCGCATTCATCTAAGACCATTACAACTGTGCATGCTCAGTCAGTGGAATGGGGACTATACAGACTTGTCTCCGAAGATACAAGTAAATCAGAGGACCAGAGACTCACTCCGTTGGTGGCTGTCCCTGGACAACCTGTCACAAGGGATGACCTTCCGCAGACCAGAGTGGGTCATTGTCACGACCGACGCCAGTCTGATGGGCTGGGGCGCGGTCTGGGGATCCCTGAAAGCTCAGGGTCTTTGGTCTCGGGAAGAATCTCTTCTACCGATAAATATTCTGGAACTGAGAGCGATATTCAATGCTCTCAAGGCTTGGCCTCAGCTAGCGAGGGCCAAGTTCATACGGTTTCAATCAGACAACATGACGACTGTTGCGTACATCAACCATCAGGGGGGAACAAGGAGTTCCCTGGCGATGGAAGAAGTGACCAAAATCATTCAATGGGCGGAGACTCACTCCTGCCACCTGTCTGCAATCCACATCCCAGGAGTGGAAAATTGGGAAGCGGATTTTCTGAGTCGTCAGACATTGCATCCGGGGGAGTGGGAACTCCATCCGGAAATCTTTGCCCAAATCACTCAACTGTGGGGCATTCCAGACATGGATCTGATGGCCTCTCGTTAGAACTTCAAAGTTCCTTGCTACGGGTCCAGATCCAGGGATCCCAAGGCGACTCTAGTAGATGCACTAGTAGCACCTTGGACCTTCAAACTAGCTTATGTATTCCCGCCGTTTCCTCTCATCCCCAGGCTGGTAGCCAGGATCAATCAGGAGAGGGCGTCGGTGATCTTGATAGCTCCTGCGTGGCCACGCAGGACTTGGTATGCAGATCTGGTGAATATGTCATCGGCTCCACCATGGAAGCTACCTTTGAGACGAGACCTTCTTGTTCAAGGTCCGTTCGAACATCCGAATCTGGTCTCACTCCAGCTGACTGCTTGGAGATTGAACGCTTGATCTTATCGAAGCGAGGGTTCTCAGATTCTGTTATTGATACTCTTGTTCAGGCCAGAAAGCCTGTAACTAGAAAAATTTACCACAAAATTTGGAAAAAATATATCTGTTGGTGTGAATCTAAAGGATTCCCTTGGGACAAGGTTAAGATTCCTAAGATTCTATCCTTCCTTCAAGAAGGATTGGAAAAAGGATTATCTGCAAGTTCCTTGAAGGGACAGATTTCTGCCTTGTCTGTGTTACTTCACAAAAAGCTGGCAGCTGTGCCAGATGTTCAAGCCTTTGTTCAGGCTCTGGTTAGAATCAAGCCTGTTTACAAACCTTTGACTCCTCCTTGGAGTCTCAACTTAGTTCTTTCAGTTCTTCAGGGGGTTCCGTTTGAACCCTTGCATTCCGTTGATATTAAGTTATTATCTTGGAAAGTTTTGTTTTTGGTTGCAATTTCTTCTGCTAGAAGAGTTTCAGAATTATCTGCTCTGCAGTGTTCTCCTCCTTATCTGGTGTTCCATGCAGATAAGGTGGTTTTACGTACTAAACCTGGTTTTCTTCCAAAAGTTGTTTCTAACAAAAACATTAACCAGGAGATTATCGTACCTTCTCTGTGTCCGAAACCAGTTTCAAAGAAGGAACGTTTGTTGCACAATTTGGATGTTGTTCGCGCTCTAAAATTCTATTTAGATGCTACAAAGGACTTTAGACAAACATCTTCCTTGTTTGTTGTTTATTCAGGTAAAAGGAGAGGTCAAAAAGCAACTTCTACCTCTCTCTCTTTTTGGATTAAAAGCATCATCAGATTGGCTTACGAGACTGCCGGACGGCAGCCTCCCGAAAGAATCACAGCTCATTCCACTAGGGCTGTGGCTTCCACATGGGCCTTCAAGAACGAGGCTTCTGTTGATCAGATATGTAGGGCAGCGACTTGGTCTTCACTGCACACTTTTACCAAATTTTACAAGTTTGATACTTTTGCTTCTTCTGAGGCTATTTTTGGGAGAAAGGTTTTGCAAGCCGTGGTGCCTTCCATCTAGGTGACCTGATTTGCTCCCTCCCATCATCCGTGTCCTAAAGCTTTGGTATTGGTTCCCACAAGTAAGGATGACGCCGTGGACCGGACACACCTATGTTGGAGAAAACAGAATTTATGTTTACCTGATAAATTACTTTCTCCAACGGTGTTTCCGGTCCACGGCCCGCCCTGGTTTTTTAATCAGGTCTGATAATTTATTTTCTTTAACTACAGTCACCACGGTATCATATGGTTTCTCCTATGCAAATATTCCTCCTTAACGTCGGTCAAATGACTGGGGTAGGCGGAGCCTAGGAGGGATCATGTGACCAGCTTTGCTGGGCTCTTTGCCATTTCCTGTTGGGGAAGAGAATATCCCACAAGTAAGGATGACGCCGTGGACCGGACACACCGTTGGAGAAAGTAATTTATCAGGTAAACATAAATTCTGTTTTTTTCTTTCTATCTTTTATCACCTTTGTCTACATTCTCTTGGTATCTCTGTTGAAAAGCAGGGGCAAATGCTTAGGAGCTGGCCTATTTCTAGAGCACTATATGGCAGCGGTTTTGAAAGAATGTTATCCATTTGCAGCACTATTTCCTGTCGTGCTCCAGATGCCTACCTAGGGATCTCTTTAAAACAGAATAGCCTGGGATCAAAGCAAATTTGTAAATTTGAATTTATTTTAAATGGTATTCTTTGTCTAGATCACAAAAGAACATTTTGGGTTTCATATCCCTTTAAAGAGCCAAAATAGTAAAAAAAATGACATGCTCTAATTCGTTAGACCACTGGTTTTCAAGCCTCCCCAACAGGCCAGGTTTCTGGATCACCTTGGATGAGAGCAGGTAAAATAACTATGTTTACTAATCATCTGATTATTTCACCTGTGCTCTAGTTCAGATATCCTCACAATCTGGCCTGTTAGGGAGGTCTGACGACAGGTTTCAAAACCAGTGCAATAGACTATGTAATTTTACAACTATCGACCCTGCGTTGTGTGACTATTGCTGCTGATTGGTTCCACTTAGGAACAGCAGTGCCCCATGGGTCCCAAGCGGCACTTCTACTGTGTGTTTAACCCCTTTGCAGGGCTTAAAGGGACAGTCTAGTCAAAATTAAACTTTCATGATTCATATAGGGCATGCAATTTTAAACAACTTTCTAATTTACTTCTATTATCTAATTTGCTCAATTCTTTAGATATCCTTTGTTGAAGAAATAGCAGTGCACATGTGTGAGCCAATCACACAAGGCCTCTATGTGCAGCAAGCAATCAGCAGCTTCTGAGCATATCTAGATATGCTTTTCAGCAAATGATATCAAGAGAATGAAGCAAATTAGACAATAGAAGTAAATTAGAAAGTTGTTTAAAATGACACGCTCTTTCTAAATCACGAAAGAAAAAATGTTGGTTTCATGTCCCTTTAACCCCTTAATGACCGAGGACGTACGCCATACGTCCTCAGAAAAAAGGCAGTTAACGCTTGAGGACGTATGGCGTACGTCCTCGGTCTGGAAAGCAGCTGGAAGCGATCCTCATCGCTTCCAGCTGCTTTCCGGTTATTTCAGGATGCCTCAATATCGAGGCATCCTGCAATAACAATTTGTACCCCTCCGGTGCAGAGAGAGCTACTCTGTGGCCCTCTCTACACCGGACATCGATGGCCGCAATCGTTGGTGGGTGGGAGCTGCAGTGGGAGGCGGGTGGGCGGCCATCGATGGCTTCAGAGACACAGAGGGGGGCGGGATCGGGGGCGGGAGAGTCAGGGGCGCGCACAGACACGCGCGCGTGCACGGGGGATCGGCGGGCGGGCGCGTGCACGGGAGGGAGCGGGTGGGAACCGCTTACACTACAGAAATTATCCTGTAATAAGTGGGAGGAAGAGGGGGAATAAATGTCCCCAAAAAGTAATCTAAGGCATCTGGGAGGGGGTGGGGGTAGGGGTTGGTCGTGGGGAAGCTACACTACAGAAAAATTTAAAAAAAAATAAATAAAAAAGAGAAAAAAATATTGTTAACTGGGTACTGGCAGACAGCTGCCAGTAACCAAGATGGCCCCCAATAAGGCAGGGGGGGTTAGAGAGCTGTTTTGGGGGGGGTCAGGGAGGTTGGGGGCTAAGGGGGGGATCTTACAAAGTAGCATATGTAAATATGCTAAAGATGTATTTTTTTTTTTCTTAAAAACTTATTTTAGTACTGGCAGACTTTCTGCCAGTACTTAAGATGGCGGGGACAATTGTGGGGTGGGGGAGGGAAGGGAGCTGTTTGGGAGATATCAGGGGGTCTGATGTGTCAGGTGAGAGGCAGATCTCTACACTAAAGCTAATTAACCCCGCAAGCTCCCTACAAACTACCTAATTAACCCCTTGACTGCTAGCCATAATACATGTGTGATGCGCTGCAGCACTTAGCGGCATTCTAATTACCAAAAAGCAACGCCAAAGTCATATATGTCTGCTATTTCTGAACAAAGGGGATCCCAGAGAAGCATTTACAACTATTTGTGCCATAATTGCACATGCTTACAATAAATATACCAAATATCACAAAGAAAAAAAAATGTGAAATAAATGTGATAACAAAAATCATAAAAGGAAAACCAAATAAAGTTCTGAATAAAGGATATGTCTGTGTCCTCTGGATGAGTTTTTCAGCTTGTTAGCATTCCTCAGTGAGATCCCATAAAAAAGGAAACAGAAAATTGCAACATAGTGTGAATCTGTAATGGCACTTTGAGGAAGTAGTTGTTTTGTAACAAATGACTACTCACATTTGTTGGAGCTTTCCACTAAGCTCAAGGTTATGCGCACTCCCACTTTATACTGATGGGAAAACAGTACACTAGGCAAAACTTGGATATAAATTTATTTTAAAATATATAAAAGCGTCACATAAGCCTTGATAACACCACAATGTAAGGGTACAAAAGCAGATATGCTGTAATAAATGCTTCAAATTGTCAAACTTGCAAAGAGGTAAATGGATCAGCAGGAGTGTGACCGCCGAAACCAAAACCTCTTTAGTAGCAAGACAGTAGCGCTAAGCCCCCAGGTGTCCTGGCTAGTGTAGAGACGTGATAAAACTCAATATAGAACAGTTCAGTTCCGACGTACGTTTTGCAGGTATGCTTTGTCCTTGACAAAGCATACCTGCGAAACGTACGTCGGAACTGAACTGTTCTATATTGAGTTTTATCACGTCTCTACACTAGCCAGGACACCTGGGGGCTTAGCGCTACTGTCTTGCTACTAAAGAGGTTTTGGTTTTGGCGGTCACACTCCTGCTGATCCATTTACTGTCCTGGCTAGTGTAGAGACGTGATAAAACTCAATATAGAACAGTTCAGTTCCGACGTACGTTTCGCAGGTATGCTTTGTCCTTGACAAAGCATACCTGCGAAACGTACGTCGGAACTGAACTGTTCTATATTGAGTTTTATCACGTCTCTACACTAGCCAGGACACCTGGGGGCTTAGCGCTACTGTCTTGCTACTAAAGAGGTTTTGGTTTTGGCGGTCACACTCCTGCTGATCCATTTACCTCTTTGCAAGTTTGGCGATTTGAAGCATTTATTACAGCATATCTGCTTTTGTACCCTTACATTGTGGTGTTATCAAGGCTTATGTGACGCTTTTATATATTTTAAAATAAATTTATATCCAAGTTTTGCCTAGTGTACTGTTTTCCCATCAGTATAAAGTGGGAGTACGCATATCCTTGAGCTTAGTGGAAAGCTCCAACAAATGTGAGTAGTCATTTGTTACAAAACAACTACTTCCTCAAAGTGCCATTACAGATTCACACTATGTTGCAATAATTGCACATGCTGTTTGTAAATAATTTCAGTGAGAAACCTAAAATTGTGAAAAATTTAGCGTTTTTTTTAATTTGATTGCATTTGGCTGTGAAATGGTGGCATGAAATATACCAAAATGGGCCTAGATCAATACTTGGGATTGTCTACTACACTACACTGAAGCTAAAATTAACCCTAGAAGCTCCCTAATTAACCCCTTCACTGCTGGGCATAATACACGTGTGGTGCGCAGTCGCATTTAGCAGCCTTCTAATTAGTAAAAAGCAAAACCAAAGCCATATATGTCTGCTATTTATGAACAAAGGGGATCCCAGAGAAGCATTTACAACCATGTATGCTATAATTGCATACGTTTTTTGTAAATAATTTCAGTGAGAAACCTAAAGTTTGTGAAAAAAATTGTGAAAAAGTGAACAATTTTTTTTATTTGATCGCATTTAGCGGTGAAATGGTGGCATGAAATATACCAAAATGGGCCTAGATCAATACTTTGGGATGTCTTCTAAAAAAAAATATTTAACTTGCAAAAAAAGCAAAGAACATGTAAACATTGGGTATTTCTAAACTCAGGACAAAATTTAGAAACTATTTAGCATGGTTTTTGTTTGGTGGTTGTAGATGTATAACAGATTTTGGGTGTCAAAGTTAGAAAAAGTGTGTTTTTTTCCATTTTTTCCTCATTTTATAAAATTTTTTATAGTAAATTATAAGATATGATGAAAATAATGGTATCTTTAGAAAGTCCATTTAATGGCGAGAAAAACGGTATATAATATGTGTGGGTACATTAAATGAGTAAGGGGAAAATTACAGCTAAACACAAACACCGCAGAAATGTAAAAATAGCCTTGGTCCCAAACGGACAGAAAATGGAAAAGTGCTGTGGTCATTAAGGGGTTAAACACACAATATTATAGCATCGTATGGCAGCAGTGCTTTGTAACATTGTGTGTTATACATTGTTGCAAACACTGCTTCCTTAGAGTGCTAAAGTCACATGCACGTTCCTGAGTCTTTCTGAACCTACTTACTTTTTACTCTTCAACAAAGGATACCAAGAGCACAAAATAGATTTGATAATAGGAATTGGTATGTGGAGGAATTATTCTTTATTAATTGGTCTGTACATTGTAACTGCATTTTGCTTCTATGGGCCAAGTTATCTTAAAGGGTCATTATACACTAGTTTTTGCATAAATGATTTGTAGATGATGCATTTATATAGCAAATATAGTTTTCTTTTTCAAGATGTACCGAGTCCACGGATTCATCCTAACTTGTGGGATATTGTCCTTCCTGACAGGAAGTAGCAAAGAGAGCACCACAGCAGAGCTGTCTATATAGCTCCCCCCTTAACTCCACCCCCAGTCATTCTCTTTGCTGGCTCTAAGCAGGAAGAGTAAAGAGAAGAGGTGTTAAACTGTTAGTTTTATTTTATCTTCAATCAAGTGTTTGTTATTTTTAAATGGTACCGGTGTTGTACTATTTACTCTCAGGCAGGGACATAGATTAAGATTTCTGCCTGGAGGATGATGATCTTAGCATTTGTAACTAAGGTCCACTGCTGTTCCCACATGAGCTGAGGAGTACAGGAAAACTTCAGTGTGAGGAACAGTTTCTTGCTATACAGCAATGAGGTATGTTCAGTCATATTTTCTGCAGAGACTGTGTTGACTCAGAAAGGCTGACAGTGTCCCCATTAGGGGAAGGGTAAGCAGTAATCCGAGTGTTATCAGAGGTTTTTACTAGCTTGCATAAAGGGTTAATTTTTTTGTGAGCACTCAGTTTATGTGAATTTGGGAGTAACGTTTTCTGTTTTATGGGACATTTGCTTGAGGGTTCTTTGAGGTTGTTTATAACCCACATGGCTTTCAGGCAGGGTTTGTTAGTTTTGTGTAGGCCCCAGCAACATCGAGTGAGGTGAACGGGACCTACATTTACAAGCAGCAAGCAACTTCTCCTGAGGTCCTGAGAGTCTTCTGAGGGACTAATTGAAGCTTTAAACCCCATATTATCGCTTCCTAAGGTCAGGTAGGGCCACAGCAGAGCTTTGGCAAGGTGCTTTAGGGGTTTTAACCGGTTTTAGACACTTATCAATCCGTTTTTTTCATTTGAGGGTCTGTTGCTTTTTTACTTGTGGTGCAATCCTTCTAAAGCTTAGTGGGTACACTGTAAAAATTTCGGAATTTTTGAAGCAATTTTGCAGTTTGTATATGCCTTTTTTTCTCTTAAAGGTACGGTACAGTTTTTGCAAATTGTGTTTTTTTCATTAAATAAAGTGTTTTCCAAGCTTGCTTGTCTCATTACTAGCCTCTTAAACATGTCTGACACTGAGGAAACTCATTGTTCAATTTTTTTAGAAGCCATTGTAGAACCCCTTTTAAGAATGTGTCCCAATTGTACTGATATGTCTGTAAATTGCAAACAGCATATTTTGACTTATAAGAATTTGGCATTAAATGATTCTCAGACAGAAGTAAATCGGGTTTCGCCATCTAGTTCTCCCCAAGTGTCACAACCAGTTACGCCCGCACAAGCGACGCCAAGTACTTCTAGTGCGTCTAATTCTTTCACCTTGCAAGATATGGCTTCAGTTAAGAATACTACCCTCACAGAGGTTTTATCTAAACTGCCAGGGTTACAAGGGAAGCTCAGTAGCTCTGGGTTAAGAAGAAATGCTGAGCCTTCTGACGCTTTTGTAGCCGTATCCGATATTCCCTCACAATGTTCTGAGGTAGGGATGAGGGATTTGCTCTCTGAGGGAGAGATTTCTGATTCAGGAAAGATGTTCCCTCACACAGATTCAGATATGACGGCATTTAAATTTAAGCTAGAGCACCTCCGTTTATTGCTCAGGGAGGTTTTAGCTTCTCTGGATGATTGTGACCCTATTGTTGTTTCAGAGAAATTGTGTAAAATGGACTAATATTTAGAGGTTCCTGTTTACACTGATGTTTTTCCGGTCCCTAAGAGGATTTCGGACATTGTTACTAAGGAGTGGGATAGACCAGGTATTCCGTTCGCTCCCCCTCCTGTTTTAAGAAAATGGTCCCCATTTCTGACACCATAAAGGACTCATGGCAGACGGTCCCTAAGGTGGAGGGAGCTATATCTACTCTGGCTAAGCGTACAACTATACCTATTGAAGACAGTTGTGCTTTCATTGATCCTATGGATAAAAAATTAGAGGGTCTCCTAAAGAAAATTTTTGTTCATCAGGGTTTTCTTCAACCTATAGCGTGCATTGTTCCGGTAACCACTGCAGCTGCTTTTTGGTTTGAGGCTCTAGAAGAGGCTCTTCAGATGGAGATCCCACTAGATGATATTTTGGATAGAATTAAGGCCCTTAAGTTGACTAATTCTTTTATTACAAACGCCGCTTTTCATCTTGCTAAGTTAGCGGCAAAGAATTCAGGTTTTGCCATTTTAGCGCGAAGAGCGTTAAGGCTTAAGTCCTGGTCAGCTGATGTGTCATCTAAATCTAAGCTTTTGACCATCCCTTTCAAAGTTAAGACCCTATTTGGGCCTGCACTGAAAGAGATCATTTCAGACATCACTGGAGGGAAGTGTCATGCCCTCCCGCAAGATACGTCGAATAAGACAAGGACCAAACAAAATAAATAAAGGGGAACTTTGCTCAATCCAAGCCAACCTGGAGACCTAACCAAGCTTGGAACAAGGGTAAACAGGCCAAATAGCCTGCTGCTGCCACTAAGACAGCATGAAGGGATAGCCTCCGATCTGAGACCGGATCAAGTAGGGGGCAGACTTTCTCTCTTTGCTCAGGCCTGGGCAAGAGACGTTCAGGACTCTGGGCCGTAGAAATTGTAACCCAGGGGTATCTCCTAGATTTCAAAGATTCTCCTCCAAGGGGAAGGTTCCATCTTTCTCAATTGTCTGTAAACCAGACAAAAAGAGAGGCGTTCTTACGTTGTGTAGAAGACCTTTTTACCATGGCAGTGATCTGCCCAGTTCCGAAAACAGAACAGGGGCAAGGTTTCTACTCCAATCTGTTTGTGGTTCCCAAAAAAGAGGGAACCTTCAGACCAATTCTAGATCTCAAGATCCTAAACCAATTCCTAAGAGTTCCATCCTTCAAGATGGAGACCATTCGGACTATTTTACCAATGATCGAGGAGGGTCAATATATGACTACCGTGGATCTACAGGATGCGTATCTACAGATTCCTATCCACAAAGATCATTACCAGTTTGTGGCTCTTCCCTTTGGGTTGGCCACGGCACCAATAATCTTCACAAAGGTGCTAGGGTCCCTTCTGGCGGTCCTAAGGCCGAGGGGCATAGCAGTGGCGCCTTATCTAAACGACATCTTAATTCAAGCGTCGGCTTTCCAACTTGCCAAGTCTCACACGGACTTAGTAAGATCTCATGGGTGGAAGGTGAACGTGAAAAAGAGTTCTCTTATTCCTCTCACAAGAGTTCCATTCCTGGGAACTCTGATAGATTCAGTGGACATGAAAATATTTCTGACGGAGGTCAGGAAATCAAAGATTTTAACCACCTGCCGAGCTCTTCATTCCATTCGTCGACCGTCAGTGGCTCAGTGTATGGAGGTAATCGGACTTATGGTAGCGGCAATGGACATAGTTCTGTTTGCTCGCTTGCATCTCAGACCACTGCAACTATGCATGCTCAAACAGTGGAATGAGGATTATGCAGATTTATCTCCTCAGATAAATCTGGATCAAGAGACCAGAGACTCTCTTCTTTGGTGGTTGTCACAGGATCACCTGTCCAGGGGAATGTGTTTCCGCAGGCCAGCGTGGGTTTTTGTGAGGACGGATGCCAGCCTACTGGGCTGGGGTGCAGTCTGGAATTCCCTGAAAGCACAGGGTTTGTGGACTCAGGAGGAGGCCCTCCTACCGATAAATATTCTGGAATTAAGAGCGATATTCAATGCTCTTCAGGCGTGGCCTCAGCTGGCTTCGGCCGGATTCATCAGGTTTCAGTCGGACAATATCACGACTGTAGCTTATATCAATCATCAGGGGGGAACAAGGAGTTCCTTGGCGATGATAAAAGTTTCCAGGATAATCCGATGGGCAGAGACTCACTCTTGCCATCTATCAGCGATCTATATTCCAGGGGTGGAGAACTGGGAGGCAGATTTTCTAAGTCGTCAGACTTTTCATCCGGGGGAGTGGGAGCTCCATCCGGAGGGGTTTGTTCAACTGGTTCAGCTATGGGGCACACCAGAATTGCATCTGATGGCGTCTCGTCAGAACGCCAAACTTCCTCGTTACGGATCCAGGTCAAGGGATCCTCAGGCAGTACTGATAGATGCTCTAGCAGTACCCTGGTTGGTCAACCTGGCTTATGTGTTTCCACCATTTCCTCTCCTTCCGCGTCTGATTGCCAGAATCAAACAGGAGAGAGCTTCATTGATTTTGATAGTGCCTGCGTGGCCACGCAGGACTTGGTATGCAGACCTGGTGGACATGTCATCTCTGCCACCATGGACTCTGCCACTGAAACCGGACCTTTTTGATTCAAGGTCCATTCAAGCATCCAAATTTAATTTCTCTGCGTCTGACTGCTTGGAGATTGAACGCTTGATTTTATCCAAGCGGGGTTTCTCTGAGATGGTCATAGATACCTTGATTCAGGCTCGAAAGCCTGTCACCAGGAAGATCTATCATAAGATATGGCGTAAATATCTTTTTTGGTGTGAATCCAAAAGCTACTCATGGAGTAAGATTAGGATTTTGTCTTTTCTCCAAGAAGGATTGGAGAAAGGATTTTCCGCTAGTTCCTTAATGGGACAGATATCTGCTTTGTCTATTCTGTTGCACAAGCGTCTGGCAGATGTCCCAGACGTTCGGGCTTTTTGTCAGGCTTTAGTTAGAATTAAGCCTGTGTTTAAACCTGTTGCTCCGCCATGGAGTCTCAATTTAGTTCTTAAAGTTCTTCAGGGGGTTCCGTTTGAACCCATGCATTCCATAGATATTAAGCTTCTATCTTGGAAAGTTCTGTTTCTAGTTGCTATCTCTTCAGCTCGAAGAGTTTCTCTTCTTTGGTGGTTGTCACAGGATCACCTGTCCAGGGGAATGTGTTTCCGCAGGCCAGCGTGGGTTTTTGTGAGGACGGACGCTAGCCTACTGGGCTGGGGTGCAGTCTGGAATTCCCTGAAAGCACAGGGTTTGTGGACTCAGGAGGAGGCCCTCCTACCGATAAATATTCTGGAATTAAGAGCGATATTCAATGCTCTTCAGGCGTGGCCTCAGCTGGCTTCGGCCGGATTCATCAGGTTTCAGTCGGACAATATCACGACTGTAGCTTATATCAATCATCAGGGGGGAACAAGGAGTTCCTTGGCGATGATAAAAGTTTCCAGGATAATCCGATGGGCAGAGACTCACTCTTGCCATCTATCAGCGATCTATATTCCAGGGGTGGAGAACTGGGAGGCAGATTTTCTAAGTCGTCAGACTTTTCATCCGGGGGAGTGGGAGCTCCATCCGGAGGGGTTTGTTCAACTGGTTCAGCTATGGGACACACCAGAATTGCATCTGATGGCGTCTCGTCAGAACGCCAAACTTCCTCGTTACGGATCCAGGTCAAGGGATCCTCAGGCAGTACTGATAGATGCTCTAGCAGTACCCTGGTTGGTCAACCTGGCTTATGTGTTTCCACCATTTCCTCTCCTTCCGCGTCTGATTGCCAGAATCAAACAGGAGAGAGCTTCATTGATTTTGATAGTGCCTGCGTGGCCACGCAGGACTTGGTATGCAGACCTGGTGGACATGTCATCTCTGCCACCATGGACTCTGCCACTGAAACCGGACCTTTTTGATTCAAGGTCCATTCAAGCATCCAAATTTAATTTCTCTGCGTCTGACTGCTTGGAGATTGAACGCTTGATTTTATCCAAGCGGGGTTTCTCTGAGATGGTCATAGATACCTTGATTCAGGCTCGAAAGCCTGTCACCAGGAAGATCTATCATAAGATATGGCGTAAATATCTTTTTTGGTGTGAATCCAAAAGCTACTCATGGAGTAAGATTAGGATTTTGTCTTTTCTCAATCAGGAAATTGTTGTTCCTTCTCTGTGTCCTAATCCTTCTTCTAAGAAGGACTGTCTGGTGCACAACTTGGACGTGGTTCGTGCCTTGAAGTTTTATTTGCAGGCAACCAAAGATTTTCGCCAATCATCTTCTTTGTTGTCTATGCTTGAAAGCGTAAAGGTCAAAAGGCTACGGCTACCTCTCTTTCCTTTTGGCTGAAAAGCATCATCCGTTTGGCTTATGAGACTGCTGGACAGCAGCCTCCTGAAAGAATTACAGCTCACTCCACTAGAGCGGTTGCTTCCACATGGGCTTTTAAAAATTATGCTTCTGTTGAACAGATTTGTAAGGCTGCGACTTGGTCTTCGCTTCATACCTTTTCCAAATTTTACAAATTTGATACTTTTGCTTCTTCGAAGGCTTTTTTTGGGAGAAAGGTTTTGCAAGCAGTGGTGCCTTCCGTTTAGGTTTCTGTCTTGTCCCTCCCTTCATCCGTGTCCTAAAGCTTTGGTATTGGTATCCCACAAGTAAGGATGAATCCGTGGACTCGGTACATCTTTCAAAAGAAAACAGAATTTATGCTTACCTGATAAATGTCTTTCTTTTGTGATGTACCGAGTCCACGGCCCGCCCTGTCTATTCAAGACAGATAGTATTTTTTTATGTAAACTTCAGTCACCTCTGCACCTTATAGTTTCTCCTTTTCTTCCTTGGCCTTCGTTTGAATGACTGGGTGTGGAGTTAAGGGGGGAGCTATATAGACAGCTCTGCTGTGGTGCTCTCTTTGCTACTTCCTGTCAGGAAGGACAATATCCCACAAGTTAGGATGAATCCGTGGACTCGGTACATCGCAAAAGAAAGAAATTTATCAGGTAAGCATAAATTCTGTTGTGTTTTAAAAAAATGTATAGTTTTGCTTATTTTTACATAACATTTCTCTGATTTTCAGACTCCTAACCAAGCCCCAACGTTTTAGGAGTATACGGATGTATACCCTCTCCAGTTTGCTCCTGTTTGTGTAAAGGGTCTTTTCATATGCAGGGGGAGGGGGGAGTGTCTGCTTTCACTGGGTTCTCCAGTCAACCTAATCAAAAGTGCTAAACTGGCAGCTTCTAAGTAAGTTTTTATAAGGTTTTATACTGGATTTTTAGATCGGCATCTGTGCATATTATTCTTTATAGTGTGTATTCTGTCCCTTTAAAGTCTCTGGGCTTACAAGATTCTGTAAGAAATATTTGTAGTACTATAATGCTCCTGTTCTCTAAAGGCAGTTTTTACCTTGAGAACAGTGTGTCAAGCAAAGGGGTGTGAGTAGCATACTTAACAAAAGAGCTCACAAAATTGTAATTTCAAAATCACATAAAACAAATAAATGAGATAAAAGTACACAGCATTTTATTATTAAATCACATTTCAATTTATAACAAAAAAGTTCTGTTCAAATTGTATTTTATGGAAAGAAATAAAATGATGAAATTACAGATGGAAAAAACTATTTAGAAATACTTATAAATCACACTGCAGATGCAAAAAACGTGTGAATTTCTTCTGTTAAGTGTGATCAGTCCACGGGTCATCATTACTTCTGGGATATTACTCCTCCCCAACAGGAAGTGCAAGAGGATTCACCCAGCAGAGCTGCATATAGCTCCTCCCCTCTACGTCACTCCCAGTCATTCTCTTGCACCCAACGACTAGATAGGATGTGTGAGAGGACTATGGTGATTATACTTAGTTTTATATCTTCAATCAAAAGTTTGTTATTTTAAAATAGCACCGGAGTGTGTTATTATCTCTCTGGCAGAGTTTGAAGAAGAATCTACCAGAGTTTTTGTTATGATTTTAGCCGGAGTAGTTAAGATCATATTGCTGTTTCTCGGCCATCTGAGGAGAGGTAAACTTCAGATCAGGGGACAGCGGGCAGATGAATCTGCATAGAGGTATGTAGCAGTTTTTATTTTCTGACAATGGAATTGATGAGAAAATCCTGCCATACCGATATAATGTCATGTATGTATACTTTACACTTCAGTATTCTGGGGAATGGTACTTCACTAGAATTACACTGTAAGAAATACATAAAGCTGTTTAATAACTGGAGATTATGTTTAACGTTTTTGCTGGAATGTAAAATCGTTTTCATTTACTGAGGTACTGAGTGAATAAATGTTTGGGCACTATTTTTCCACTTGGCAGTTGCTTAATCTGTTTTCTGACAGTTTCTGTTCTCCCTCATTGCTGTGTGTGAGGGGGAGGGGCCGTTTTTTGGCGCTTTTACTACACATCAAATATTTCAGTCAGCAACTCATTGTATTCCCTGCATGATCCGGTTCATCTCTACAGAGCTCAGGGGTCTTCAAAACTTATTTTGAGGGAGGTAATTTCTCTCAGCAGAGCTGTGAGAATTATAGTTTGACTGAGATAAAAAACGTTTATTCTGTAATTTGTTTCCTGCTTTCAGAATTTGTTATCTTTGCTAATGGGATTAAACCTTTGCTAAAGTTGTGTTATTTACAAGGATTGAGGCTATAACTGTTTCAATTTATTAATTTTCAACTGTCATAGATCTTCTGTGCTTCTTAAAGGCACAGTACGTTTTAATATTATTCTAATTGAATTGTATTTCCAAGTTACAAGTTTATTTGCTAGTGTGTTAAACATGTCTGATTCAGAGGATGATACCTGTGTCATTTGTTGCAATGCCAAAGTGGAGCCCAATAGAAATTTATGTACTAACTGTATTGATGCTACTTTAAATAAAAGTCAATCTGTACAAATTGAACAAATTTCACCAAACAACGAGGGGAGAGTTATGCCGACTAACTCGCCTCACGTGTTAGTACCTACATCTCCCGCTCAGAGGGAGGTGCGTGATATTGTAGCGCCGAGTACATCTGGGCGGCCATTACAAATCACATTACAGGATATGGCTACTGTTATGACTGAGGTTTTGGCTAAATTACCAGAGCTAAGAGGTAAGCGTGATCACTCTGGGGTGAGAACAGAGTGCGCTGATAATATTAGGGCCATGTCAGACACTGCGTCACAGGTGGCA
Source organism: Bombina bombina (assembly GCF_027579735.1). NCBI lineage: Eukaryota > Metazoa > Chordata > Amphibia > Anura > Bombinatoridae > Bombina > Bombina bombina. The sequence continues at coordinate 1,150,820,149 of NC_069501.1, read as the reverse complement.
GAACATGAGGACGGAGAGCTTCATTCTGTGGGTGACGGTTCTGATCCAAACAGACTGGATTCAGATATTTCAAATTTTAAATTTAAACTGGAAAACCTCCGTGTATTACTAGGGGAGGTGTTAGCGGCTCTGAATGATTGTAACACAGTTGCAATACCAGAGAAAATGTGTAGGTTGGATAAATATTTTGCGGTACCGACGAGTACTGAGGTTTTTCCTATACCTAAGAGACTTACTGAAATTGTTACTAAGGAGTGGGATAGACCCGGTGTGCCGTTCTCACCCCCTCCGATATTTAGAAAAATGTTTCCAATAGACGCCACCACAAGGGACTTATGGCAAACGGTCCCTAAGGTGGAGGGAGCAGTTTCTACCTTAGCTAAGCGTACCACTATCCCGGTGGAGGATAGCTGTGCTTTTTCAGATCCAATGGATAAAAAATTAGAGGGTTACCTTAAGAAAATGTTTGTTCAACAAGGTTTTATATTGCAACCCCTTGCATGCATTGCGCCGATCACGGCTGCAGCGGCATTCTGGATTGAGTCTCTGGAAGAGAACATTGGTTCAGCTACTCTGGACGACATTACGGACAGGCTTAGAGTCCTTAAACTAGCTAATTCATTCATTTCGGAGGCCGTAGTACATCTTACTAAACTTACGGCGAAGAATTCAGGATTCGCCATTCAGGCACGCAGGGCGCTGTGGCTAAAATCCTGGTCAGCTGATGTTACTTCTAAGTCTAAATTGCTTAATATACCTTTCAAAGGGCAGACCTTATTCGGGCCCGGGTTGAAAGAGATTATCGCTGACATTACAGGAGGTAAAGGCCATGCCCTGCCTCAGGACAAAGCCAAAGCCAAGACTAGACAGTCTAATTTTCGTTCCTTTCGTAATTTCAAAGCAGGAGCAGCATCAACTTCCTCTGCACCAAAACAGGAAGGAGCTGTTGCTCGCTACAGACAAGGCTGGAAACCTAACCAGTCCTGGAACAAGGGCAAGCAGACTAGGAAACCTGCTGCTGCCCCTAAAACAGCATGAATTGAGGGCCCCCGATCCGGGATCGGATCTAGTGGGGGGCAGACTTTCTCTCTTCGCCCAGGCTTGGGCAAGAGATGTTCAGGATCCCTGGGCGCTAGAGATAATATCTCAGGGATACCTTCTGGACTTCAAATACTCTCCTCCAAGAGAGAGATTTCATCTGTCAAGATTGTCAACAATCCAGACAAAGAAAGAGGCGTTTCTACGCTGCGTACAAGAGCTCTTGTTAATGGGAGTAATCCATCCAGTTCCACGATCGGAACAGGGACAGGGGTTTTACTCAAATCTGTTTGTGGTTCCCAAAAAAGAGGGAACTTTCAGACCAATCCTGGACTTAAAGATCCTAAACAAATTCCTAAGAGTTCCATCGTTCAAGATGGAGACTATTCGGACAATTTTACCTATGATCCAAGAGGGTCAGTACATGACCACTGTAGATTTAAAAGATGCTTACCTTCACATACCGATTCACAAAGATCATTATCGGTACCTAAGGTTTGCCTTCCTAGACAGGCATTACCAGTTTGTGGCTCTTCCATTCGGATTGGCTACAGCTCCAAGAATCTTCACAAAGGTTCTGGGTGCTCTTCTGGCGGTACTAAGACCGTGGGGAATCTCGGTAGCTCCATACCTAGACGACATTCTGATACAAGCTTCAAGCTTTCAAACTGCCAAGTCTCATACAGAGTTAGTGCTGGCATTTCTAAGGTCACATGGATGGAAGGTGAACGAAAAGAAAAGTTCACTCGTTCCACTCACAAGAGTTCCCTTCCTGGGGACTCTTATAGATTCTGTAGAAATGAAGATTTACCTGACAGAGGACAGGCTAACAAGACTTCAAAGTGCTTGCCGCACCCTTCATTCCATTCAACACCCGTCAGTGGCTCAATGCATGGAGGTAATCGGCTTAATGGTAGCGGCAATGGACATAGTACCCTTTGCACGCTTACACCTCAGACCACTGCAACTGTGCATGCTAAGTCAGTGGAATGGGGATTACTCAGACTTATCCCCTTCTCTGAATCTGGATCAAGAGACCAGAAATGCTCTTCTATGGTGGCTTTCTCGGCCACATCTGTCCAGGGGGATGCCATTCAGCAGACCAGACTGGACAATTGTAACAACAGACGCCAGCCTTCTAGGTTGGGGTGCCGTCTGGAATTCTCTGAAGGCTCAGGGACAATGGAGTCAGGAGGAGAGTCTCCTGCCAATAAACATTCTGGAATTGAGAGCAGTTCTCAATGCCCTCCTGGCTTGGCCCCAGTTGACAACTCGGGGGTTCATCAGGTTTCAGTCGGACAACATCACGACTGTAGCTTACATCAACCATCAGGGAGGGACAAGAAGCTCCCTAGCTATGATGGAAGTATCAAAGATAATTCGCTGGGCAGAGTCTCACTCTTGCCACCTGTCAGCAATCCACATCCCGGGAGTGGAGAACTGGGAGGCGGATTTCTTAAGTCATCAGACTTTTCATCCAGGGGAGTGGGAACTTCATCCGGAGGTCTTTGCCCAAATACTTCGACGTTGGGGCAAACCAGAGATAGATCTCATGGCGTCTCGACAGAACGCCAAGCTTCCTCGTTACGGGTCCAGATCCAGGGATCCAGGAGCAGTCCTGATAGATGCTCTGACAGCACCTTGGGACTTCAGGATGGCTTACGTGTTTCCACCCTTCCCGTTACTTCCTCGATTGATTGCCAGAATCAAACAAGAGAGACCATCAGTGATTCTAATAGCACCTGCGTGGCCACGCAGGACTTGGTATGCAGACCTGGTGGACTTGTCATCCTGTCCACCTTGGTCTCTACCTCTGAAACAGGACCTTCTGATACAGGGTCCCTTCAAACATCAAAATCTAACTTCTCTGAAGCTGACTGCTTGGAAATTGAACGCTTGATTTTATCAAGACGTGGGTTTTCTGAGTCAGTTATTGATACCTTAATACAGGCTAGGAAACCTGTTACCAGAAAGATTTACCATAAGATATGGCGTAAATACCTATATTGGTGTGAATCCAAAGGTTACTCTTGGAGTAAGGTTAGGATTCCTAGGATATTGTCTTTTCTACAAGAAGGTTTAGAAAAGGGTTTATCTGCTAGTTCATTAAAGGGACAGATCTCAGCTCTGTCCATTCTGTTACACAAACGTCTGTCAGAAGTTCCTGACGTCCAGGCTTTTTGTCAGGCTTTGGCCAGGATTAAGCCTGTGTTTAAAACTGTTGCTCCACCATGGAGTTTAAACCTTGTTCTTAATGTTTTACAGGGCGTTCCGTTTGAACCCCTTCATTCCATTGATATAAAGTTGTTATCTTGGAAAGTTCTATTTTTAATGGCTATTTCCTCGGCTCGAAGAGTCTCTGAATTATCAGCCTTACATTGTGATTCTCCTTATTTGATTTTTCATTCGGATAAGGTAGTCCTGCGTACTAAACCTGGGTTCTTACCTAAGGTAGTTACTAACAGGAATATCAATCAAGAGATTGTTGTTCCTTCTTTATGCCCAAATCCTTCTTCAAAGAAGGAACGTCTACTGCACAACCTGGATGTAGTCCGTGCTCTAAAATTTTACTTACAGGCAACTAAGGAATTTCGACAAACGTCTTCTCTGTTTGTCATTTACTCTGGGCAGAGGAGAGGTCAAAAAGCTTCCGCTACCTCTCTTTCTTTTTGGCTTCGTAGCATAATTCGTTTAGCTTATGAGACTGCTGGACAGCAGCCTCCTGAAAGAATTACAGCTCATTCTACTAGAGCTGTGGCTTCCACTTGGGCCTTCAAGAATGAGGCCTCTGTTGAACAGATTTGCAAGGCTGCAACTTGGTCTTCGCTTCATACTTTTTCCAAATTTTACAAATTTGACACTTTTGCTTCATCGGAGGCTATTTTTGGGAGAAAGGTTCTTCAGGCAGTGGTTCCTTCTGTATAAAGAGCCTACCTATCCCTCCCGTCATCCGTGTACTTTTGCTTTGGTATTGGTATCCCAGAAGTAATGATGACCCGTGGACTGATCACACTTAACAGAAGAAAACATAATTTATGCTTACCTGATAAATTCCTTTCTTCTGTAGTGTGATCAGTCCACGGCCCGCCCTGTTTTTAAGGCAGGTAAATATTTTTTAATTTATACTCCAGTCACCACTTCACCCTTGGCTTTTCCTTTCTCGTTGGTCCTTGGTCGAATGACTGGGAGTGACGTAGAGGGGAGGAGCTATATGCAGCTCTGCTGGGTGAATCCTCTTGCACTTCCTGTTGGGGAGGAGTAATATCCCAGAAGTAATGATGACCCGTGGACTGATCACACTACAGAAGAAAGGAATTTATCAGGTAAGCATAAATTATGTTTTTGTACTTCTAATACGAAATTCAAAATGTTTTGTTTATTGTAAAATGTTTCCCCTGTTAGTTTGCTGAATAGGGGATTTCATTGGCATAGCTGAAAGTACTGTGAGGTCTGGCTTATTCTCTAAGCATTTCACCCCATAAATCTTGCAATGTTGCAAACTGAAAGGTGGGAGCTTGTATCAATATACCTAAAAGAAAGACATGCATACGAGGTAGAGTTTTTTTTTTTTAACATGCTGCACACTGAACGCAGAGTAATTTGTATTGGCTTGAGTATATACATTTAAACTTGTTCTTCCTTACTAGCTTGCTTCTGTGAAGTTTCCCTTTCCAGAGAGTTCCATTACTTTCTATGGAAGACATCTCACAATTTGCAGTGACAGCTCCTTTAAAAAAAAAAAAAAGTTTTTATTTTGTCTAGGGCAGCACCTGCGAGTGTATGATTGGACCCTAAATGAAATACTGAGTTATATTGGTTACTCTTCCATTTGGTTTGGCTACTGCTTTCAGCTCTGTTATAAGAGCTCAATGTGTTTCGTTGGTTCTTTACCTGGACAATATCTTGAAAAAGGTTCCATCTTTACATTTCTTTCATGTAATTGGCAAGAGTCCATGAGCTAGTGACGTATGGGATATGCAATCCTACCAGGAGGGGCAAAGTTTCCCAAACCTCAAATGCCTATAAATACACCCCTCACCACACCCACAATTCAGTAAGTTTGTGCTAAGATTTCTACGTTGATATGCGCTTCTCAGCATTTTGAAGCCCAGTTTTCCTCTCAGAGTGCAGTGAATGTCAGAGGGATGTGAAGGGAGTATCACCTATTGAATGCAATGGTTTTCCTCACGTGAGATCTATTTCATAGGTTCTCTGTTATCGGTCGAAGAGATTCATCTCCTACCTCCCTTTTCAGATCGACGATATACTCTCATATTCCATTACCTCTACTGATAACTGTTTCAGTACTGGTTTGGCTATCTGCTATATGTGGATGGGTGTCTTTTGGTAAGTATGTTTTTGTTACTTAAAACACTCTCAGCTATGGTTTAGCACTTCATGTATTTATACAAAGTTCTAAATATATGTATTGTACTTATATTTACAATTATTCATGTTTCAGTATATTTCCTTTTTGCAGACTGTCAGTTTCATAACTGGGAAATGCTTTTTTATGAAAATGTATTTCTTACCTGGGGTATAGTCTCTTTTTCAAATTGACTGTCTTTTAAATTCGCGGGCAGAATTAGGCTCGCGAGGGCGCAAAATGCTAAAGTTTATTGCATCATTTTTGGCGCGAAGTTACGTTCATTGACACAAATTCAAATTTATTTCTGATTCTTTTCAGAAGGCTTTGTCTGCCATTCCGCCTTCTAATAAACATAAAAGGTCTTTTAAAACTTCTCATAGAGTTGATGACATTTCACATGACCGGCAACATACTGATTTATCCTTCTCTGATGAGCATCTATCTTATTCAGAAGATCCTGCCTCAGATATTGACACTGACAAATCATCTTATTTATTTAAAAGAAGTGTTGATTACATTAGATATGGGGGAAACCAGTCCTCTTGATATTAAAACTAGTAAACATTTAAATTCTGTTTATAAACCTCCTGTGGTTATTCCAGAGGTTTTTCCAATTCCTGATGCTATTTCTGATATGATTTCTAACTAATGGAATAGGCCTGGTGGTACTTTTATTCCTTCTTCAAGGTTTAAAAATTGTATCCTTTGCCAGCAGTTAGATTGGAGTTTTGGGAAAAGATCCCAAAAGTTGATTGGGCTATCTCTACTCTTGCTAAACGTACTACTATTCCTATGGAAGATAGTACTTCTTTTAAAGATCCTTCAGATAGGAAACCTGAATCTTATCTAAGGAAAGATTATTTATATTCAGGTCATCTTCTTAGGCCTTCAATTTCTTTGGCTGATGTTGCAGCTACTTCGACTTTTTGGTTGGAAACTTTAGTGCAACAAGTTTTGGATCATGATTTGTCTAGCATTGTTAAGTTGATTCAACATGCTAATAATTTCATTTGTGATGCCATTTTTTGATATAATCAAAATTGATGTTAGATATGTCTTTAGCTATTTTAGCTAGAAGAGCTTTGTGGCTCAAATCTTGGAGTGCTGATATGACTTCTAAGTCCAGATTACTATCTCTTTCTTTCCAAGGTAATAAATTATTTGGTTCTCCGTTGGATTCAATAATTTCAACTGTCACTGGAGGGAAGGGAGTTTTTTTGCCTCAGGATAAAAAACCTAAAGGTAAATCTAAAGCTTCTAACCGTTTTCGTTCCTTTCGACATAATAAGGAACAAAAATCTAATACTTCCCCAAAGGAATCTGTTTCCAATTGGAAGCCTTACTCAAATTGGAATAAATCCAAGCCATTTAAGAAATCAAAGCCAACCCCCAAGTCCACATGAAGGTGCGGCCCTCATTCCAGCTCAGCTGCTAGGAGGCAGATTAAAATTTTTCAAAGATGTTTGGATCAGTTCGGTCCAAAATAATTGGATTCAGAGTATTGTCTCTCAGGGGTACAGAATAGGATTCAGAGTAAGACCACCTGTGAGAAGATTTTTTCTCTCACGCATTCCAGCGAACCCAGTAAAGGCTCAGGCTTTCCTGAAGTGTGTTTCAGACCTGGAGTCATCAGGGGTAATCATGCCAGTGCCGTTTCAGGAACAGGGTCTTGGATTTTATTAAAATCTATTCATTGTCCCAAAGAAAGAAAATTCATTCAGACCAGTTTTGGATCTAAAGATTTTGAATCGATATGTAAGAGTACCAACTTTCAAGATGGTGACTAAGGACTATTCTGCCTTTTGCTCAGCAAGGGCATTATATGTCCACAATAGACTTACAGGATGCATATCTTCATATTCCGATTCATCCGGATCACTATCAGTTCCTGAGATTCTCTTTTCTAGACAAGCATTACCAATTTGTTGCTCTTCCTTTTGGCCTAGCAACAGCTCCAAGAATCTTTTCAAAGGTTCTTGGTGCCCTACTCTCTGTAATCAGGGAGCGGGGTATTGCGGTGTTTCCTTATTTGGACGATATTTTGGTACTTGCTCAGTCTTTACGTTCTGCAGAATCTCACGTGAATCAACTAGTGTTGTTTCTTCGAAAACATGGTTGGAGGATCAATTTACCAAAAAGTTATTTGATTCCTCAGACAAAGGTAACCTTTTTAGTTTTCCAGATAGATTCAGTGTCCATGACTTTGTCTCTAACAGATAAGAGACGTTTGAAATTGGTTGCAGCCTGTCGGAACCTTCAGTCTCAGTCATTCCCTTCAGTAGCTATGTGCATGGAAGTTTTAGGTCTCATGACTGCAGCATCGGACGTGATCCCCTTTGAAAACATGGTTGGAGGATCAATTTACCAAAAAGTTATTTGATTCCTCAGACAAAGGTAACCTTTTTAGTTTTCCAGATAGATTCAGTGTCCATGACTTTGTCTCTAACAGATAAGAGACGTTTGAAATTGGTTGCAGCCTGTCGGAACCTTCAGTCTCAGTCATTCCCTTCAGTAGCTATGTGCATGGAAGTTTTAGGTCTCATGACTGCAGCATCGGACGTGATCCCCTTTGCTCGTTTTCATATAAGACCTCTCCAGCTTTGTATGCTGAATCAATGGTGCAGGGATTATACATGGATATCACAATTAATATCCTTAAATCCCAATGTTCGACTTTCTCTGACTTGGTGGTTAGATCACCATTGTATAGTTCTAGGGTCCTCTTTTGTTCATCCAACCTGGACTGTGATTACAGCAGATGCGAGTCTTTCAGGTTGGGGAGCTGTCTGGGGATCTCTGACAGCACAAGGGGTTTGGAAATCTCAAGAGGCGAAATTACCAATCAATATTTTGGAACTCTGTTCGATTCTCAGGGCTCTTCAGTTTTGGCATCTGTTGAAGAGAGAACCATTCATTTGTTTTCAGACAGACAATATCACAACTGTGGCATATGTAAATCATCAGGTTGGGACTCACAGTCCTCAAGCTATGAAAGAAGTATCTCGGATACTTGTTTGGGCTGAATCCAGTTCCTGTCTAATTTCTGCGGTTCATATCCCAGGTATAGACAACTGGGAAGCGGATTATCTCAGTCGTCAGACTTTACATCTGGGAGAATGGTCTCTCCACCCAGATGTGTTTTCTCAAATTGTTCAGATGTGGGGGCTTTCAGAAATAGATCTGATGGCTTCTTATCTAAACAAAACACTTCCCAGTCACCTGTCCAGGTCCAGGAATCCTCAGGCGGAAGCAGTGGATGCGTTGACACTTCCTTGGTGTTATCAACCAGCTTATATTTTCCCGCCTTTAGTTCTTCTTCCAAGAGTGATCTCCAAAATCCTCATGAAGCAATCGTTTGTGCTGCTGGTGGCTCCAGCATGGCCTCACAGGTTTTGGTATGCGGATCTTGTTCGGATGTCCAGTTGCCAACCTTGGCCACTTCCGTTAAGGCCAGACCTACTTTCTCAAGGTCCGTTTTTCCATCAGGATCTCAAATCATTAAATTTGAAGGTATGGAAATTGAACACTTAGTGCTTAGTCATAGAGGTTTCTCTGACTCAGTGATTAATACTATGTTGCAGGCTCATAAATCTGTCTCTAGAAAGATTTATTATCAAGTTTGGAAGACTTACAATTCATGGTGTTCTTCTAATAAATTCTCTTGGCATTCTTTTATAATTCCTAGAATTTTACAGTTTCTTCAGGATGGTTTGGATAAAGGTTTGTCTGCAAGTTCCTTGAAGGGACAAATCTCAGCTCTTTGTTTTATTCCACAGGAAAATTGCTAAACTTCCTGATATTCATTGTTTTGTACAGGCTTTGGTTTGTATCAAGCCTGTAATTAAATCAATCTCTCCTCCTTGGAGTCTTAATTTGGTTTTGAAGGCTTTACAGGCTCCTCCATTTAAGCGAAAATTATCAATCCTTGGATTGATGGAGTGTACACCTATATAGCACTCATTCCCTAATTGATAGTGACAAAAATTGGACAAGAACTGTGTCTCCTTGGAGGAGAGTGTGCGTGGGGATGTTTATTAAAATATAACCTTTATTGGTAATCTTTTAAAAATATACGGCAACAAACACAATTGACATACAAACTTTATTAAAAACACAGGTTTGGGTCTTAATAGATTATTATCCGTTATTCACGGAGTACATTGCGTGGTTGTGTTGTATTTCAGAAATTACTTGAGTTGGAGGTCAGGTTAATCCCAGTGATTATATAGTGATTTATTATACTTTGAGCTTATATTTGAGAAGGCTGTGGTATTGTGATATTTACTCTGTTGTTATATGAGTGATCTGTGACTCAACTTTCAAATCAAATTTTGATATTAAAGGTATTAGCGTAAATATTCCATGTTATCACCAATATTTATTATTAATGCTTGTAAAATTGCATTTCTTGTGTATCTTGGTGAGATACTGCTTAATTTCCTAGTAGTTGTCTTGTTATTTCAGTATGATATTGTGGGAAATATATGTATACTGCTGTTTTAAGTAGCCTCCTAACTATATAGATACTGAAAGTACTTGCTGTGTATAGTATGATAATTCTGGTCGGTAAGTTAATGTATTAACCCCTGTGATATCTTAGAATGTGTATTTGTCAATACTTAAGTATGCACAAGCATTGTGCTTAAATCACAAGCATTGTGCTTGATATCTTAGATCGTATATTTATCAATACTTAAGTATGCACAAACATTGTGCTTGAGTCATTACACAGAAATTGTATTTTTTAAATTTCTTGGAGTTTTTGAAGTTGGTAGTGTGTACTATACTTGTTATAACAGTAGCATATTTGAATAATTTAGTAGCTCTAATGGATCTTAGCGTTAGGATCTTACGATGTAAGAGTTATAATATTCTTGTGAGTATGCTTTAATATTACAAGAAAGTAGCTGTTCTGGTATGAAAATTATGCGCTTAGTATGTATCAACTATTACTAAGTGGTCTTGAATAATTAAAGCATGTTGTCCTCTTAGGCCTTAGGAGTTGTTAGCGGTATTGTGGTGTGAGTTTGCTGAATATTGGCGTTTTTTTTCCCTGTGTATTTAAATATTCGTATTCCTAACCGCTTGCTGAATGCTTGCTTTTGATACTGGTTGTTTTTTAAGATAATACGCTAAGTACTTGCATTATTATATCTGGGCTTAATGTTTCGCCTATATAACTGTTTGCAATATTTGCAATACTTGCGATATTGTATCTAGGTTAATGTATAACAATATTAACCGCTTGCAAATTCCAGGCTTAATGTATCACATGTGTCTAAGCTTAATGTATCACATATATAGCTACTTGCAATCCTTGTGATACCGTATCTATATCTGGTTTTTAATACTGTTAACCGCTTGCTAAATCCTAGGCTGTACCTGTCAATTTGGCGTGGGGTACTTCGCCAAATATTGACAGTGTTGTATATATCTTATTAAAGCTCCTTAAATCTGGCCGTTGGCCAGTTCTAGGCTTCTAATATCAAATGCTCATGCTACTGAATAAACTCCGTTTACAAGTAAATTTACTTAATATTGTGCACAACCACAATAGTTATATATAATATAAAGACCTCTGTTCCTGCTGATTAAAAAATGCTAACTGGCATTCTACAAACAATTCCCTAACATGTTTCGCCACTAACGTGGCTTTTTCAAAGGGTACGGCGCGGCCATGCTGATGTCTATTTATTGGCTGGCACTGCTCCTCCTATTGGACGTTAAGAACCAATCAGATTGTTCCTGACGAGGAACCAATCATTGAATGTGGGACAGCCTGTGTGTATTAAAGGCGGAATGTTATTGGGTAAGGCTGTTCCTTCATTCATTGTGTGATATAAAGATTCCGGATCTCAATGTAGTTTTGTAGTAAGAAAAATCTGCACATCTTATTCCAACGAAAGGGGGAACAAAACCCCCGGAAGAACATTGGGAAGGCAAAGATCTTCTGAAGTTTCTTAAATTATTCTTTAAATAAACGTTCTCAAAAACTGTTTTTTGTGATTGTGGTCTATGTTTTCATGATTTTGAATATGCCAATGACAGATTCTATTACTGGCAGGTTATTCATGATGAATGTTAATCTTGTAATATAAAGATGGGTACAGATAAACTGGCAAAGTAGATTTTGGATTATTCATAATATAATGGGTTGTACTGAAAACTTTTTAACTTAAAAGGAAAATGTAGATATCTGGCTGGATTAAGATGAGAAATATCTAGAAAAAACACTGACAGCAGTGTAATTGGGAAATAATACTAATAATGTGTAAAATGAGAAACAATAAATACTGATAGTAACATTATTAAAAGATTTTAAACATTTATAATAGTCTCCATTCGGCTAGTTCTTACATTTACTTTTATGTTTCCATTATTAGTGAGTTTAATGGTGAGTTTGGTCAGGAGTTGTTCTACTGCCTACTTGTAGTTTGATATGAAACGTGCTGTCAAGTGTTTCTCATATTGCACGGTGTTATGTTAATTGAGGAAAAGTACTTTGAGATGAAAGTCTTGTTATGTTGACTAAATGTGAATCCAAGAGGTGATGGTGCTAACTTAAGCTGAGATACGTCCCTACTACATAAGGGATTATGAAAATGAGAATTCTAATAGAATAACTATTTGTTTCGATAAAGTGATACAGTGCCATGTGAGGTATAAGTGAAAGTGGGTGTGATGTGAGCACAAAGCAGTGCTGGTACTATCGTGATATTGATACTAAAAGAAAAAAAGAAAGGAAATTAAATAATTGTGAATAATAGATAATTAAATATCTGCTTGGTAGTGGTCATAAAGGCAGATAACGAATGTTAGGTGTCCGTGGAGAGTGATGGATATATAATCCATATTGGGTGACTGATGCATTTATAGTCTGTATGATGATATAATTTGCTTTTTCCAAAGTTATTTATAAGTTGGTTTTCTCGGTTGCTGGTATTTGTCATCTTGTTTATATCTACAGGTATGAAAAGTAATTGTTATGTTCATTTAACCCATTAGGTTGTATGGAGTTAAGCAGATAAATCCATCTGCTTTCACATTGTAATAAACTTGTTTCTTTATCTCCACCTCTAATTCCTAGGTTGGTTTTATAAATACCAAAGCATAGGAGCCCTTCTGCCTTTCCTTGATGGAATTTGTAAAAATGTTGTGCTACTGATGAGATGGCCTTTTTGTTCTTTAAGTCTTTAGCTGCATTCCTGATATTGCGCACATGTTCTTGTAATCTTGTTCGTAATTTACGTGTCGTCATCCCTACATACTTTTTGGGACACTTACATTGTAAAACATAAATTACGCCGGTAGTGTTGCAATTGATGAAAGATTTGATTGGATGTTTTTTATCAAATCTGTCTGTAACTGATGTTGTTTTTTTCAGGAATTTGCAGCTGATACAATTCCCACATGGGTATGATCCATTTTGTATGCCACTGGCAGTAGTTTTCTTTTTACGAGTGTAATGGCTGGGGCTCACTAAATCTTTCAGATTTTTTGTGCGTCGATAACTGATATCAACTTTGGATCCTAGGAATTGGTTCAGGGTATTATCTGCTTGCAAGATATGCCAGTGTTTATTGATTATTTGAATTATATCTTTGCTCTGTGTGTTATAAGTTAACACTAATCTGGTTTTGTTGTCACTAGTGCGAATCTTAGGTTTCAATAGATTCTGACGTTCTGTTTTTGTTGCTCTATCCTTTGCTTTTTTAATAAGAGATTTACTGTACCCCCTCTGGCTAAGGCGATCTGATGTTTCTTGTGCTCTTATTTTATATAAGTCTGGTTCTGAACAGTTTCTTTTGACTCGTAGAAATTCTCCTGTTGGGAGTGATTTAACTGTGCATGGTGCATGTGCACTTGTATTGTATAGAATAGTGTTGGTGGCCGTTTTCTTTCTGTATAAATCAGTCCCCACCATGCTATTACTTTTTTTAAAAATTCTCAAGTCCAAAAAGGATATCTCTGTCTGGCTATATTCATAGGTTAGTTTAATGTTTAACCTGTTTACATTTAGGGTCTTTAGAAACATGTTCAACTTATCCTTAGGTCCTTCCCAGATAAAAAGAATGTCATCTAAAGACCCTAAATGTAAACAGGTTAAACATTAAACTAACCTATGAATATAGCCAGACAGAGATATCCTTTTTGGACTTGAGAATTTTTAAAAAAAGTAATAGCATGGTGGGGACTGATTTATACAGAAAGAAAACGGCCACCAACACTATTCTATACAATACAAGTGCACATGCACCATGCACAGTTAAATCACTCCCAACAGGAGAATTTCTACGAGTCAAAAGAAACTGTTCAGAACCAGACTTATATAAAATAAGAGCACAAGAAACATCAGATCGCCTTAGCCAGAGGGGGTACAGTAAATCTCTTATTAAAAAAGCAAAGGATAGAGCAACAAAAACAGAACGTCAGAATCTATTGAAACCTAAGATTCGCACTAGTGACAACAAAACCAGATTAGTGTTAACTTATAACACACAGAGCAAAGATATAATTCAAATAATCAATAAACACTGGCATATCTTGCAAGCAGATAATACCCTGAACCAATTCCTAGGATCCAAAGTTGATATCAGTTATCGACGCACAAAAAATCTGAAAGATTTAGTGAGCCCCAGCCATTACACTCGTAAAAAGAAAACTACTGCCAGTGGCATACAAAATGGATCATACCCATGTGGGAATTGTATCAGCTGCAAATTCCTGAAAAAAACAACATCAGTTACAGACAGATTTGATAAAAAACATCCAATCAAATCTTTCATCAATTGCAACACTACCGGCGTAATTTATGTTTTACAATGTAAGTGTCCCAAAAAGTATGTAGGGATGACGACACGTAAATTACGAACAAGATTACAAGAACATGTGCGCAATATCAGGAATGCAGCTAAAGACTTAAAGAACAAAAAGGCCATCTCATCAGTAGCACAACATTTTTACAAATTCCATCAAGGAAAGGCAGAAGGGCTCCTATGCTTTGGTATTTATAAAACCAACCTAGGAATTAGAGGTGGAGATAAAGAAACAAGTTTATTACAATGTGAAAGCAGATGGATTTATCTGCTTAACTCCATACAACCTAATGGGTTAAATGAACATAACAATTACTTTTCATACCTGTAGATATAAACAAGATGACAAATACCAGCAACCGAGAAAACCAACTTATAAATAACTTTGGAAAAAGCAAATTATATCATCATACAGACTATAAATGCATCAGTCACCCAATATGGATTATATATCCATCACTCTCCACGGACACCTAACATTCGTTATCTGCCTTTATGACCACTACCAAGCAGATATTTAATTATCTATTATTCACAATTATTTAATTTCCTTTCTTTTTTTCTTTTAGTATCAATATCACGATAGTACCAGCACTGCTTTGTGCTCACATCACACCCACTTTCACTTATACCTCACATGGCACTGTATCACTTTATCGAAACAAATAGTTATTCTATTAGAATTCTCATTTTCATAATCCCTTATGTAGTAGGGACGTATCTCAGCTTAAGTTAGCACCATCACCTCTTGGATTCACATTTAGTCAACATAACAAGACTTTCATCTCAAAGTACTTTTCCTCAATTAACATAACACCGTGCAATATGAGAAACACTTGACAGCACGTTTCATATCAAACTACAAGTAGGCAGTAGAACAACTCCTGACCAAACTCACCATTAAACTCACTAATAATGGAAACATAAAAGTAAATGTAAGAACTAGCCGAATGGAGACTATTATAAATGTTTAAAATCTTTTAATAATGTTACTATCAGTATTTATTGTTTCTCATTTTACACATTATTAGTATTATTTCCCAATTACACTGCTGTCAGTGTTTTTTCTAGATATTTCTCATCTTAATCCAGCCAGATATCTACATTTTCCTTTTAAGTTAAAAAGTTTTCAGTACAACCCATTATATTATGAATAATCCAAAATCTACTTTGCCAGTTTATCTGTACCCATCTTTATATTACAAGATTAACATTCATCATGAATAACCTGCCAGTAATAGAATCTGTCATTGGCATATTCAAAATCATGAAAACATAGACCACAATCACAAAAAACAGTTTTTGAGAACGTTTATTTAAAGAATAATTTAAGAAACTTCAGAAGATCTTTGCCTTCCCAATGTTCTTCCGGGGGTTTTGTTCCCCCTTTCGTTGGAATAAGATGTGCAGATTTTTCTTACTACAAAACTACATTGAGATCCGGAATCTTTATATCACACAATGAATGAAGGAACAGCCTTACCCAATAACATTCCGCCTTTAATACACACAGGCTGTCCCACATTCAATGATTGGTTCCTCGTCAGGAACAATCTGATTGGTTCTTAACGTCCAATAGGAGGAGCAGTGCCAGCCAATAAATAGACATCAGCATGGCCGCGCCGTACCCTTTGAAAAAGCCACGTTAGTGGCGAAACATGTTAGGGAATTGTTTGTAGAATGCCAGTTAGCATTTTTTAATCAGCAGGAACAGAGGTCTTTATATTATATATAACTATTGTGGTTGTGCACAATATTAAGTAAATTTACTTGTAAACGGAGTTTATTCAGTAGCATGAGCATTTGATATTAGAAGCCTAGAACTGGCCAACGGCCAGATTTAAGGAGCTTTAATAAGATATATACAACACTGTCAATATTTGGCGAAGTACCCCACGCCAAATTGACAGGTACAGCCTAGGATTTAGCAAGCGGTTAACAGTATTAAAAACCAGATATAGATACGGTATCACAAGGATTGCAAGTAGCTATATATGTGATACATTAAGCTTAGACACATGTGATACATTAAGCCTGGAATTTGCAAGCGGTTAATATTGTTATACATTAACCTAGATACAATATCGCAAGTATTGCAAATATTGCAAACAGTTATATAGGCGAAACATTAAGCCCAGATATAATAATGCAAGTACTTAGCGTATTATCTTAAAAAACAACCAGTATCAAAAGCAAGCATTCAGCAAGCGGTTAGGAATACGAATATTTAAATACACAGGGAAAAAAAACGCCAATATTCAGCAAACTCACACCACAATACCGCTAACAACTCCTAAGGCCTAAGAGGACAACATGCTTTAATTATTCAAGACCACTTAGTAATAGTTGATACATACTAAGCGCATAATTTTCATACCAGAACAGCTACTTTCTTGTAATATTAAAGCATACTCACAAGAATATTATAACTCTTACATCGTAAGATCCTAACGCTAAGATCCATTAGAGCTACTAAATTATTCAAATATGCTACTGTTATAACAAGTATAGTACACACTACCAACTTCAAAAATTCCAAGAAATTTAAAAAATACAATTTCTGTGTAATGACTCAAGCACAATGTTTGTGCATACTTAAGTATTGATAAATATACGATCTAAGATATCAAGCACAATGCTTGTGATTTAAGCACAATGCTTGTGCATACTTAAGTATTGACAAATACACATTCTAAGATATCACAGGGGTTAATACATTAACTTACCGACCAGAATTATCATACTATACACAGCAAGTACTTTCAGTATCTATATAGTTAGGAGGCTACTTAAAACAGCAGTATACATATATTTCCCACAATATCATACTGAAATAACAAGACAACTACTAGGAAATTAAGCAGTATCTCACCAAGATACACAAGAAATGCAATTTTACAAGCATTAATAATAAATATTGGTGATAACATGGAATATTTACGCTAATACCTTTAATATCAAAATTTGATTTGAAAGTTGAGTCACAGATCACTCATATAACAACAGAGTAAATATCACAATACCACAGCCTTCTCAAATATAAGCTCAAAGTATAATAAATCACTATATAATCACTGGGATTAACCTGACCTCCAACTCAAGTAATTTCTGAAATACAACACAACCACGCAATGTACTCCGTGAATAACGGATAATAATCTATTAAGACCCAAACCTGTGTTTTTAATAAAGTTTGTATGTCAATTGTGTTTGTTGCCGTATATTTTTAAAAGATTACCAATAAAGGTTATATTTTAATAAACATCCCCACGCACACTCTCCTCCAAGGAGACACAGTTCTTGTCCAATTTTTGTCACTATCAATTAGGGAATGAGTGCTATATAGGTGTACACTCCATCAATCCAAGGATTGATAATTTTCGTTTGACAAAACAAGTACACAGCACCTCAGCCAATTTTTTTAGGTAACACTACCAATCTGGTTGGATATTTATACCATATTAACAGAACCAGAAATCACTAGGCTACCCTAAGTTGTAAATTTAAGCAGTGCCATTAGTATCCCCCTTCTTTTTCCTCCATTTAAGCCTATGCATTCTTTGGACATTAAACTACTTTCTTGGAAAGTGTTGTTTCTTTTGGCCATCTCTTCTGCTAGAAGAGTTTCTGAATTATCTGCTCTTTCTTGTGAATCTCCTTTTCTGATTTTTCATCAGGATAAGGCAGCCTGGCGGACTTCATTTAAATTCTTACCTAAGGTTGTGAATTGTTGTCCCTTCTTTGTGTCCTAATCCTAAGAATTCTTTGGAGAGATCTTTACATTCTTTGGATGTGGTAAGAGCTCTGAAATATTATGTTGAAGCCATTAAAGATTTCAGGAAGACTTCTAGTCTATTTGTTATCTTTTCTGGTTCCAGGAAAGGTCAGAAGGCTTCTGCCTTTTCTTTGGCATCGTGGTTAAAGCTTTTGATTCATCAAGCATATTTGGAGTCGGATGGAGGGGGGGAAGGGGGGAGAGCGAGAGCAAAAGAGGAGGGGAGAGGGAGAAAAAGGGGTGCGGAGAGGGAGAAAAAAGGGGTGCGGAGAGGGAGAAAAAGAGGGGGGGAAATAAAAAGGGGGGGGAGGGAGAGAAAGAGGGGGGAAGGGAGAGAAAGAGGGGGGAAGGGAAGGGGGGAGAGGGGGAAGGAACAAGAGCAAAAGAGAGGGTGGACAGAGTGAGAGCAAATGAGAGGGGGAGAGAGCGAGCAAGGGGTGGGACCGCTGTACTGCAAAAAATGGCCATTGTAAACAGGCTTTAGGACTAGTGTGTGTATGTGTGTATATGTGTGTGTATATATATATGTGTGTGTGTGTGTGTATATATATATATATGTATATATATATATATATATATATAATTAAATATTTTGTCCTGCCCCAATTACTCATGGACTCATGGACTCCACTTCTTAGGTATTAGTTTTCCAGGAGAAAATATAATTTATGCTTACCTGATAAATTTGTTTTTTCATGGTGGTGAGAGTCCATGATACCCACCCATTTTTTGATGGCTTTTGATTATTTTTGAGTGTATTTTTTTCTGGCAACAGTTCAAGTATGCAGCTATTTATTCCCTTCACCTTTTTTCTTGTTTGACTATAAATCAGACTAGTTTCCAGTAACGTGGGAGGGTTTTTAAATCCTTCTGGCGTTTTGGGAATCTTTGCCTCCTCTTAGTGGTCAGAAGTGGAATTCCCAGTAGTATTGGTTTGTGGACTCTCAACACCATGAAAGATATCGTATTTTAATACGTAGCTATTCTGCAAACTACAAAGATAATTAGTAATTGTTACTTTTTAAATTACATTTCATTTAATAAAAGTAAGATTAAATGACACATGGAGTCAAATATGTATACAGGTCCATAAATAATAAAAAACCTGCTTTATTGTGTGTTCTTGTAATCGGTGTAAATTTACACTAATCAGCGTGAAATCTGAATGCAACACGTTCAGTGTAATTAATCTTTTCGCTCAATATAGGGAATTATTTTATTTTCACTTACCATGAATTTGGCATCTCTATAAAAAATATATAAATATTACATCACCATGTATATGTTTAATCAATGTTATTTACTCCTCGATATTTTAAGATTATATTATATGTAAAATTATATGTAAAGTTAGTTTGCTTTATTTAACTGCTTAGCAACTAGCTTTTTTTTTTTCTTCGTATAAATTCTCCATAGAAACTGCTTATTAAAATAAAGATAGCAGTAATTTGGTAAGGAAAGATAATTTGATGTATATTTCCTATAGTTCCTTTAGACGTTTTCCCGTTAATATGTGTGTCTATTTTTTGTTTTAAGAAAAATTATGAAAAATACTCTGCACTGCAAATGTGTTGAATCTTGTTTAACAGTTACATTTAGCAGGAAAGCTGAAATTTATAGTGGGGAATTGTTAATCAAGAACTATAAAACTCAAATATTAATATTTCTATTTGTTCTAAAATTCTCATAACATCACTGTTTAAATTTGCATTCTCAGTTTTGCTTACTTCTCTTGGTATCCTTTGTTGTAGCGTAAACCTAGTCAGACTCAGTAGTAGCAGTAATTCACAACTAGGAGATGGCTGAATACGATGGTTGAGCAGGAGCCAATATACGCGCAATACCCAATCACCAGCTTGCTCCCAACTGTGCATTGCTGCTGTTGAGCCTACCTAGGTGTACTCTTCAACAAAGCATACTATGAGAACAAAGTAAATGTGATAATAGATTTAAACTGTAAAGTTGTTTTAAATTAAATGCTTTGCCTGACTAATACAAGTTTAATCTTTGATTTACTGGCCATTTAATGTATTAATATTCAGTTCTTAGTAATGCATATAGATGCAACCACTTTTCTTTCATAAGGTGGTGAGAGTCCACGAGCCATAACATTCAGGATTAAGTTCCCTCCACCAGGAGTCGGGCAAAAATTACACATCAGGAGCTTTAATTCCTCCCACTTCCTGCTTCCCATCAGTCTTAATTTTTGCCTTTACAGGAAAACAGGTGAATGAGGCAGTGTTGTCAAAGGGATGTGTGTGGATGCCTACAGTGTGCCCCATTTGGATCTTGTAGTTTGATGCTTCATGTGTGTGCCTTTGCTGGGGCTGCAATGGGTATTTCTCTGTTGTGGTGCTTGTGTGGGGGATTTTTGTGTGAGCATTTTTTTGTTATTAGCGCTCACAGCGCTGTTGGACAATCAACAACACTCTGGAGAGGAAGAAGTTAAGGTTTTGTTTGCACTCACTACAGCGCTGCCGCTCTCTTCCTTCTCCTCAGTGCATCACCATCTTCAGTGCTGTGCGGGCTCTTCCATAGCGCTAAGGAGGGGCACTATTTCTTCACTGATTCTATGCATGTGCGGTAGGGGTAAAGTACCCACAACAAAAGCTTTTTAAGGGGTATTGTGTATATATATATATCTCAGTATACGGTGGGGGTAAAGACTTTCACAGTGTTGCACTATTGTTTCTACCTGCCTGTTTATGCATATTATGATTTAATTTATTCTAACCTAAATACCAGTCTGGATACTACACTGTACTATGTGTAAGACTGTAATGGTTCTCTGGGACCATTACAACATTTTCAGGTTTTCCTCTTGGAACAATCCTGATCATATTTGTGGCTCTTACATTTGGCCTCTCGATGGCTCTAAGAATCTTTATCAAGGTTCTGGGAGCCCCTACTATCAACAATAGGTGCAAATAGGAGCTCAGTCGCTCCTTCCCTGGACAACATTCTTTTCAAGCTTCTTCTTTGTTTCTGGGTGTCTGTGATTTAACGCTTGTGGAATCATGGTTTGAACATCAAAATCACAAAAAGTTTACTGTTCCTGGACACTAGAGTGATTTTTCTGTGAGTGGTTATAGATTCGATTTCTATGCTTTTTTCCCTAGCAGAAAATTGCTGAAAGATGTTGCATAGGGTCAATGCAGAATTTCAGGTTTTGAACCAGCCATTTATTGCTCAGTGTATGGAGGTATTAGGTCAGATGGTTACAATGTCAAACACCATTATTTTTGCAAGGTTTTACTTGCATCCCCATTAGCTGGTCATGCTTCGGCATTGGAAAAGAGATTCTTCAGATTTTCAGTCAATTTGTGTGAAGCTCAAGTCTCAACAATTTCTCTCTTAATGGATATCTCACAGGTCCATAATCCAAGAAGCTTCTTTTAATTGTCCTTCTTGAGAGCTAATTATTGCAGATGCTAGCCTTTCGGGCAGGGGAGGGGGCATCTGGGGTGCCGTCAGGCGCAGGGAGTTTGGTCACCTCAGGAGGCGAGGTTTCCCATAATTATTTTACAACTCTGTGTGATCTTTCGTGCCCTGCAAGGTTTGCCTATGTTCAAGAAGGACAACGTGACAGATGTGGCATATTTAAATCATTAAAGGGACACTCAAGTCAAAATAAACTCATATGATTCAGATAGAGCATACTGTTTTAAGACCCTTTCCAATTTACTTCCATTATACAATTTTGCACATTCTTTCTATATACACACTTTCTGGGGAACAAGATACTACTGAGTATGTGCACAAGCTCACACGTTATACGTATACTAGTCTGTGATTGACTGACATCTGTCACATAATACAGGGGACTGGCAAATGGGAGAAAAAAATCTGCTTATTTGAAATTCAGAGTAGGTGTTAAATCATTGTCTTTTTTATTATGCACTTGTTAATTATGCAATTCTACTGCGTTGAGTGGTCCTTTAACCCCTTGAGTGCTAACGACGGCTCTGAGCCGTCAGTTTCCCACTCTGGTGCGAACGACGGCTCAGAGCCGTCGCTAGCACTCTCCCACCTTGAGGGAGATCTGGGGGCTCCCACCTGCTCCTACACCGGCGATCGGGCCTGCATAGTAACAGGCATCGCCGGGGCTTCACATTTTGCGCTGTGACATCACGCGCAATGACGTGATGACGTCACCGCGCACCTTAATTAAAAATGTACAATACAAAGTATAGGGAAAGGGGGCATGCTGCTTAGATGCCTGTATCTTTGGCATCTAAGCAGCTACAGACCCCAAGACCACCGTTGGAAAGGTAATCGCCTAACCTAACGGTGTAAGTTTTGGGGATCTGGAAAAAAAATACAAAAGTAAAAAAAAAAAAATTCAAATTTTTTTCTCCAACATAGGTGTGTCCGGTCCACGGCGTCATCCTTACTTGTGGGATATTCTCTTCCCCAACAGGAAATGGCAAAGAGCCCAGCAAAGCTGGTCATATGATCCCTCCTAGGCTCCGCCTACCCTAGTCATTCTCTTTGCCGTTGCACAGGCAACATCTCCACGGAGATGGCTAAGAGTTTTTTGGTGTTTAAATGTAGTTTTTATTCTTCAATCAAGTGTTTGTTATTTTAAAATAGTGCTGGTATGTACTATTTACTCTGAAACAGAAAAGAGAAGAAGATTTCTGTTTGTGAGAGGAAGATGATTTTAGCAAACGTTACTAAAATCGATTGCTGTTTCCACACAGCACTGTTGAGATGAAGTAACTTCAGTTGGGGGAAGCAGTTGGCAGACTTTTCTGCCTGAGGTATGATGGCCACATTTCTAACACGACTTGGTAATGCTGGAAGGCTGTCATTTTCCCTATGGGGACCGGTAAGCCATTTTCTTAGATTAAGTAAAAGAATAAAGGCTTTATAAGGGCTTAAAAAACTGGTAGACATTTTTCTGGGCTAAAACGATTACTTGCTAAGCATATTTGACAGATTATAGCGCTTTATAGTTATTATAATCTTGGGGATTGTTGTTAAAAAAACGTCAGGCACTGTATGGACACCTTTTTCAGATGGGGGCCTTCTCTAGTCATAGGCAGAGCCTCATTTTCGCGCCACTAATGCACAGTTGTTTTTGGAAGGCAAGGCATGCAGATGCATGTGTGAGGAGCTAAGATCCACTGAAAAAGCTTATAGAAGGCGTCATTTGGTATTGTATTCCCCTCTGGACTTGGTTGGGTCTCAGCAAAGCAGATTCCTGGGACTGTATAGGGGTTAAATGTAAAAACGGCTCCGGTTCCGTTATTTTAAGGGTTAAAGCTTTCAAATTTGGTGTGCAATACTTTTAAGGCTTTAAGACACTGTGGTTAAATTTTGGTGAATTTTGAACAATTGCTTCATACTTTTTCGCATATTCAGTAATAAAGTGTGTTCTGTTTAAAATTTAAAGTCACAGTAACGGTTTTATTTTAAAACGTTTTTTGTGCTTTGTTGACAAGTTTAAGCCTGTTTAACATGTCTGAACCATCAGATAAACGATGTTCTATATGTATGAAAGCCAATGTGTCTCCCCATTTAAATATATGTGATAATTGTGACATGGTGTCCAAACAAAGTAGGGACAATGATGCCACAGATAATAATAGTGCCCAAGATGATTCTTCAGATGAGGGGAGTAAGCATGGTACTGCATCACCCCCTTCTGTGTCTACACCAGTTTTGCCCACACAAGAGGCCCCTAGTACATCTAGTGCGCCAATACTTATTACTATGCAACAATTAACGGCTGTTATGGATAATTCTATTGCAAATATTTTATCTAAAATGCCTACTTATCAAAGAAAGCGCGATTGCTCTGTTTTAAACACTGAAGAGCAAGAGGACGCTGATGATAACGCTTCTGACATACCCTCACACCAATCTGAAGGGGCCAGGAGGGAGGTTTTGTCTGAGGGAGAAATTTCAGATTCAGGAAAAATTTCTCAACAAGCTGAACCTGATGTTGTAACATTTAAATTTAAATTAGAACATCTCCGCGCACTGCTTAAGGAGGTATTATCTACTCTGGATGATTGTGACAATTTGGTCATTCCAGAGAAATTATGTAAGATGGACAAGTTCCTAGAGGTTCCGGTGCCCCCCGATGTTTTTCCTATACCCAAGCGGGTGGCGGACATAGTAAACAAGGAATGGGAAAGGCCCGGCATACCTTTTGTGCCTCCCCCTATATTTAAGAAATTATTTCCTATAGTCGACCCCAGAAAGGACTTATGGCAGACAGTCCCTAAGGTCGAGGGGGCGGTCTCTACTCTAAACAAACGCACTACTATTCCCATAGAAGATAGTTGTGCTTTTAAAGATCCTATGGATAAAAAATTAGAGGGTTTGCTTAAAAGAATGTTTGTTCAGCAAGGTTACCTTCTTCAACCAATTTCATGCATTGTTCCTGTCACTACGGCAGCGTGTTTCTGGTTCGAAGAACTAGAAAAG
The DNA here is from genome assembly GCF_027579735.1 of Bombina bombina. Classification (NCBI taxonomy): domain Eukaryota; kingdom Metazoa; phylum Chordata; class Amphibia; order Anura; family Bombinatoridae; genus Bombina; species Bombina bombina. The sequence continues at coordinate 1,150,795,713 of NC_069501.1, read as the reverse complement.
TCGCTCAATAAAGAATCTTCGTATGAGGAGGTTATGGACAGAGTTCATGCACTTAAATTGGCTAACTCTTTTATTCTAGATGCCGCTTTGCAATTAGCGAGATTAGCGGCGAAAAATTCAGGGTTTGCTATCGTGGCGCGCAGAGCGCTCTGGCTAAAGTCTTGGTCAGCGGATGTGTCTTCCAAGACAAAATTGCTTAACATCCCTTTCAAGGGCAAAACACTGTTTGGTCCTGATTTAAAAGAGATTATTTCAGACATCACCGGAGGAAAGGGCCACGCCCTTCCTCAGGATAGGTCTTTTAAGGCTAGAAATAAGCCTAATTTTCGTCCCTTTCGCAGAAACGGACCAGCCTCTACTTCTACATCCTCTAAGCAAGAGGGTAATACTTCTCAACCCAAACCAGCCTGGAGACCGATGCAAGGCTGGAACAAGGGTAAGCAGGCCAAGAAGCCTGCCACTGCTACCAAAACAGCATGAAGGGATGGCCCCCGATCCGGGACCGGATCTGGTGGGGGGCAGACTTTCTCTCTTTGCTCAGGCCTGGGCAAGAGATGTTCAGGATCCTTGGGCACTAGAAATAGTTTCTCAAGGTTATCTCCTGGAATTCAAGGAACTACCCCCAAGGGGAAGGTTCCACAGGTCTCAATTATCTTCAAACCAAATAAAAAGACAGGCATTCTTACATTGCGTAGAAGACCTGTTAAGGATGGGAGTAATTCATCCAGTTCCAATAAGAGAACAAGGGATGGGGTTTTACTCCAACCTGTTCATAGTTCCCAAAAAAGAGGGAACATTCAGACCAATTCTAGATCTCAAGATCCTAAACAAATTTCTCAGGGTTCCATCGTTCAAAATGGAAACCATTCGAACGATCCTTCCTACCATCCAGGAAGGTCAATTTATGACCACGGTGGATTTAAAGGATGCGTACCTCCATATTCCTATCCACAAGGAACATCATCAGTTCCTAAGGTTCGCTTTTCTGGACAAGCATTACCAGTTTGTGGCACTTCCATTCGGATTAGCCACTGCTCCGTGAATTTTCACAAAGGTACTAGGGTCCCTTCTAGCGGTTCTAAGACCAAGGGGCATTGCAGTAGTACCGTACTTGGACGACATCCTGATTCAAGCGTCGTCTCTGTCAAAAGCAAAGGCTCATACGGACATCGTCCTAGCCTTTCTCAGATCTCACGGATGGAAAGTAAACATAGAAAAAAGTTCTCTTTCCCCGTCAACAAGAGTTCCCTTCTTGGGAACAATAATAGACTCCTTAGAAATGAGGATTTTTCTGACAGAGGTCAGAAAATCAAAACTTCTAAGCTCTTGTCAAGTTCTTCATTCTGTTCTTCGTCCTTCCATAGCGCAGTGCATGGAAGTAATAGGATTGATGGTTGCAGCAATGGACATAGTTCCTTTTGCACGAATTCATCTAAGACCATTACAACTGTGCATGCTCAGACAGTGGAATGGGGATTATACAGACTTGTCTCCGACGATTCAAGTAGATCAAAGGACCAGAGATTCACTCCGTTGGTGGCTAATCCTGGACAACCTGTCACAGGGAATGAGCTTCCGCAGACCAGAGTGGGTCATTGTCACGACCGACGCCAGTCTGGTGGGCTGGGGCGCGGTCTGGGAACCCCTGAAAGCTCAGGGTCTATGGTCTCGGGAAGAATCTCTTCTCCCGATAAACATTCTGGAACTGAGAGCGATATTCAATGCTCTCAAAGCTTGGCCTCATCTAGCGGAGGCCAAATTCATAAGGTTTCAATCAGACAACATGACGACAGTTGCATATATCAACCATCAGGGGGGAACAAGGAGTTCCCTGGCGATGGAGGAAGTGACCAAGATAATTCAATGGGCGGAGGATCACTCCTGCCACTTGTCTGCAATCCACATCCCAGGAGTGGAAAATTGGGAAGCGGATTTTCTGAGTCGTCAGACATTCCATCCGGGGGAGTGGGAACTCCACCCGGAAATCTTTGCCCAAATAACTCAATTATGGGGCATTCCAGACATGGATCTGATGGCGTCTCGTCAGAACTTCAAGGTTCCTTGTTACGGGTCCAGATCCAGGGATCCCAAGGCGACTCTAGTAGATGCACTAGTAGCACCTTGGACCTTCAACCTAGCTTATGTTTTCCCACCGTTTTCTCTCATTCCCAGGCTGGTAGCCAGGATCAACCAGGAGAGGGCTTTGGTGATCTTGATAGCTCCTGCGTGGCCACGCAGGACTTGGTATGCAGACCTGGTGAATATGTCATCGGCTCCACCATGGAAGCTACCTTTGAGACAGGACCTTCTTGTTCAAGGTCCATTCGAACATCCGAATCTGGTTTCTCTCCAACTGACTGCTTGGAGATTGAACGCTTGATTTTATCAAAGCGTGGGTTTTCAGATTCTGTAATAGATACTCTGATTCAGGCTAGGAAGCCGGTAACTAGAAAACTTTACCATAAGATATGGAAAAAATATATCTATTGGTGTGAATCTAAAGGATTCCCATGGAACAAGATAAAAATTCCTAGAATTTTATCCTTTCTACAAGAGGGTTTGGAGAAGGGATTATCTGCAAGTTCTCTGAAGGGACAGATTTCTGCGTTATCTGTTTTACTTCACAAAAGGCTGGCAGCTGTGCCAGACGTTCAAGCGTTTGTTCAGGCTCTGGTTAGAATCAAGCCTGTTTACAGACCCTTGACTCCTCCCTGGAGTCTTAATCTAGTTCTTTCAGTTCTTCAAGGAGTTCCGTTTGAACCCTTACATTCCGTAGATATTAAGTTATTATCTTGGAAAGTTTTGTTTTTGGTTGCAATTTCTTCTGCTAGAAGAGTTTCTGAGTTATCTGCTCTGCAGTGTTCTCCGCCCTATCTGGTGTTCCATGCAGATAAGGTGGTTTTGCGTACTAAGCCTGGGTTTTCTTCCGAAAGTTGTTTCCAACAAGAATATTAACCAGGAGATAGTTGTACCTTCTTTGTGCCCGAATCCAGTTTCAAAGAAGGAACGTTTGTTACACAATTTGGACGTAGTCCGTTCTCTAAAATTCTATTTAGAGGCCACTAAAGATTTCAGACAAACTTCTTCTTTGTTTGTTGTTTATTCTGGTAAAAGGAGAGGTCAAAAAGCAACTTCTACCTCTCTTTCCTTTTGGCTTAAAAGCATTATCCGTTTGGCTTATGAGACTGCCGGACGGCAGCCTCCTGAAAGAATCACAGCTCACTCCACTAGGGCTGTGGCTTCCACATGGGCCTTCAAGAACGAGGCTTCTGTTGACCAGATATGTAAGGCAGCGACTTGGTCTTCACTGCACACTTTTGCCAAATTTTACAAATTTGATACTTTTGCTTCTTCAGAGGCTATTTTTGGGAGAAAGGTTTTGCAAGCCGTGGTGCCTTCCATCTAGGTGACCTGATTTGCTCCCTCCCTTCATCCGTGTCCTAAAGCTTTGGTATTGGTTCCCACAAGTAAGGATGACGCCGTGGACCGGACACACCTATTTTGGAGAAAACAGAATTTATGCTTACCTGATAAATTACTTTCTCCAACGGTGTGTCCGGTCCACGGCCCGCCCTGGTTTTTTTAATCAGGTCTGATGAATTATTTTCTCTAACTACAGTCACCACGGTATCATATGGTTTCTCCTATGCATATTTCCTCCTGTACGTCGGTCGAATGACTGGGGTAGGCGGAGCCTAGGAGGGATCATATGACCAGCTTTGCTGGGCTCTTTGCCATTTCCTGTTGGGGAAGAGAATATCCCACAAGTAAGGATGACGCCGTGGACCGGACACACCGTTGGAGAAAGTAATTTATCAGGTAAGCATAAATTCTGTTTTTTTTTAAAAACTCTTAAATCACCTTAACACCCAGGCGGGAAAGTGCTTAGCACTCAAAGGGTTAAGAGAAACAAGGAGTTCTCTGGCAATGATTGAAGTTTGAAGCCTTCTCCTTTTGGCGGAGCACAATCATTGCATGACATTTGGAAGGCAGATTTTCTAGGTTGCAAAACCTTTCATTTGAGGGAGGAGTCCCTGAACCACAAAGTCTTTGATCTGATGGTTTCCAGATGAGGGTCATTGGATAAACAAAATGGAGTCTCGTTTGTTATCATTATCTTCCAAGATATTTTTTTCAGGGCCAAGGAAATGCAGGCTACCCTAATAGATGCGCTGGTGGTTCTGTGGTCTTAGAGTCTAATGTACATTTATAATTCTCTAGTTACCTGTCTTATCTTAGTAAAAGTTTAAAATAAATCAGGAGGGCTCTCCGGTATTTTTCATTGCTCCAGCGTGGCCGGGCAGGACTTCATATGAGGATCTTATTTAAATGTTGTCTTTTCTCTTCTGTGGAAGCTTCCGCTTCTTCAAAATAGTTTCTTCATCCAGATCCAGAATTTCTCAGCGGAATGGTATGGAGACTGATTGCTTAGTTCTTCTGAAACGCAGTTCCTTGGAGGGTCAAATCTCTGATCTTTCTGTCCTTGACCAAAAAAAAAAAGCTTACAAGGGTTTCAGATATTCTGACATTTGTCCTTTCTCTAGTGTGTATTAGACTTGTAATTAGGGCACCGTCTCCCCCATGGATACTCAATTTATTTTTGAGATCGCTTCAGGTTCAATCCCTTTGTCGCTAGAACAGCCACTACTCTTCTAGGAAAACTTTTCACAACATTTTGGAGTGTCGCTCTGGGAATTTGTGCCCATTCAGCTATGAGAGCATTTTTGAGGTCAGGTACCGGTTGGATGAGAAGGTCTGTCTTGCTATCAGCATAACAATTCTTCCTAAAGGTGTTCAATGAGATTGAGGTCAGAGCTCTGTACAGGCCACTGAAGTTCATCCACACCAAACTTGTTAAATTAAGTTTTCATGGACCTCGTTTTGTGCACAAGATCACAGTTATCCTGGAACAGGAAAGGAAACTGTTTCCACAAATTTGAAAGTACCCCATAGTCTTAAAGGGACACTCAAGTCAAAATAAACTTTTATTATTCAGAAAGAGCATGTAGTTTTAAGACACTTTCCAATTTACTTCCTTTATCAAATTTTGCACAATCTTTTTATATACACACTTTCTGGGGAACAATATCCTACTGAGGATGGTCACAAGCTCACATGGTATATGTATACTAGTCTATGATTGGCTGATGTCTGTCACATGATACAGGGGGCCAGACAAATGGAAGAAAAAATAAATTTGTCAGAAAAAAATAAGTTTATTTGAAATTCAGAGTAGTGGTTATTGCTGTCTTTTTATTATGCACTTGTTAATTATGCAATTCTTCTGCATTGAGTGGTCCTAAAAGTCTTTGTATTCTGTAGCATTAAGATGACCCTGCATTAGAACCTAAGGCGCCTAGCCCAAAACCAGAAAAACAGCAAAGATCATTTTCCCTCCTTCACCAGACTTTACAGTAGGCACTATGCATTCTGGTAGGTAGCACTCTACTGGCATCCGTCACATCCAGATTGTTCCACAAGATAGCCAAATAGTTAAGTGTGATTCATTACTCCAGAGAACACATTTCCGCTCCTTCAGAGTCAAGTTTTTGTACACTTTATACCACTTCAGCATTGGGCATGGTGTGAGGCTTGTGTACAGCTGCTCGGCCATGGGAACCCATTTCATGAAGTTTCTGATGCACACTTCTTCTGCTTATGTTGTTTCCAGAGGCAGTTTGGAGCTATGTAAAGAGTGATGCAACAGATGATAGGAAAATTTTGCGTGGTCTACAACTTTGTGACTGGGGTGTCGTTGCTCCTAGAAATTTCCACTTAAAGGGACAGTCTAGTCCAAAATAAACTTTCATGCTTCAGATAGAGCATGTATTTTTAAACAATTTTCCAATTTACTTTTATCACCAATTTTGCTTTGTTCTCTTGGTATTTTTAGTTGAAAGCTAAACCTAGGAGGTTCATATGCTAATTTCTAAGCCCTTGAAGGCCACCTCATATCTCAGGGCATTTTGACAGTTTTTCACCAGTAGAGGGTGTTGGTTCATGTGTGTCATATAGATTACACTGTGCTCATGCACGTGGAGTTCCAGGGAGCCAGCTCTGATTGGCTAAAATAGATGTCTGTTAAAAGAACTGAAATAAGGGGTATTTGCAGAGGCTTAGATACAAGGTAATCACAGAGGTAAAAAGTGCATTTATTTAACTGTGTTGGTTATGCAAAACTAGGGAATGGGTAATACAGGGATTATCTATCTTTTTAAATGATAACAATTCTGCTGTTGACTGGCGCAGATCTAGTAGGGCAGCAATTTCTTAAACTGACTTGTGGCATCCTATGACAATGACATGTTTAAGGCCACTGAGCTCTTTAGTATGACCCATTTTACTGCCAACCTTGCATAAGTCGATTTCATGGCTATGTGTTGGATTTTATGCATCTCAATAAATAATTATTAGGCCTCATAGTGTATGTGATTTTTCAAGTGAAACCAACATAAGGCACTCTCATATACTTTACACATTTTTCCTTTAGACTTTCCGAGTGGATATATGTATCATTGTATCTGGTACCCTGACTGCCTGTAGGCATAGGCAGACTCTAGCTGGTTTATTTTGTCATGATGAAAGTTGGTTACCATGGCTTGGTGATATCGTCAGTGATGTAATTTTGGCGTTTCCCTTACACATTTCATGCCTATTTATTTATTATCATGTCTGCACATGACTGTAGCAAGCTTTATTCTCCCAGACATCCCTTCCTGCTTTGTTCAGATAAGTGAACTTAAGTAATTGATAAGATGCCTTGTGGTAGGAAAGATGATGTCTCAAGAGGTCGAGTCCCCTGGTATGCCTGTAAACCTGCACCTGGAAGTATAAACCAGAGCATTCAGCTTCTGCAATTTCCTCAAATTTAGATATTTTTTTTCTCTCTTTTGAATGTTTCTGTCTGCAGATATAAACCCTTGCCTTTAACATCCTTTTGCAGTGCTAATAAAACGTTATGATTCAGGTAGAACCTGCAATTTACTTCTGTAAATGTACTTAGTCTATTGGTGTCCTTTAGTGAAAAGTTCAGCTCAGGAGCAGCATCATACTGCTGACTGTAGTTCAGAGCTTAACACATTTGTTCAAAAGCTAGGAGCCAGAAACTTTGGCTATCCCTAAAATATAGACATACGATTTTAAACAACTTTCCAATTCACTTTTATGATCTAATTTGCTTCATTCTCTTGATATCCTTTGTGGGAAATTATTTATAAATAGGCTCAGTAGCTGCTGATTGGTAGCTGCACATAGATGCCTTGTGTGATTGGCTTACCCATGTGCATTGCTATTTCTTCAACAAAGGATACCTAAATAATGAAGCAAATTACATAATAGAAGAAAATTTTAATGTTTTTTTCAAATTGTACTATTTGAATCATGAAAGAAAAATGTTGGGTTTCATGTCCCTTTAACATATAAGAGCATTTTCTTTTTGCAGTTTAATGGGCCTTTTAGGTGATTGTTCCATTGAAAAAAGGAATAAGAAAAGAAAATTATAGACTGATAAAACTATTCTTTTTCTCACTTAAAGTGTAAACATTCATCAATTAGTGCCGGTTTTTAAATATTCTATTAAAAACAGGGGCACTTTCATTGATGAAAGTTTACATTGCACCACCGTATTATACAAATACTTACCTTTTACTTCTTCAAAGCCGAATCAGCATCCCCTGTCTGCAGGTCCTCTGTAAATGCATCACCAATGACGAAACCGGCTTCCTCCAATCACGGCAGGGCCTCACAAGATGGACGCTCTGGGGGGAAGCCGTGATTGGAGGAAGCTGGTTTAGTCAATGGTGGCTTATTTACAGAGGACCTGCAGGCGGTAGATGCCAATCCGGCTTTGAAGAAGTAAAAGGTAAGTATTTCTAAATATATGGTGCAATGTAAACTTTCATCAATGAAAGTGCCCCTGTTTTTAATAGTATTTTAAAAAATTGATGAAAGTTTACATTCACTTCAACATAAGAGCTTACACTTTCTTTGGGTTATATACTGTATGTGCAGAATTATAAAACGTTATTTTGCAAGTTTACTGTCCCTTTTAATGTGATGTTTTACCAGTTGGTAAAAATTAAAAAAAATAATAATAAATACAATTTCATTTGTCATTCAGATATAAGGAAGGGTCTTCTTTCTGTGTTAAAAAAAAGTTACTAAAACTGTATTTGTTTCGTGAGCGAACGCTGCAGGCTCTTCTTTCGAGAACACAATTATGTGAGGATGAGAAGGTGTAATAGATTAGCACAAGAGAAGTTCAGATATTGCTTCAAAAATGTGGAGACAGTTTCCTTTCTCATACTTACTGCAAATTAAAGAAATAAATCATCTCATATCTCATTATATTTCTCCTCGCATACTGCTGCTGAATTTAAATTGCCTTTTGTTGCTGTGCTACCAAATGATTTTTCCTTATCATCCCAAATGCAGATGACTTAAGAGCAGCAGAAGATGATAGGACTGTATACCAAACATTCGTTTTTGTCTTGCGTCTCCTTAACATGCGCTATAAAGTATCGCTTTAGATGTTAATAGTTTTATAACTTGTAATTCAAATTTGTGACCTTATCATGAAACTGGGATACGTTTATTTTGCAGACTTAATAGTTGCTGCATTAAGCATAGCGATTCAGGTTGGTTTACGTATTTCTAAAGTTCTGAAGATGATATGGGAGGTGGTGTTTTCATCATATTATACCTAGATGGTTTTGTTTCTCAGCGTACATGTTGGCCCTGTCAGACTGTCAATAATAAGAGCCTTGTCAAAGGCTTGATTTGTCATTAAAGGGCAAAAAGAAAATACTGTAATTTTTTTAGCGCATTTTTAACCCCTGCAAATGAATTAAATACATAGTCAAATAGATAGGAAACCCCAAAATTTTCTTTCATGATTTGGATAGATCATACAATTTAAACAACTTCGCAATTTACTTCTATTATCAAATATGCTTCATTCTCTTGTTATCCTTTGCTGAAGGAACAGCACTGCACTACTGGCAGCTAGCTTAACACATCTTGACAAATATGTGCAGGCACCAATCAGCAGCTAGCTCTCATTAGTGTAGGGTATGTGTGTATTCTTTTTCAACAAGGGATACCAAGAGAGCGAGGCACATTTGAAAATAGAAGTGAATTTAGAAGTATCTTAAAATGACATCCTTCATCTGAATCCTGCAAGTTAAATTTTGACTTTCCTATCCCTTTAAGTTCAGCTGCAGAGCAGCAATGCATTATTGGGAGCTAGCTGTACACATCTGGTTCAGCCAATGAAAATAGGTAAATGTGTATGGCCATCAATCACCAGCTAGCTCCCAGTAGTGCACTGCAGCTCCTGAGCCTGCCTAGCTGTGCTTTTTAATAAACAATGCAAAGAGATCAAAGTTAATTTGATAACAGAAGTAAATTGACAGGGATGTGAAAGTCTAAGTTAAATTAGACTGCTGCTATATATTACTCCACTCTGCACATTCCTAAGCCTACCTAGGTATTTGAAGAGAGAAGTATATTTTAAAAAGATTTTTAAAATTACACACTATGGCTCCAGTTTTTTTTTTTAAACTGTGCACGGCACTAGGTTCTTCAATTTAATACATTTAAAGAGACACTAAAATTAAAAAATAACATTAATAGACCATGCAGATAGATTCAGATAGAGCATGCAGTTTTAAGTTTCAATTTACGTCCATGATCTAAATGTGTCTTTTTTATATGCACAAGTTCACTGGGTCTATGTATAGTAGTCTGTGATTGGCTGAGGAACCATGATAAAGGGGGCCAGCAAATAGGGGGGAAAATCTACTGCTTATTTGAAATTCAAAGTAAGTGTTATTGCATTGTCTTTACACATGTATTATGCACGTGTTAATTATGCAATTCTTCTCCATTGAATGGTCCTTTAAAGGAACAGTCTAGTTAAAGTTAAACTTTCTTGATTTAGATAGGGCATGTTATTTTAAATAACTTTCCAATTTAATTGTATCTTCAAATTTGCTTTGTTCTTAGTTTTCTTTGTTGAAAGCTAAACCTAGGTAGGCTCACATGCTAATTTATAAGCCCTTGAAGGACGCCTCTTCTCTGAATGTATTTAACAGTTTTTTTACAGCTTGAGGGTGCTAGTTTATTTGTGCCATATAGATAACATTGTGCTCATGCTCATGGAGTTACTTATAAAAGAGGGCACTGATTGGCTAAAATGCAAGTCTGTCAAACAAACTGAAATAAGGGGGCAGCCTGCAGAGGCTTAGATACAAGATAATCACAGAGGTAAAACGTGTATTAATATAACTGTTGGATATGCACAACTGGGGAATGGGTAATAAAGGGATTATCTATATTTTTAAACGATAACAATTCTGTATTAGCCTGTCCCCTTTAAAGGGACAGTATACACTCATTTTCATATAACTGCATGTAATAGACACTACTATAAAGAATAAGATGCACAGATACTGATATAAAAATCCAGTATAAAACTGTTTAAAAACGTACTTAGAAGCTTTCAGTTTAGCTTTGTTGAAAAGCCCACTGCAAGTGGGAAATAAGACACTCCCCCCTCCCCCTTCTTTTGCATATGAAAAGACCCTTTACACAAACAGGAGCAAGCTGGAGAAGGCAGCTGACGGTATTCAAATACAACTTTGGGGCTTGGTTAGGAGTCTGAAAATCAGAGCAATGTTATTAAAAAATAAGCAAAATTATAAATTTTTAAAAAAAAAAAAAACTTTATGGGCTTTATAAATAGATCATCTACAAAACATTTATGCAAAGAAAAAGAGTGTATAATGGCCCTTTAAGTTAATAACAAACATCAATGCGTTTTGGCCACGCCCCCTGACATTTCTCAAGAATAATGTAAATTACACATCTGCCATTAATTTGTGCGCTTTACTTTGTATTTGCAGACTCTGAGGTGTGTAACTCATATCTCTCTAAAGGTGCATTACCAATTGCTATTGAATCTAAAAGGAATTCATTTTCTGTATTAAAGGGACAGTAATGTCATTACTTTCATGATTCAGATAGAACATTCACTCTCCAATTTACTTCTACTATCAAATTTGCTTCATTCTCATGATATTCTTTGTTAAAAAAATAGGCTGAGGAGCAGCAATGCTCTTCCTGGAGTCATCTTAACACATTGTATAAACTGTTGGCAAGATGCCTATATGTGCAGCCACCAATCAGCAGTTAGCTGCAGTAGTGCATTGCCGCTCCTGAGCATACCTAGGTATATTCTTCATGAAAGGATACCAAGCTAATAAAAAAAACCTTTGATAATCACAAATTGGTGAAGCATTCCATATTTTTTCCATCATTGTCACCTTGCATTTTAGACTCATGTCTATAGCACTGTGGAATCCATTGGCACTCTACAAATAAATGATGATAATAATAATAGAAGTAAACAGTGCATACAGTACTAATAAACTTCCTATCTAAATCATGAGTTTAATTTTGACTTCACTGTCCTTATAAGCATCTTTAACTTTTGTCAGACACATAAACAAAAAGTCTGATTTCATGTACAGGTAGAAAAGCCCATTATCCAAACTGGGAGCGGAAAAGGTTTGGATTTCGGAATAGGTTGGATTTTGGAGTTTTTGCATCTGTAAAAATATGGGGCACTTTGGAGTGTATGGGACCAAGTGCAAACAACAATAGCTTTTGTCATTTAGCTATCATTATACAGTGTATACATGCAACCAAAAGGTCGTTTTTGATCTTTTTTTTTTTTTCTTTTTTTTTTTTTTTTTTTTTTTTTTATATTTCAGAATAAATTTGGATTTTCGAATTCTGAATTTGGGCATTTGTATCTGTAACAACTTTATCACCCTTTAAATGTTAGTAATTTCTTTTAGTACAGCTTGAAGCATTAAATATGAAGATATAAGATTCAAAGATTCATATATAAAAAAGACTGAATAAAGTTCATTACACGAAAAACTTGAGAAAGTCCAAATGCTAAAATGTCTATTTTATACAACATATAGGCGTTGAATGAAAAATGTGCCACTTACTAATGCAATAAATTAATAATATTTGTAATTCAATGTTTATATCTTAAAGGGATATGAAACACAACATTTTTCTTGTGTGATTCAAATGGAGAATGCAATTTTAAAAATGTTTCCAATTTACTTCTATAATCAAATTTACTTTACACTCATGGTGTTCTTTGTGTGAAGAGATACCTAGGTAGGTCTCTGGAGCACTACATGGCAGGAGATAGTGTTGCGATTTAGTGCTCTTGTATATTGGTAATAACATTCTTGCACAAATGCTGCCATGCAGTGCTCATGACACGTGCGTGCGCCTGAGTTTACGTCCCTGCTTTCTTTTCAACAAAAGATACGAAGAGTACAATTAAAATTTGATAATAGAAGTAAAATAGAAAGTTGTTTAAAATTGCATGCTCTATCTGAATCATGAGTTTTTTTTAATTTTTGTTTCATATCCCTTTAATACAATTAAAAACATTTTTTTTTTAAATAAATAGCAACAAAATTGTGTTTTGGGGTTTTTTCCCTTTTTTTTTCTTGGAGTAATTTGTCCTGTTTGTCGTCCTACATATAACTATTGTGTCGCTCTTGAGTGGTGAAAAAGGGTTACATATGGATAAAGAGATTATTTGTTCAGTAGCCCATGACATTGTTCAGTTCCTAGCTTGGAAAATTACTTGCTCCTTTTTGGCCGTGCTTCAAATGATGTAATTTATTTTTATGAATTTTCCTCCATGTTTTTTAATAGAAAAAAATCAATGAAGAAATGTTCACCAGTACATTAATTCAATTTTTTTTTTTTTAGGAAAAGAGGCTAAAGGAAAAAGCTGCCCGAAGAGCAGGAAAGAAAAAAGAAGAGGAGGTAAGAGGAGTTTTTATTGTTTTAGTTCCATTTACTGTCGCAAAATTCTCTAGTCTCTTGTAAAACTGTTTGCACCCTGGTTTTGAGCGGGCGCGGGAGATCACTGGGACCATTCTTCTCTAATTTACTTAATGAATTTACAATTTTAAGAAGTTACTTGGTCGCAGACATTTTTAATGGTAGGTATAGTGTAGTAGAAGTACGCAATGTGTGTACCAAACCAATTAAATAATAACCAAATCATTAGTGAATGTGTACAGAAATTTTACTGCTTATAATTTAAAATTTTACATAGTAATTGAGGTTAAAAAAAGACAGAAGTTTGAGTTCAACCTATACAAATCTTTATATACTTACAATAAAAGCTCCAGGGTATCGTAAATTAATCCCATTAAAAAGGGTGACCCATTGAACACCAGTAATCATATCACTGAATTCTGTTTCTAGCCAGAAATGTATTTAAACCATTTTTAAATATATCTAAGTTATTGGCATTTACTACCTCCTTAGGTAATGAGCTCCACAATTTGATTGCTCTTACAGTGACAAAAAGTTTACATTGCAGGAGATTAAATCTACTTTCTTCCATCCTTAAATTGTGACTTCTTGTCACAAACAATTTTCTTGGAATAAACAGAGCTTCTACCATCTCTGTATATGGGCCTTGAATATATTTATATAACTTATTCATGTCACCTCTCAAGTGCCTTTTTTCTAGAGAAAACTGATCCAATTTGGCTAACCTTTCCTGATAGCTTAAATTCTCCATTCCACTTATTAGTTTTGTGTCCTTTCTCTGAACTTTTTCTAAGTCTGCAATATGTTTTTTGAGATTGGTCCTCAGAACTGCACTCCATACTGAAGGTGAGGTCTTACTAGGGATTTATATAGTGACAGAATTGTAATTTTATAATACCGTCTCAGTGTGTCATGTTCCTTTGAGGGATGGTGAAATTTTCTGTTTAACCTTAAATCCTACTTTTTTTTTTTTCTTTTTTTTTATGTTCAACAAGTTAAGTACAACTATATACAACCATGTCAGGTTCTGTTCTGATTGCTAATTGTACAAAGAACAAGGCTGCACTAATATATACAATACCTCTGAAATGAAAAATAATTACTTAACGGCTTGTTAAACTAAGCATTAAAGAGCACTTAGTCTCTGTACAATAGATTTAAAAGCAGAGTTTTATGAAGTATGATGGACTAATCAATTTGACATTAAATGCTGTACTAAATAGGATAAATTAAAATGGTTTCTCAAAGTTTATTATTGCATCAGAAAACTCACATTTAAAGGGAGGGAAGCCCAAAATCTTTTACATAATTCAGGCAGAGCATATCATTTTAAACAGCTTTCCATTTCTCTTCTGTTATCAAATTTGCTTCATTCTATTGGTATTCTTTGCTAAAGAAGCAGTAGTCACTACTGAGAGCTACACATAGGGTGAAATAATAACAAGTGACATGTGTGCAACCACCAATCAGCAGCTAGCTTGTAGCATTGCTTTGCTTCCCCTGTACCTACCTAGGTTTGATTTTCAATAAAAGATACCAAAAAATAAAGCAAATTATAGATAATTGAAGTAAATTGGAAATCTGTTTAAAACAGTGTGCTCTATCTGAAAGTTTACTGTTCCCTCAGAGGTTTGGTGGTTCCTCATAACATTACAAATTGTTATAATAAGGCAAAGTACCTTCTCTATATGCCTTCGTTGTACGTCAGTTTTGGATATGAATGTGGAAACTGCTAATGTAACCTTTTCTCTTGTAAGATGTATCGAGTCCACGGATTCATCCTTACTTGTGGGATATTCTCCTCCCCTACAGGAAGTGGCAAAGAGAGCACCCACAGCAGAGCTGCCTATATAGCTCCCCCCCTTAGCTCCACCCCCAGTCATTCTCTTTGCCTACTCTAAGTAACTAGGAAGTGCAGAGCGAGTACGGTGACAAAAATGTTAGTTTTTATTTCTCAAGCAAAAGTTTATTTTAAATGTTGCCGGTGTGTACTATTTACTCTTTGGCAGAAAAAGAGATGAAGATTTCTGCAAGAAGGATTATGATCTTAGCACTTTGTAACTAAGATACACTGCTGTTCTCACAAGGGCTGAAGAGTACAGGAAAACTTCAGTTGGGGGAACGGTTTGCATGCTAAGCTGCATATGAGGTATGTTCAGTCTATGTTTTTCTAGACAGAGTGTGTTTATTCTAGAAAAGGCTGGCTATATCCCCATGGGGAAAGGGTAAGCTGTATTCAGACACTTGGGTAGGAATTTCAGTGTACTTGAAGGGCTCATTTGTTACTGGTGACACTGTTAGCAAAAAACGTTTTTTGTTTGTTCAGTAAATGATGCAATTATAACGTTTTTTGAAGGGACTGAAGGGGTCATTGTGGCTTGTGTTAGGGTTTTTTAACCCACATGGTTAAGAGACACTCAGGTGTTTTTCTAATAGGCCTCAAAACATCGAGTGAGGTGGGAGGGGCCTATTTTCGCGCCTCAGTTGCGCAGTTTCTTTTCCTTAAGAGTCATCCAACTGCTTTTCTAGAGGTTCCTGCTATGTTTGAGGGCTGTAAAGGAGGTTTTTTCCCCACTAATTGTTCTGAAGGGCAGGTAAGCACCACAGCAGAGCTGTGGCAAGGTGCTGAAAGTCTTTTTTACCGGTTTTGATGTTTTTTTCAATCCGGTTTTGCCATTAAGGGGTTAATTGTTTATTTGCATAGTTGTGCAAAGTTACTAAGGCTGTAAGATACTAATGTAAAAATTTCGTTAAGTTTACTGCTTTTTTACACTGTTTTGCAGAACTTGTGCAGCTTTTTTTCTCTTAAAGGCACAGTACCGTTTTATTTCTATCTTGGAAAGTTTTGTTTTTAGTAGCTATCTCTTCGGCTCGAAGAGTTTCTGAGCTATCTGCTTTACAATGTGATTCCCTGTACCTTGTTTTCCATGCAGATATAAGGTGGTTTTACGTACCAAACCTGGGTTTCTTCCTAAGGTTGTTTCTAATAAGAATATCAATCAAGAGATTGTGGTTCCTTCTTTGTGTCCTAATCCTTCATCTAAGAAGGAACGTCTGTTACACAATCTTTGTGGTTCGTGCTTTAAAATTCTACTTACAAGCAACTAAAGATTTCCGTCAAACATCTTCTTTGTTGTTTATTCTGGTAAACGGAGAGGTCAAAGGGCTACGGCTACCTCTCTTTCCTTTTGGCTGAAAAGCATCATCCGTTTGGCCTATGAGACTACTGAACGACAGCCTCCTGAAAGGATTACTGCTCATTCTACTAGAGCTGTGGCTTCCACATGGGCTTTTAAAAATGAGGCTTCTGTTGAACAGATTTGTAAGGCGGCAACTTGGTCTTCGCTTCATACTTTTTCCAAATTCAATACTTTTGCTTCTTTGAAGGCTATTTTTGGGAGAAAGGTTCTACAAGCAGTGGTGCCCTCAGTTTAAGGTCCCTGTCTTGTCCCTCCCTTCATCCGTGTCCTAAAGCTTTGGTATTGGTATCCCACAAGTAAGGATGAATCCGTGGACTCGATACATCTTACAAGAGAAAACATAATTTCTTTCATGTAATTAGCAAGAGTCCATGAGCTAGTGACGTATGGGATATACATTCCTACCAGGAGGGGCAAAGTTTCCCAAACCTCAAAATGCCTATAAATACACCCCTCACCACACCCACAAATCAGTTTTACAAACTTTGCCTCCTGTGGAGGTGGTGAAGTAAGTTTGTGCTAGATTCTACGTTGATATGCGCTCCGCAGCAGGTTGGAGCCTGGTTTTCCTCTCAGCGTGCAGTGAATGTCAGAGGGATGTGAAGAGAGTATTGCCTATTTGAATTCAATGATCTCCTTCTACGGGGTCTATTTCATAGGTCCTCTGTTATCGGTCGTAGAGATTCATCTCTTACCTCCCTTTTCAGATCGACGATATACTCTTATATATACCATTACCTCTACTGATTCTCGTTTCAGTACTGGTTTGGCTTTCTACTACATGTAGATGAGTGTCCTGGGGTAAGTAAGTCTTATTTTCTGTGACACTCTAAGCTATGGTTGGGAACTTTTATATAAAGTTCTAAATATATGTGTTCAAACATTTATTTGCCTTGATTCAGGATGTTCAACGTTCCTTATTTCAGACAGTCAGTTTCATATTTGGGATAATGCATATGAATAAATCATTTTTTTCTTACCTTAAAATTTGACTTTTTTCCTGTGGGCTGTTAGGCTCGCGGGGGCTGAAAATGCTTCATTTTATTGCGTCATTCTTGGCGCTGACTTTTTTGGCGCAAAATTTTTTTCTTTGTTTGCGTCATTTTTGACGTTTTTGTGCGCCAAAAGTGTCGGCGTTACCTGATGTGGCGTCATTTTTGGCGCCAAAAGCATTTAGGCGCCAAATAATGTGGGCGTCTTTTTTGGCGCTAAAAAATATGGGCGTCACTATTGTCTCCACATTATTTAAGTCTCTTTGTTTATTGCTTCTGGTTGCTAGAAGCTTGTTCACTGGCATTTTTTCCCATTCCTGAAACTGTCATTTAAGGAATTTGATCAATTTTGCTTTGTATGTTGTTTTTTCTATTACATATTGCAAGATGTCCCATATTGACCCTGAGTCAGAAGATACTTCTGGAAAATCGCTGCATAGTGCTGGATCTACCAAAGTTAAGTGTATTTGCTGTAAACTTGTGGTATCTGTTCCTCCAGCTGTTGTTTGTAATGAATGTCATGACAAACTTGTTAATGCAGATATTTCCTTTAGTAATGTTACATTACCTGTTGTTGTTCCATCAACATCTAATACTCAGAGTGTTCCTGTTAACATAAGAGATTTTGTTTCTAAATCCATTAAGAAGGCTATGTCTGTTATTCCTCCTTCTAGTAAACGTAAAAGGTCTTTTAAAACTTGCTGTTTCAGAGGTTGATGCTGATAAATCTTCATATTTATTCAAAATGGAATTTATTCGTTCTTTACTTAAAGAAGTCTTAATTGCATTAGAGATAGAGGATCCTGGTCCTCTTGATACTAAATCTAAACGTTTAAATAAGGTTTTTAAATCTCCTGTAGTTATTCCAGAAGTTTTTCCTGTCCCTGATGCTATTTCTGAAGTAATTTCCAGGGAATGGAATAATTTGAGTAATTCATTTACACCTTCTAAACGTTTTAAGCAATTATATCCTGTGCCATCTGACAGATTAGAGTTTTGGGACAAAATCCCTAAGGTTGATGGGGCTATCTCTACTCTTGCTAAACGTACTACTATTCCTACGGCAGATAATACTTCCTTTAAGGATCCTTAAGATAGGAAAATTGAATCCTTTCTAAGAAAAGCTTACTTATGTTCAGGTAATCTTCTTAGACCTGCTATATCTTTAGCGGATGTTGCTGCAGCTTCAATATTTTGGTTAGAAGCTTTAGCGCAACAAGTAATCATAATTATCATAGCATTGTTAATCTTCTTCAACATGCTAATAACTTTATTTGTGATGCCATCTTTGATATCATTAGGGTTGATGTCAGGTATATGTCTCTAGCCATTTTAGCTAGAAGAGCTTTATGGCTTAAAACTTGGAATGCTGATATGTCTTCTAAGTCAACTTTGCTTTCCCTTTCTTTCCAGGGTAATAAATTATTTGGTTCACAGTTGGATTCTATTATCTCAACTGTTACTGGAGGGAAAGGAACTTTTTTACCACAGGATAAAAAAAATCTAAAGGTAAATTTAGGTCTAATAATCGTTTTCGTTCCTTTCGTCACAATAAGGAACAAAAGCCTGATCCTTCACCCGTAGGAGCAGTATCGGTTTGGAAACCATCTCCAGTCTGGAATAAATCCAAGCCTTTTAGAAAACCAAAGCCGGCTCCAAAGTCCACATGAAGGTGCGGCCCTCATTCCAGCCCAGCTGGTAGGGGGCAGATTACGATTTTTTAAAGAAATTTGGATCAATTCAATTCACAATCTTTGGATTCAGAACATTGTTTCAGAAAGGTACAGAATTGGCTTCAAGATAAGGCCTCCTGCAAAAAGATTTTTTCTTTCCCGTGTCCCAGTAAATCCAGCGAAGGCTCAAGCATTTCTGAAATGTGTTTCAGATCTAGAGTTGGCTGGAGTAATTATGCCAGTTCCAGTTCTGGAACAGGGACTGGGGTTTTATTCAAATCTCTTCATTGTAACAAAGAAGGAGAATTCCTTCAGACCAGTTCTGGATTTAAAAATATTGAATTGTTATGTAAGGATACCAACATTCAAAATGGTAACTATAAGGACTATCCTGCCTTTTGTTCAGCAAGGGCATTATATGTCCACAATAGATTTACAGGATGCATATCTGCATATTCCGATTCATCCAGATCACTTTGAGTTTCTCAGATTCTCTTTCCTAGACAAGCATTACCAGTTTGTGGCTCTGCCGTTTGGCCTAGCAACAGCTCCAAGGATTTTTACAAAGGTTCTCGGTGCCCTTCTGTCTGTAATCAGAGAACAGGGTATTGTGGTATTTCCTTATTTGGACGATATCTTGGTACTTGCTCAGTCTTCACATTTAGCAGAATCTCATACGAATCGACTTGTATTGTTTCTTCAAGATCATGGTTGGAGGATCAATTTACCGAAAAGTTCATTGATTCCTCAGACAAGGGTAACCTTTTTAGGTTTCCAGATAGATTCAGTGTCCATGACTCTGTCACTAACGGACAAGAGACGTCTAAAATTGATTTCACCTTGTCGAAACCTTCAGTCTCAATCATTCCCTTTGGTAGCCTTATGCATGGAAATTCTAGGTCTTATGACTGCTGCATCGGACGCCATACCCTTTGCTCGTTTTCACATGCGACCTCTTCAGCTCTGTATGCTGAACCAGTGGTGCAGGGATTACACAAAGATATCTCAATTGATATCTTTAAAACCGATTGTACGACACTCTCTGACGTGGTGGACAGATCACCATTGTTTAGTTCAGGGGGCTTCTTTTGTTCTTCCGACCTGGACTGTGATTTCAACAGATGCAAGTCTGACAGGTTGGGGAGCTGTTTGGGGGTCTCTGACAGCACAAGGGGTTTGGGAATCTCAGGAGGTGAGATTACCAATCAATATTTTGGAACTCCGTGCAATTTTCAGAGCTCTTCAGTCATGGCCTCTTCTAAAGAGAGAATCGTTCATTTGTTTTCAGACAGACAATGTCACAACTGTGGCATATATCAATCATCAAGGAGGGACTCACAGTCCTCTGGCTATGAAAGAAGTATCTTGAATACTGGTATGGGCGGAATCCAGCTCCTGTCTAATTTCTGCGGTTCATATCCCAGGTATAGACAATTGGGAAGCGGATTATCTCAGTCGCCAAATGTTACATCCGGGCGAATGGTCTCTTCACTCAGAGGTATTTCTTCAGATTGTTCAAATGTGGGGACTTCCAGAAATAGATCTGATGGCTTCTCATCTAAACAAGAAACTTCCCAGGTATCTGTCCAGATCCAGGGATCCTCAGGCGGAAGCAGTGGATGCATTGTCACTTCCTTGGAAGTATCATCCTGCCTATCTCTTTCCGCCTCTAGTTCTTCTTCCAAGAGTAATCTCCAAGATTCTGAAGGAATGCTCGTTTGTTCTGCTGGTGGCTCCAGCATGGCCTCACAGGTTTTGGTATGCGGATCTTGTCCGGATGGCCTCTTGCCAACCATGGACTCTTCCGTTAAGATCAGACCTTCTGTCACAAGGTCCTTTTTTCCATCAGGATCTCAAATCCTTAAATTTGAAGGTATGGAGATCGAACGCTTGATTCTTAGTCAAAGAGGTTTCTCTGACTCTGTGATTAATACTATGTTACAGGCTCGTAAATCTGTATCTAGGAAGATATATTATCGAGTCTGGAAGACTTACATTTCTTGGTGTCTTTCTCATCATTTTTCCTGGCATTCTTTTAGAATTCCGAGAATTTTACAGTTTCTTCAGGATGGTTTGGATAAAGGTTTGTCTGCAAGTTCCTTGAAAGGACAAATCTCTGCTCTTTCTGTTCTTTTTCACAGAAAGATTGCTAATCTTCCTGATATTCATTGTTTTGTACAAGCTTTGGTTCGTATAAAACCTGTTATTAAGTCAATTTCTCCTCCTTGGAGTTTGAATTTGGTTCTGGGGGCTCTTCAAGCTCCTCTGTTTGAACCTATGCATTCACTGGACATTAAATTACTTTCTTGTAAAGTTTTGTTTCTTTTGGCCATCTCTTCTGCTAGAAGAGTTTCTGAATTATCTGCTCTTTCTTGTGAGTCTCCTTTTCTGATTTTTCATCAGGATAAGGCGGTGTTGCGAACTTCTTTTACATTTTTACCTAAGGTTGTGAATTCTAACAACATTAGTAGAGAAATTGTGGTTCCTTCATTGTGTCCTAATCCTAAGAATTCAAAGGAGAGATCTTTACATTCTTTGGATGTAGTAAGAGCTTTGAAATATTATGTTGAAGCTACTAAAGATTTTAGAAAGACTTCTAGTCTATTTGTTATCTTTTCTGGGTCCAGAAAAGGTCAGAAGGCCTCCGCCATTTCTTTGTCATCTTGGTTAAAATCTTTAATTCATCATGCCTATGTCGAGTCGGGTAAAACTCCGCCTCAAAGGATTACAGCTCATTCTACTAGGTCAGTTTCTACTTCCTGGGCGTTTAGGAATGAAGCTTCGGTTGATCAGATTTGCAAAGCAGCAACTTGGTCTTCTTTGCATACTTTTACTAAATTCTACCATTTTGATGTGTTTTCTTCTTCTGAAGCAGTTTTTGGTAGAAAAGTACTTCAGGCAGCTGTTTCAGTTTGATTCTTCTGCTTATAATTTCAGTTTTTTTCATTATAAGATTTAAACTTTATTTTGGGTGTGGATTATTTTCAGCGGAATTGGCTGTCTTTATTTTATCCCTCCCTCTCTAGTGACTCTTGCGTGGAAGATCCACATCTTGGGTAGTCATTATCCCATACGTCACTAGCTCATGGACTCTTGCTAATTACATGAAAGAAAACATAATTTATGTAAGAACTTACCTGATAAATTCATTTCTTTCATATTAGCAAGAGTCCATGAGGCCCACCCTTTTTGTGGTGGTTATGATTTTTTTGTATAAAGCACAATTATTCCAATTCCTTATTTTTTTATGCTTTCGCACTTTTTTCTTATCACCCCACTTCTTGGCTATGCGTTAAACTGATTTGTGGGTGTGGTGAGGGGTGTATTTATAGGCATTTTGAGGTTTGGGAAACTTTGCCCCTCCTGGTAGGAATGTATATCCCATACGTCACTAGCTCATGGACTCTTGCTAATATGAAAGAAATGAATTTATCAGGTAAGTTCTTACATAAATTATGTTTTATGCTTACCTGATAAATTTATTTCTCTTGTGATGTATCGAGTCCACGGCCCGCCCTGTTTTTTAAGACAGGCACATATATTTTTATTTTTAAACTTTCAGTCACCACTGCACCCTATGGTTTCTCCTTTTTCTTCCTAGCCTTCGGTCGAATGACTGGGGGGTGGAGCTAAGGGGGGAGCTATATAGGCAGCTCTGCTGTGGGTGCTCTCTCTGCCACTTCCTGTAGGGGAGGAGAATATCCCACAAGTAAGGATGAATCCGTGGACTCGATACATCACAAGAGAAATAAATTTATCAGGTAAGCATAAATTATGTTTTTGTATTCTGCTTGTTTTACCTTCTATATAAATAGTGTTTCACTTATTCATCATATACTGATTGTATCCACTTTTACAATAATTCAGAGACTTTCTTTAACACAAAACCTATCTCTAAATGTACTTTATCCCCTTCTGTTTTGAATCAGAAGCTCTCATGGGCTTGGCTGCAAAGTATAAATAATAGGATTTTTTTTTAAAGTCCTTGCACAGATGCATAAGAACCTAGTTCTATTATAGTAGCTATGATCAATAGCCATTTTGGCAAGGAGGAATGCTGAAGGTTGTGCTCAGAGGTGACTAGCTGCTATTTTGTTCCAGTAATATGTATAGTAATTATCTGGTACAGTGAATTTTTTTTATTTTGTATTTTTGTAGTTTATATTTTTAACAAGTTAAAATAATATTTTTTCACATGTTTAAAGGGACACTGTACTGTAAAATTGGTTTCCCTTTGATGTGCTTCCAGTTACTTTTTATACCAGCTGCAGAGTATAAAATATACTGGAAATTGCTCCTTTAGGTTTATTTATATATGAAATAAGTTTTCTCTTGTAAGATGTATCGAGTCCACGGATTCATCCATACTTGTGGGATATTCTCCTTCCCTACAGGAAGTGGCAGAGAGAGCACCCACAGCAGAGCTGTCTATATAGCTCCTCCCTTAGCTCCACCCCCAGTCATTCTCTCTGCCTCCTTAACTGCTAGGAAGGGCAAAGTGAGTGTGGTGACAAAAATGTTAGTTTTTATTTGGTCCCACTTCAGCTTTCCCTGCAGCAAAGCAAGAGGGGAATTCTGTTTAATCCAAGTCAGTCTGGAGACCTAACCAGGCTTGGAACAAAGGTAAACATGCCAAGAAGCCTGCTGCTGCCTCTAACACAGCATGAAGGGGTAGCCCCCGATCCGGGACCGGATCTAGTAGGGGGCCGACTCTCTCTCTTTGCTCAGGCTTGGGAAAGATATGTTCACGATTCCTGGGCTTTAGAAATTGTGTTCCAAGGATATCTTCAAGGGGGAGATTTCACATTTCTCAATTGTCTGCAAACCAGACAAAGAGAGAGACGTTCTTACGCTGTGTAGAAGACCTACATACCATGGGAGTGATTCGCCCAGTTCCAAGAGCGGAACAAGGGCTAGGTTTTTACTCCAACCTGTTTGTGGTTCCCAAAAAAGAGGGAACTTTCAGACCAATCTTGGATCTCAAAATTATAAACAAATTCCTCAGAGTACCATCTTTCAAGATGGAGACTATTCAGACTATTCTTCCTCTGATCCAGGAGGGTCAATATATGACTACCATGGACTTAAAGGATGCGTATCTACACATCCCTATTCACGGAGATCATCATCAATTCCTCAGATTCGCCTTTCTGGACAGGCATTACCAGTTTGTGGCCCTTCGGATTGGCCACGGCTCCCAGAATGTTCACAAAGGTACTAGGGTCCCTTTTGGCGGTTCTAAGACCACGGGGTATAGCAGTGGCGCCTTATCTAGACGACATCTTAATTCAGGCGTTGACTTTCCAGCTAGCCAAGTCTCACACGGACATCGTGTTGGCTTTTCTGAGATCTCACGGGTGGAAGGTGAACATAAAAAAAGAGTTCTCTCGTCCCTCTCACAAGAGTTTCCTTCCTAGGGACTCTGATAGACTCGGTAGAAATGAAAATTGGAGGTCAGAAAATCAAAACTTTTAATGACTTGCCGAGCTCTTCATTCTATTCCTCGGCCATCAGTGGCTCAGTGTATGGAGGTAATCGGACTTGTGGTAGCGGCAATGGACATAGTTCCTTATGCCCGCCTACACCTCAGACCACTGCAGCTATGCATGCTCAAACAGTGGAATGGGGATTATGCAGATTTATCTCCTCAACTGCATCTGGACCAAGAGACCAGAGATTCTCTTCTCTGGTGGTTGTCTCAGGACCACCTGTCTCAGGGAATATGTTTCCGCAGGCCAGAGTGGCTCATAGTAACGACAGATGCCAGCCTACTAGGCTGGGGTGCAGTCTGGAAATCCCTGAAAGCACAGGGCTTATGGTCTCGGGAGGAATCTCTCCTCCCGATAAACATTCTAGTACTGAGAGCGATATTAAATGCGCTTCAGGCGTGGCCTCAGCTAGCTGCGGCCAAATTCATCAGATTTCAGTCGGACAACATCACGACTGTAGCCTATATCAATCATCAAGGAGGAACACGGAGTTCTCTAGCGATGATGGAGGTAACCAAAATTATCCGATGGGCGGAGGATCACTCTTGCCATCTTTCAGGAATCCATATCCCAGGGGTAGCGAACTGGGAGGCGGATTTCCTAAGTCGTCAGACTTTTCATCCGGGGGAGTGGGAGCTCCATCCGGAGGTATTTGCCCAGCTGACTCAGCTATGGGGCACACCAGAATTGGATCTGATGGCGTCCCGACAGAACGCCAAACTTCCGCGTTACAGGTCCAGGTCCCGGGATCCCTTCAATCTGGCTTATTTATTTCCACCGTTTCCTCTCCTCCCACGTCTGGTTGCCAGAATCAAGCAGAAGAGAGCTTTGGTGATTGTGGACATGTCATCTGTTCCACCGTGGACTCTGCCAATGAGGCAGGACCTTCTAATCCAAGGTCCGTTCAAGCATCCAAATCTAATTTCTCTGCGTCTGACTGCTTGGAGATTGAACGCCTGATTCTATCAAAGCGTGGTTTCTCTGAGTCGGTCATTGATACCCTGATTCATGCTAGAAAGCCTGTCACCAGGAAAATCTATCATAAGATTTGGCGCAAATATCTTTGTTGGTGTGAATCCAAGGTTTACTCATGGAGTAAGATTAGGATTCCTAGAATTTTGTCTTTTCTCCAAGAAGGATTGGAGAAGGGATTATCAGCTAGTTCCTTAAAGGGACAAATATCTGCTTTGTCTATTCTTTTACACAAACGTCTGGCAGATGTCCCAGACGTTCAAGCGTTTAGTCAGGATCAAGCCTGTATTTAAACCTATTGCTCCGCCATGGAGCCTAAACTTGGTTCTTAAAG
The DNA here is from genome assembly GCF_027579735.1 of Bombina bombina. Classification (NCBI taxonomy): domain Eukaryota; kingdom Metazoa; phylum Chordata; class Amphibia; order Anura; family Bombinatoridae; genus Bombina; species Bombina bombina. Next base: position 1,150,770,171 of record NC_069501.1, on the reverse strand, counting down.
TTCTTCAAGGGGTTCCGTTTGAACCTATGCATTCCATAGATATTAAGCTTCTAGCTTGGAAAGTTTTGTTTTTAGTCGCCATCTCTTCGGCTCGAAGAGTTTCTGAGTTATCTGCTTTACAGTGTGACTCACCTTATCTTATTTTCCATGCAGATAAGGTGGTTTTACGTACCAAACCTGGATTCCTTCCTAAGGTTGTTTCTAATAGGGATATCAATCAGGAAATTGTGGTTCCTTCGCTGTGTCCTAATCCTTCTTCAAAGAAGGAACGTCTGTTGCACAATCTTGATGTGGTTCGTGCTTTAAAGTTCTACTTACAAGCAACCAAAGATTTCCGTCAAACATCTTCATTGTTTGTTGTCTATTCTGGTAAGCGGAGAGGTCAAAAGGCTACAGCTACTTCTCTCTTTCTTTTTGTCTGCAAAGCATCATCCGTATGGCTTATGAGACTGCTGGCCAGCAGCCTCCTGAAAGAATTACTGCTCATTCTACTAGAGCAGTGGCTTCCACATGGGCTTTTAAAAATGAGGCTTCTGTTGAACAGATTTGTAAGGTGGTGACTTGGTCTTCGCTTCATACTTTTTCCAAATTTTACAAATTTGATACTTTTGCTTCTTCGGAGGCTATTTTTGGGAGAGAGGTTCTACAAGCAGTGATGCCTTCCGTTTAAGGAACCTGTCTTGCCCCTCCCTTCATCCGTGTCCTAAAGCTTTGGTATTGGTATCCCACAAGTATGGATGAATCCGTGGACTCGATACATCTTACAAGAGAAAACAGAATATATGCTTACCTGATAAATTTCTTGTGATGTATCGAGTCCACGGCCCGCCCTGTCTATTTAAGACAGGTAGTATATTTTTATTTAAAAAACTTCAGTCACCACTGCACCCTATAGTTTCTCCTTTTTCTTCCTAGCCTTCGATCGAATGACTGGGGGGTGGAGCTAAGGGAGGAGCTATATAGACAGCTCTGCTGTGGGTGCTCTCTCTGCCACTTCCTGTAGGGAAGGAGAATATCCCACAACTATGGATGAATCCGTAGACTCGATACATCACAAGAGAGAGAAATTTATCAGGTAAGCATAAATTCTGTTTTTTCTCATTTAATACACAGGTCATATAAATAGACTGAGCTTACAGAAATAGCAGATAACCACATCTATTTCGCTATATACACATTACTCCTTATTTTCTTTGCCTATCTACAAATGCTGGTATTTAACAATTTATATTATAATCTGTGTTTCATGTCCCTTTGAAGGGAGATGAAACCTCAAAATGTGCTTTCATGATTCATATAGAGCATACAATAATAAACATTACAATTTACTAATTTGCTTCATTCTCTTAGTGTCCTTTGTTTGAAGGTATACCTAGGTAGCTGAGAGCTAGCAGGCGTAATGCATTGCTGCCCCTTAAATAAAGGATAGCAAGAGAATAAAGCACATTTATAATAGAAGTAAATTGGAAAGTTGTTTTAAAATTGTATGTTTCATCTGAATCAGGAAAGACACATTTTGTGTTTCATGTCCATTTAAGGGAAGGTGCCATTTTTTTCTGTTTAACATATAATCTTAAATTAAGCATTAAAGAGCACTGTGTCTCCTTGCAATAGATTTTAAAAGCAAAGTTTTATAACGATGGACCAATTCATTTGATGATTTATGTTATACCTAATCGGATACATTAAAATGGTTTCTCATAGTCTATTTTTACTTCAGAAAACTATCACACTTTAAAGTTTGTAGTTCCAAATAACATTCAGCTAGATTACGAGTTTTGCGTTATGGCCTATAACAATGCTTTTTCCCTATCGCCACTATTACAAGTCTTGTCAGAATAGGTGTACCGCACGCAACATCAGTACCCCGCACTTTTAAAAAAAGTCAGTTTTCAATGGGACTTCCATAGCGCCGGTATTATGAGTTTTGCGGTGAGGCCAAAAAGTGAGCGGTACAGCCTAAAATGACAAGTTCCGTACCGCCATCTAAAGTCAGTAGTTATGAGTTTTATGGTACAGCTTTGTAGCATAAAACTCATAACTAAACTGTCACAAAGTACACTAACACCCATAAACTACCTATTAACCCCTAAACCGAGGCCCTCTCGCATCGCAAACACTAAACTAAAATTATTAACCCCTAATCTGCCGCTCCCCGACATCGTCTCCACTATAATAAACCTATTAACCCATTAACCGCCGCCCTCCCGCATCGCAAACACTATTTAAATATTATTAACCCCTAATCTGCCGTCCGCCCACACCGCCGCTATAATAAACCTAATAACCACTAAACCGCAAGCCACCCACAACGAAATATACTAAATTAAACTATTAACCCATAAACCTCTGGCCTCCCACATCACTACATAAATATATTAGCCCCTAAACCTAACGTAAGCCTAACCCTAACACCCCCTAACTTTAAGGGACATGAAACCCAAAAATTTTCTTTCATGATTCAGATAGAGAATACAATTTTAAACAACTTTCTAATTTACTTCTATTATCTAATCTGTTTCATTCTCTTGGTATAATTTGTTGAAGGAGCAGCAATGCACTACTAGTTTCTAACTGAACACATGGGTGAGCCAATCACATTCAATATATATATATGCAGCCACCAATCGACAGCTAGAACCTAGTTTCTCTGCTCTCATGAACTTGCCTAAATAAAGCTTTCAGCAAAGGATAACAAGAGAAGGAAGCAAATTAAATAATAGAAGTGAATTGGAAAGTTGTTTAAAATTGTATTCTCTATCTGAATCATGAAAGGAAATTTCTGGGTTTCATGTCCCTTTAAATATAATTAAAATAAATCTAAATAAACCTTACAATTATTACCTACATAATTCCTATTTAAAAATAAATACTTTCCTATAAAATAAAACCTAAGCTAGCTACAAAATAACTAATAGTTATATTGTAGCTATCTTAGGTTTTATTTTTATTTCACAGGTAAGTTTGTATTTTAACTAGGTAGACTAGTTATTAAATAGTTATTAACTATTTAATAACTACCTAGCTAAAATAAATACAAAGTTACCTGTAAAATAAAACCTATCCTGCCTTACACTGAAACCTAACATTACAATCAAATAAAAAATAAATAATCAAATATAATTATCTGAACAAAAAGAAAATAAACACTAAATTACACGAAATAAAAAATTAAATTTTCAAAAATAAAAACGAATTACTTCTAATATTAATAGCCCTATCAAAATAAAAAAGTCCCCTCAAAATAAAAAAAAAACACTAGCCTACACTAAACTGCCAATGGCCCTTAACAGGGCCTTTTGCAGGGCATTGCCCCAAATAAATCAGCTCTTTTACCTGTAAAAAAATACAAATAGCCCCCCATCAGTTAAACCCACCACTCACACAAACAAACCCCCCCAAGTAAAAACCTATCTAAATTAACCTAAGCTAACCATTGCCTGAAAAGGACATTTTGTATGGGCATTGCCCTTCAAAGGGCATTTAGCTATTTTACATTGCCCAAACCCTAAGCTAGAAATAAAACCCACCCAATAAACCCTTAAACACTAACCCCCGAAGATCTACTTACAGTTTTCAAAGACCGGACATCCATCCTCATCCAGCCAGCAGAAGTCTTCATCCAAGTGGGCAGAAGTCCTCATCGAAGCCAGCAGAAGTTTTCTTCCAGATGGCATCTTCTATCTTCATCCATCCAGCGCAGAGCGTGTCCATCTTCAAGACATCCGGCGCAGAGCATCCTCTTCTTACGATCGCCGTTGGGTAATGAAGTTTTCCCTTTAAGTGATGTCATCCAAGATGGTATTCCTTACATTACGATTGGCTGATAGAATTCTATCAGCCAATAGGAATTAAAGGGGGGAAATCCTATTGGCTGTTGCAATCAGCCAATAGGATTGAGCTTTCATCCAATCATCCAATAGCATGCAAGCTCAAGCCTATTGGCTGATTGGATCCGGATGTCTTGAAGATGGACCTGCTCTGCGCCGGATGGATGAAGATAGAAGATGCCGTCTGGATGAGGACTTCTGCCGGCTTGGATGAGGATGGATGTCCGGTCTGCGAAAACTGTAAGTGGATCGTCGTGGGTTAGTGTTAGGTTTTTTTAAGGGTTTATTGGGTGGGTTTTATTTTTAGCTTAGGGTTTGGGCAATGTATAAGAGCTAAATGCCCTTTTAAGGGCAATACCCATCCAAATGCCCTTTTCAGGGCAATGGTTATCTTAGGTTTATTTAAATAGGTTTTTATTTGGGGGGTTTGGTTGTGTGGGTGGTGGGTTTTACTGTTGGGGGGGTTTAGGGTAAGCTAGGGGTTTTTTATTTTGGGGGGGCTTTTTTATTTTGATAAGGCTATTAGATTAGGAGTAATTCGTTTTTATTTATTTCGTTTTTTATTTTGTGTAATTTAGTGTTTATATTTTTTTAAATTTAGATAATTTTTTTGATTTGATTAATTTAAATTATTTTATTGATTGTAATGTTAGTTTTTAGTGTAAGGCAGGTTAGGTTTTATTTTACTGGTAACTTTGTATTTATTTTAACTAGGTAGCTAGTAACTAGTTTATAACTATTTACTAACTAGTCTACCAAGTTAAAATAAATACAAACTTATCTGTGAAATAAAAGTAAAACCTAAGATAGCTACACTGTACCTATTAGTTAAATTGTAGCTAGCTTAGGTTTTATTTTACAGATAAGTATTTTGTTTTAAATGGGGGTGGCATATTAGGGGTTAATAACTGTAATGTAGGTGGAGGCAGATTAGGGGTTAATAACTAATGTAGGTGGCGGCAGATTAGGGGTTAATAACTGTAATGAAGGTGGCGGCGATGTTGGGGGCGGAAGGTAAATTGCACTATTCTAAAGTAATTAGAACAGATCTGAGGTAGAAAACAAATTGATTTGAGAACTATAGCCTTCATTTCACATGGTTAATGCAACCACAGTACAATCATTTCTTTCACATTCTTGTGGTGATTTAATATTCAGGTATTAGTGGGGTATACAGCTTTTTATTTTATTAAATATTTTTTTTTTAATTCAAAAGCAAATAAACTCTCTGATAGTACAGAGAAGGAAAGAGAGGGATGAGAGACGAAGAGCAGGAGAGAAAAGGTGCAAAATACAGAGACAGAAGAGAAAATGTCCAAGTAGCAACTGAATACGCCATAATAGTTTCTGCTAGGGGATGGTTAAAGGACCAGTCAACAAAGAATATTTGCATAATCAACAAATGCAAGTGAACAAGACAATGCAATAGCACTTAGTCTGAACTTCAAATGAGTATTATATTTAGTTCCAGACGATTTTAAAAGTTATGTCTCTTTCCACTCCCCCTGTGCCATGTGACAGCCATCAGCTAATCACAAATGCATACACGTACCATGTGACAGCCATCAGCCATTCACAAATGCATACACACTTATTCTTGCACATGCTCAGTAGGAGATGTTGACTCTAAATTTTAAATATTAAAAGACTATGCAGATTTTTTTAAATGGAAGTAAATTTGAAAGTAGTTTAAAATGGCATGCTCTATCTGAATAATGAAAGTTTAATTTTGATTGAGTGTCCCTTTAAAGGGACATGAAGCACAATTTTTTTCTTTCATGATTCAGATACAGCATGCAATTTTACACAACTTTCTAATGTATTATAAAATTCTTCATTCTCTTGTTGAAAAGCAGGGTGCATAAGTTCAGGAGCGTGCACGTGTGTGGAGCACTATGTGGCAAAAGTTATGCAAGCTTGCTATTCATTTTCAAGAGCACTAGATGGCAGCACTAGATACCTAGGTATCTCCTCAACAAAAATATGAGAACAAAGCAAATTTGATAATAGAAGTAAATTTCTGAATCACAAAATAATTCTTTAGCACTGTATGGCAGCACTATTTCCTGTCATGTAGTGCTTCAGGCACGTGCACGCTACCTATCTAGATATCTCTTCAACAAAGAATATCATGAAAACGATCCAAATTTGATAAAAGAGAATACAATTTAAAAAAAAAACAACAAAAAAGAGAGCAACCAATATTGCTCAAAGCAAAGTTCAGAACAATATACTATAATGTGCTATGAGAGAGACTGTCACCTTCGCGACATGTAATGTTAAATGGAATGACAAATCTGTATAGAATAATTTCAAACCTGGAGGAAGTGCAGCGGATCAACCTGCATTTAGGCACTGGGTAGAAGGCTGGCTATTGATGCGACTTTTCTTAGACCTCTAAAATGGGCCGTGCAAACAATGTACCTTGAAACAGTCACTTTTGGACATATGCATCAAAGACTTAGTGCTCCTGAGTAGCCCAGCTGTAAAGTGCGATCTCACAAGCCACCCACTATTACACTTGCAGGAGTAGAATAATATAGCAGTTAGTGATATTGTTTGCCTGTCAGCTCGGTATCCATAGCGTTAATCAGGCTCAAGGTTAGGCACTATTCCACATCTCCGTGGCACAAAGCGGGGTCACAACAAGTAACATGCAAATGATCTCGTGCAGATATAAAAAGGCATACTCACAGTGCTGGATCTCCGCTTTTCTTATGGCTATTAGATGCCTAAATGTCAGTCCCGTGCCAGCGTCTGTAATGCTCACAGTGCCTGGGTTCCGTAGTTTAACATGTGATGCAATCACTGTCTATGACTACGGCCACACTGGGCCGAAACCGGTCAGACCTTTTCCTCTTGTCTCTCTGCTGAGAGTTTTTATATGACCATGTTTTATCCTGCTGAATTGTTTAAATAAAGGCTTGCTGTTTTTTACCTATAAGTTGAATATCAAGGGACTCTTTTTTTCTCTACCTGGACGTGTTTTGGATATTATTTTGTTGTAATTTAAAAAAAAGTTTCCAATTTACTTCTATTATCAAATTTGCGTCGTTCTCAGTTATTCTTTGTTGAAGAGATATCTAGATAGGTAGCGTGCACGTGTCTGCAGAAATATATGACAGGAAATAGTGCTGCCATCTAGTGCTCCTGTATAATATTGTTGCATAACTGCTGCCATATAGTGGTGCAGACACGTGCACACTCCTGAACTTAGATCCCTGCTTTTTAAACAAAGAAAATGTGATAATATAAGTAAATTACAAAGTTGTTTGATATGGTATCTGAATCATGCTAGTTTCAATGTCATTTAAGACCACAGTAAACTTTTTTTTTCTTCCTAGCAAAACTATTTTAATTTGATGAGAAAGAGCATTTGGTCCTTTAAAAAAAAAAATAATTTTGTCTAATAGCACCAACCAATGAGGTTGCCCTTCTCTTTAGATGGCCGCACTTGTTAACCACATTCACAGCAGCGAGTACAAAAACAAAATGGTATTCTTGCTCATCACATGACTTCTTGTTCTGTCTGTGTATTGCAGGGTTGGGATAGGCTACTTTTTTTTTTAATATAAACTAAAATAATAATGATAAAGAAGTTTGGTTCAAGTTTCATAAAGGATCGAGAAAATGTACATTAAAGTGACATTAAACCTCAAAATTAGATACACATTTTAAATAATATGATGTATCTGTTGCCTGATTTCTGAATGCTAAATACTAGCTGTTCAGCTGGGTTTTTTTTTGTTTTTTTTTAAAGAAGAATCTAAACATAAAACACAATATTTAAAACACTTTTAATGAACTATGAAGAACCAATTCTTAATCTGAAAGTATTATACTAAAACATAATATGAAGGGAAACAAAAGAAATATGTTTTTGCAAAGAAGTAAACATTAATGGAATATTTAGTCCTTTGTGTATGTGATGGATGTAGTTTCACATGCAGGAACCTTTAGAATCATTCTAAAGGTTCCTGCATGTGAAACTACATCACATACATCTAACACATACATCTAATAGAATGTAAAAGCCTTTTGGAATAGAGCCGTCATCCTACTGTATTAATTTGTTTTGTCTAGTGTGATTTAGGTATTTTGTTTGTGCCATTTTTACCCCTCATGCACACAGCGTACAGAATTTAGCCCCGCTTTACAAGTAAAAAAGTATTACCATTTGCTAACCCCACTAATTGAAAAATGGGTTCAAGACTTGGGACCAAAGGTCCTACTATCTAACATTTTTAGAGCATTACTTGTCCGTTCATAGTTTTCTTTGCATTGTAAGAAGCTCCTGACTAAGAATACAGCATATTCAGGGTGCACCGGCCCTTGCACAGTACGCAAAATTACAGACTACAGTGCGGGTTTCTAGCAATACGCAGATGTACCTCCTTACTGCAGCAGGCAGCTGGATATTTTGGGAGCTGAAACACAAAATGGCACAAAACAGCTGTAACATGTACCAGCGATAAACCAATTTGTCACAAATGTGTGTCTCTGAAATATACACTTTTTTTTTTCTGTGCAGATGATCTGCTATTCTTGAGTCACTTGAGCTGCATCTTTTAACACACAAAGCCACATTTGTTTAGGAAGTGATGATATCTCCTTGGTAATGATACTTTTCATACAAAATGTATGCCGTCCCTTTGCGTTCTTCTTACTACTACATTTAGATTTTTCTTTCTCTTTCAGTAAATAAAAATAAAAAAAAGTGTGTGGTTTTAGATATACCTTTTGCCAATACAAGTATTATTCCATGCTACCATTGCCTGGCATGGAAAATTCATTTTTACTTTGCATTGCACTTACACAAGCAAAAGTAATGTAACAAGTTCAGAAGACTATTTATAAATATGTTAATGTGGGGAACAAAAAAAGAACTTGGTAAACGTGACACGAATTCTAGATTATTGCTTATTAAACCTACTCTCTTCGTGAGTTCTTATTAAGGTATTTTAGCACAATTCTTTAAAATGTTCTGCTTACTTTTTGATATATAAATAAACAGTTACATAAAGCTCTTTGAAGGCACATTGACATTTTTGCCTTTTGAAACCTCAATAGCTGGTTTGGAATATTTGGTGACTTCTGTGCAAGATACCCGTCAGTATTCATTACAAGACATCTTATTTAAAGCTTGATGTTCAAAGGAAGATTGCCTTGTACATAGGGTGGGCTCTCAAAATTAATTTGTCCTATGGACAGAGATTTTAGTAAACATTGTATTCTGCTAATGATGAAGCATGCATGCAGACATTTAAAAAGATAATTTGGTACTTTTCCATTAACAGACCACCAGTGATTTAAAGACCACTACGCAAATAAGTACCTCCTATGAACGCCCAATAACTTCTTGCATTCAAAACTATCTCCAATAAACTTCAAAATTAATCTTCTCTGTGTTTCTTATTTGCACTCCATTATCCATCTTCGAGCCCCATTCTTCATATCGGCGCATGCACGTTAATTTATTATGCTATCTTTGAGAGTGTCTATTTGTATACACAAACATTTACCACCATTAATAGTTATTAATCAACAATTCACATATGTGCGCTCATGAGTGCACACTATAATTTACCCAGTAACATTCATGAAATAATTAATTTGTCCACCTATGTAATTATTGTATACAATTATTCACATTTATGCACGCACATGCGCAATATAATATTAAATAAATTAATCCATTTGTCCACTTTAAAGCACTGCGAGTGCAATTCTTGATATCTATAATACGGCTATAACTATAGATCAAGCGTAGATCAAGGTCCATGCAAATAAGTCAATTGTGTAGGTGGATAAATTCATAACTTTAATTTATGCGGGATGTTTTAAATTTATTTGTAGAAGGTTCTGTGAAGATTTTTTTCCTGGTCTTTATGTAAGTTGTGGAAAATTGGAAAAATGGAAAATTACTGATAATGCTGTGAGTAAAAGAATATGATAAAGATCAGTGGGAAAGATTAATCTCTAACATTGTGGAAACCAAAGACTGCAGATTAAATTCCAGGTCTCTAAACCCTCAATAAACATAAAAGGAGAAAATATTCAACTGCATCAATGTAGAATTTAGTGGTGTAGTTTTAAAAAAAATATAAATCTATTGTTTAGCAGCGCATTGACCCTTCATAAAACTTTATATTTTATTTGCACACATTTTTCCCCCTGATAACTTTGGTTTCATACACAGCTTTAGCAGTCAGAAGCTTTTCTAAATGGTTGTCAGATCACTTTATAAAATAGATGTCACTGATGTGAGAAACGTTTTAGCATCAGCCTTGAGGCACAAGCAGACGCAGAGTTTCTACTAGGAATGCAGAATTGACATGCACCCTATTTTTCTTTTGTTTGTTTTTTTATAATATTGCTTTATTCTTTTATTAAAGGATCACTCAATGCAGTAGAATTGCATAATTAACAAGTGCATAATAAAAAGACAATGATTTAACACCTACTCTGAATTTCAAATAAGCAGTAGATTTTTATGACACATTTATTTTTCTTTCATGTAATTGGCAAGAGTCCATGAGCTAGTGACATATGACATATGGGATATACAATCCTACCAGGAGGGGCAAAGTTTCCCAAACCTCAAAATGCCTATAAATGCACCCCTCACCACACCCACAATTCAGTTTTACAAACTTTGCCTCCTATGGAGGTGCTGAAGTAAGTTTGTGCTAAGATTTCTACGTTGATATGCGCTTCTCAGCATTGTTGAAGCCCAATTCCTCTCAGAGTACAGCGAATGTCAGAGGGACGTGAAGGGAGTATCACTTATTTGAATATGATGATTTCCCTAACGGGGGTCTATTTAATAGGTTCTCTGTTATCGGTCGTAGAGATTCATCTCCTACCTCCCTTTTCAGATTGACGATATACTCTCAATTTACCATTACCTCTACTAATAACTGTTTTAGTACTGGTTTGGCTATCTGCTATATGTGGATGGGTGTCTTTTGGTCAGTTTTTTATTACTTAAGACACCTCAGCTATGGTTTGGCACTTTATGCATTTATATAAAGTTCTAAATATATGTATTGTACTTATATTTGCCATGAGTCAGGTTCATGTATTTCCTTCTGCAGACTGTCAGTTTCATATTTGGGGAATTTAAACATTTTAAGAAATTTTTTTCTTACCTGGGGTTTAGTCTTTTTTTCAATTTACTACTTCTTGCTATTGCGGGTATTAGGCCCGCGGGTGTGTCAAATGCTAAACTTTATTGCGTCATTCTTTGCGCGAAAAAAAAAACGTTTATGACGCAACTTCGTCATTTCCAGCGTCATACGTGACGCCGAGACCTTTCACATGGTGGTGTCATTAGTGACGCAAGTGTGTCATTTCCGGTTATTTTTGGCGCCAAAAAAGTTTAAGTTATGTTGTGTGTCATACTTGGCGCCAAATTTATTATTATTTTTTCATTATTTCAATACCCCATTGATGTTTGCCTCTTGCTTTTCTCTATCAGAGGGCTATTATTTTGCTTTATACGTTGTTTTTTCTCTTACATTGAGCAAGATGTCCCAATCTGATCCTGTTTCTGCTGGAACATTGCTGCCTGACATCGGTTCTACCAAAGCTAAGTGCATTTGTTGTAAAAGTGTAGAAATTATTTCAGCAAATCTCATTTGTAATAGTTGTCATGATAAACATTTACATGCAGATAGTGTTTCCATCAGTAATAGTACATTGCCAGTTGCAGTTCCTTCAACTTCTAATGTGCATGATATACCTGTAAATTTTAAAGAATTTGTTTCTGATTCTATTTTGAAGGCTTTGTCTGCATTTCCACCTTCTAATAAATGTAAAAGGTCTTTTAAAACTTTTACGTTTTTACATTTAGCTGATGAAATTTCAAATGACCAACAACATAATAATTTATCCTCTTCTGATGAGGATCTATCTGATACAGAAGATCCTTCCTCAGACATTGACACTGACAAATCTACTTATTTATTTAAAATAGAGTATATGCGTTCTTTATTAAAAGAAGTGTTAATTACTTTGGATATTGAGGTAACTAGTCCTATTGTCGTTCAGTCTAATAAACGTTTAAATGCTGTTTTTAAACCTCCTGTGGTTTCCCCAGGGGGTTTTCCTATTCCTGAGGCTGTTTCTGATATGATTTCTAGAATGGAATAAGCCAGGTACTTATTTTATTCCTTCTTCAAGGTTTAAAAAATTGTATCCTTTACCAGCAAAATCTATAGAGTTTTGGAGAAAAAAATCCCCAAAGTTGATGGGGCTATTTCTACTCTTGCTAAACGTACCACTATTCCTATGGAAGATAGTACTTCCTTTAAGGATCCTTTAGATAGGAAGCTTGAATCTTATCTAAGGAAGGCCTATTTATATTCAGGTCATCTTCTCAGACCTGCTATTTCTTTGGCTGATGTTGCGGCTGCCTCAACTTTTTTGGTTGGGGAATTAAGTGCAACGAGAATTGGATTCTGTCATATCTAGCATTACTCGCTTACTGCAACATGCTAATCATTTTATTTGTGATGCCATTTTTGATATTATCAAAATTGATGTTAGATCCATGTCTTTAGCTGTATTAGCTAGTAGAGCTTTGTGGCTTAAATCTTGGAATGCTGATATGACATCTAAATCTAGATTACTATCTCTTTCTTTCCAAGGTAATAATTTATTTGGTTCTCAGTTGGATTCTATTATTTCAACTATCACTGGAGGAAAAGGAGTTTTTCTGCCTCAGGATAAAAAACCTAAGGATAATCTAAGGCTTCTAACTGTTTTCGTTCCTTTCGTCAGAATAAGGAACAAAAACTCAATCCTCCTCCCAAGGAATCTGCTTCCAATTGGAAGCCTTCCTCTAATTGGAATAAATCCAAGCCATTTAGGAAACCAAAGTCAGACCCTAAGTCCGCATGAAGGTGCGGCCCTCATTCCAGCTCAGCTGGTAGGGGGCAGATTAAGGTTTTTCAAGGATTTTTTGATAAGATCTGTCCAAAATCATTGGATTCAGAGCATTGTCTCTCAAGGGTATCGAATAGGATTCAGAGTAAGACCTCCTGTGAGAAGATTTTTTCTCTCACATATCCCTGTAAATCCAGTAAAAGCTCAGGCTTTTCTGAAGTGTGTTTCAGACCTGGAGTCTTCAGGAGTAATCATGCCAGTTCCTCCTCAGGAACAAGTTTTGGGGTTTTATTCAAACCTATTCATTGTACCAAAGAGAAAATGTATTCAGACCAGTTCTGGATCTGAAAATTTTGAATCATTATGTAAGAGTACCAACTTTCAAGATGGTGACTATAAGGACTATTCTGCCTTTTGTTCAGCAAGGACATTATATGTCCACAATAGACTTGCAGGACGCATACCTTCATATTCCGATTCATCCAGAACACTATCAGTTTCTGAGATTCTATTTTCTAGACAAGCATTACTAATTTGTTGCTCTTCTATTTGGCCTAGCAACAGCTCCAAGAATCTTTTCAAAGGTTCTGGGTGCCCTATTATCTGTAATCAGAGAACAGGGTATTGCGGTGTTTCCTTATTTGGACGATATCTTGGTACTAGCTCAGTCTTTACATACTGCAGAATCTCACACAAATCAACTAGTGATGTTTCTTCGGAAACATGGTTGGAGGATCAATTTACCAAAAAGTTTCTTGAT